>NW_011494826.1:9837349-9844803 GCF_000754665.1 Bison bison bison | reverse complement strand
GTGAGTAGATCTCCCTGAGGCGGGTGGTCCAGGGCCCCACTGCCCGGATGTGCAGGCTAAGCGTCTCCTCATGGGGTGCTGACGTCAGCGTGAAGGGGTGGTACTCGGTGGTCCCCAGAGCCAGGCAGGCGATCCGCACCCACTGTCCTGACTTGTACTCAAAGCCTTGGGGCCGCTGAAACTCCAGGTGGGTCACTCCTGAGGGGAGGTGGGCAGTAGCCCGCTGTTCTGAATCCAGCAACAGTGGGGCCCCCCATGAGTTTCCCCACCTGCAACCTCAGCTCTGCTTTTAGAATATGACAAAGGAGGCCTCCCCTCATCAGAAGTTACAACACCCCCAGGCCATGTCTACCCTGAGCAGGGTTTGGGCAGCACTGGGGCTGGTGGGCAGCAGGACAAGGAGTGGCCTGGCCCAGGCCCCTCCTCTCTCTGGTGTGAGAGCAGCTTAGGTCCCCTGGCAAAGAGCCTCTTGTTCTCACTCCCCCATCCCTACCACCTCAAGGACCCTGCTAACTCCACTGGACCAGGCTTTTCCCTGCCCTGTCAGCATCCACAGAACCACCAGCCTGCTCCCCTGACAGCCTCTAGGCTGGTACCTGAAGGCAGCAGCTCCGCCTTCACCACGCTGATCTCCACCTTCTTCCGGCTCAGGCTCACCAGCTTGTCCCCCACATAGATAAGTGCTGGGACCAGGAAGAAGATGTGGAAACGGGGCAGCTGGATCAGGGCGAAGCTGCCGTGGATGATGAGCTGGAGAGAGCAAAGAGTACAGCTGAGGTTGAAGCCACACCCACAAAAGGGTCTGACCCCTGCATCCTTCCCCAACTGGCCTATCCAATCCCCACCTCATCAGGTGCAGTGCTCCTTCCAGGCTCCAAAACCTAACCACTCCCAACCCATCCTCCATAGCATCCATCTGCATCTTCCTGATACCATCCTAGACTAAGCCACCTGCACTCATGTGGTAGCCTCCTAACTGTCTGCAGGCTGCCCTACTGTGATGTATTCTTTCCAAGACAGTCAGTATGACTTTTTAAGTTCCTTTTATCATGTCATCCCAGCTCAGAAAACCTTAGAGGATTTCCCACTTCACCACAAGGCCTTGTGATGCTCTGTTTTCTGCCTGGCAACATTCCCCGCTCCCTGTTTTTCAAACACAAGTTCTTTCTATTTCTGGACTTTCCACCTGTTGCTCCCTCTGGTGGGAAGGCCTTTCCCCTAGTTCCTCCCACCACCTCATTTTTCAGGTCTCCGCAGAAAGGCCTCCTCAGGCCTTCTCCCTTCCCCCAGCATCCATTTTCCATGACACTCTCAGCTCCCAGCAGTTTCTGCCTGGCACATGGTAGGTACTCAATAACTAGTGAGTCAGTGGAAGGGGTTTCCCCAATTTACCCAACTCTTTTGGAGACTAAGACACCTAATCAGTCCTCTTTTTCCATTTAGTAACTAACAGGTATTTTCCAGCTCTGGTTCTTTCCCCAACCAGCTGGTCTAACATGGTCAGAGACAACTTGCCCCCTTCTTTCCGCTTGCTTGTTTGAGTCTGGTCAGTCTGGCTCCCCCCTCCACCTCTTCTCAGGATCTGCTCACATCAGACTCACAGTAGCAAGTCCCCGAGGTCTCCCTTTAGATGGCATTCACTCCCACCCTCCGCAGCCTATGGCTCTAGTGAGCATCCCTGCCTTGCCTCTTTAGCAACAATGTCCTGCTGGTTTTCCCTCTTTCCCTCTCTGACTGTTCACTTTCTATCTCCTGCACTGGCTCTGCTCCTCCCAACTCCTAATCCTATGTGTTGCCCAAGCCTGATTTCTTCACCCTCTGCTCTTCTCCTACAATCTCCCACACAGCGTGGCCTCTCAGCTGAGCCACAGCCCTTCAGCTTCGAATATTCTATTGTCATTCCCACCTCTCCACCAGTGCTCCTGCCTTTCTTCTTCTTTTTTTTTTTCTCTCGATCAGGGATTGAACCCAGACCTCGGACCCTTGGCAGTGAAAGTGCAGGGTCCTAAGCCCTGGACTACTAGGGCAGTCCCTCATAGGTACCATTCCTTCCACCTAGAATGCTCAGTTCCCACACTGCCCTGTTAAACCTTAGCTTATCTCTCCTTCAGGCTTAGCCCAAGTTCCGTCTTCTCTGTGAAATCTTCCCTAACCAGTTTGGCCCAAATGAGGCTCCCTTCAATGAGCTCTTGTAACTGACAGACTGGAACATTCAGCTCAGCAATTAATCCCATATTATCTGGTCATTTTGATCATTGCACGTGCATGGCACTAATCTCTGCAGCTAACCCTCAATTTCCGAGGGCAGAGTTTAGAGTCTCCCCCTCCTCTGCTGGGCCTGTGTGTGTGTTAGTCACTCAGTCGAGTCTGACTCTTTGCGACCCCATGGACTGTAGCCCACCAGGGTCCTCTGTCCATGGACTTCTCCAGGCAACAATACTGAAGTGGGTTGCCATTTCCTTTTCCAGGGGAACTTCCTGACTCAGGGATCCAACCCAGCTCTTCTGCATTGCAGGCAGATTGTTTACAGAGCAAGTATATCCTAGGCCCTCAACAGATAACTGTTCAAATGAACTCAGTCCCTCATTCAGTTCTCCATTCCTCCAGCTGAGTGTTCCCCAATTCTTGAACCTCTCCCCACAGAGCTAACTCGAACCTTTTTGGGCTGTGAATTGTCTCCAGTTTTCCCAAGATCCTCTTTCATTACAGAGCCCACGCCAACCCCTGAGGCTTTCTGAGCATCCACTGGCTGAGAACAATGTCTGGATGACTTCATACTCCTCTGTTTATACACCTTGCTTGGTGTTGGCTCTACCTTGAAACCGCAAAGCTGCTGCAGAGTCATGATTGATCAAGGAGCCTGGGGAACAGCCTGCCAGCTCAGCTTTGCTGCACTAGCTCCAGCCTCTACAGCCTGAATCAGGAGCCTAAACACCTTTGCCCAGGGTCTGCTCCACACTGGAGTCATATACTTGTAACTTCTCTTTCTGTCTGAGGGCAAGTGGCCACATCTGAGATAAATGGAAAGGCAGCTGATGCTTTGTGCCTGCATGCTAAGTTGCTTCAGTTGCGTCCAACTCTTTGGACCCTATTGAGGAGCCCACCAGGTTCCTCTGTCCGTGGGATTCTCCAGGCAAGAATACTGGAGTGGGTTGCCATGCCCTCCTCCAGGGGATCTTCCATGACCCAGGGATCAAACCCAGGTCTCTTATGTCTCCTGAGTTGGCAGGCAGGTTCTTTACCACTAGTGCCACCTGGGGAACCCTGCGATGCTCCCAGGCTGCCAGTGCTAGGACTTCCCAGCTGAGGGTCCTGCACCTTGGTTAGCTGCTGACTTCTCTGTTGGCTTCCCCAGTGATCCCCAGAACCCAGGGATAAATCAGAAACCAGTCTTGCTCTCAGAAAACAAGGCTGGCCACTCTTCTGGATCTAGTTTTTTAAAAAAGCTGCTTTATCAGCAGGAACAAAACTATGATCTCCACCCCTAACAATAACAGTAACCCAGATTCTAGGGCTCTACCCATTATCAAGAAATTGGTGAGGGAGGCATAAATTAGCCACAGCTTCCAAAGAAACAAACTCGTGAGTTCTCGGAAACATCTAAGCTGAGGCTGGGTAGTTCTCCAGAACCATGAAGTGCTGAGCCTCAGGCAAGATGGAACCAGACATTCTTACTTCCCACTGAAGACAGAGCTGCACCTGGGAGGGGGCAGGGCAGACAACCAGTGCCATCCGGACCCAGGCAATGAAGACCTTTCTCCCTTTGTCTTAGGACAAAGAAGACCCCTGTGTGCAGTTGTGTCTAGAGCCAGGTGACCTCCAGGGCAGCCATGTGTGAGCTCTGCATGTTTTGAATCCTGGCAGCCAGGCTATCACCAGTGGGGACGTCAGAGCTTTGGGACTTGGTTTACCTTCTCAGCAAGGCCCTCAGATGCCCTTTGGGGAAGTGCCTGTGTCTGTGAGGAAGGCAGGCCAAGCAGACCCATGCCGCAGCAGTACAGATCAGAGTTATCTCTGGAAACAGCCACTAAAGTAACAGAGAGCAAACCCAGGGGAAGAGGGAAAGGACAGAGGCAGGGAATCTGAAGGAAGGGAGGCAGGAGCCCAGGATAAGAAGGAAAGGGGAGAGGTGGAGTCTCAAAATCCATTTTATCAACAATCCAAAGAAGACACTTTGAGCAAGTTCATTGACATTACAAGTGGCACTTAGCTAGCTGGATGGGGTAGCTAACACCGCAGAAACAAAATGGCAGAACCTACTTAAGGGTGAGTTTCTCTTTAAAAAGACAATGCTCCCTTGAGTGAGTCCACCCAAGAGCCCAAACCACCACCCAAAGACGGGAAAGACTGACTGGGCAGAAATGATGTGGGGGTGTCTAGAAGGAATGTAGATCAGCCTGGTAAGGCTGCTCCTGCAAAACACATGCCAGGGAGTCAGCCTTCTGAGTGCTGCATGTTGGGTCAGTCTACCTGAGCGCCCCATACTATAATCTCCATCTTTTAAGGTGGATGTCTCGGCCATTGCTGCCTCCCTGGGAACATCCACCCAGACTCTGCTGGTCTGGTTCATATCCCAAACCCCTCACCAGCACATAGAGCAGGATGTAGAGGTGATGGGTCAGCCAGAAGCCCCGGAAGCTGCAGCGCCGGAAGTGGCGGGAGGCGAAGATGTACATGATGGCGAGAATCAGGAGCAGCATGACTCCCGTGAGACCTGCAAAATGAACATGGGGTGAGGGCAGAGGAGCAGGGCCTCACAGAGCCGGCTGTTCTGAGGTTCCCAGGGTCCCCTCTCCACTCCACAGCTCTAGGCGAGTGACAGAAGCCCACCATCCTTCCCTCTTCCTCTCCCCAACACCACTGATAATAAGCGCCTTTCACTTCCCCAGACCCTGCTTGTCCTTCATAGACCCTGTCACGATGGTTATGTCTCAAGCACCCGTGTCATTATTTGTTTCATATCTGTCACTTTCTTGACTCTCAGGTCCACAAGAACAGGGCCCAGGCTAGGCTAGTTCACCACTGCACTCGGGTGCCTCGTGTAAGGCCTGGCACACCACGGGCCTTAGGAAAATGTGTGCTGAGTGAATGAATGGACAGGGCAGCTACTCTGAGTCCTCTGAGTAGAACTCCGGATGTTGTAGGCCCTACCCTTGGGGAGTCGAGGCTTGGTCAGGGGCCAGGTAGTACTCTACCCGGCAGCCACATCACAGAGCATGAACACTGACACAGTGAGTGAGTGGGACCACACCATCACTGCTCATCACCAGAGCCCCCCTGAGTTCCACCCACTCAGACCTGGTGGGAGACCCCTCCTCTCACAGAGGATCCTAGGCAACACTGGAGCCATTCCAGAGAATGGTCCCTCACGTGATCAAGGAGGAGGAGGCAGAAGTGAGGAAGATTAGAGCCCTGTAGTGTGGAAAAGCAGAGATTAAGAAGGGATCTAGCCAAAGCCTATAAGTCCTGAATGGAGAGGAGAGCGTAAACATGGCTTGATCCACTAAACCCCAGTGTGCAGGATCAGCAAGCACTCTCTGAAGTTCAAAGCAGATCGTTTTAGGGTTTAAAGAAAAATAAAAAAACATGCTGTGTTTTACAGAAAGGAGTGTAACACATTTACAGAAAGATGTGTTACTCCAAGGAGGGAACAGACTTAAAATATAAATAGCTTCAAGAAGCATTTGAATAGATTCATAGCTAATAGCTCTAAAATGGGTGATTATGGGGAGTGGGGAATATGGGCTCTTGTAAAGACTACAGAACAGAGGGGAAGCCTATTTGCCAGGAGGGGGAAGGGTATTTGCCAGGCTCCATGAAGAGCCCAGCCCCTCCCCCACATAGCTGGGGCACAGCATTCCTCAAAGTCACTGTCATGGTAGGTGTGTGTGTTCAGGTGGAGGGGATACACTGCTGTTCCTCAGAGGGAGTAACTAGCTCAGAACTGGGGGAGGAGCCCAGCTAAGCTCTTGAGAGAAGGCCTGGAATGCAGTCCCCTATAGCCCAGGAAAGCACTCTGGGCAAGGGCAGAGCCTGGCTCACGGTCAAGGCCAGAAGCACCAAGCCAGAGTGACTGGGCTGCCTGTGGCAGGCAAAACCCAGAGCCTGGCACTCAGAGCCAGGCCCAGAAACACATGCAGCAGACAGGGCTCTCACCTGGCACAGTCTGGAAGAACCACCAGTAATACTGCTGGGGGAACTCAGATCTGTGGGGAAGGGAAAGCAAGTGAGGGGATGTCTAGGACTTCCAGAAAGGACCCTCTAGAGGAGGCACCCCAAACCAGCCACCAGTCTCCCTTTCTGCAACTTGGGATTCGGGGCTCAAGATGATCATTGTGCTATAACCTGGAGGGGGACCCACTCCTGAGCCAAGAAAATTTTTTTTCTTTTTTTTGAGCCAAGAGGATTTCTGCAAATAATTTCACCCTCTTCACCCCCAGGCCAGGCCACACACACACACACACTCTCACTCTCTCACTCTCTCTCTCTCTCTCTCTCTCACCCATTGTCATGGAAGAGGCCCGGAAAGAGGCAGGAGAGGACGCTGAGCGGGCTAATGGAGAAGAGGTACACGTTCACCACGTGGCCTGCACTGTGTAAGACTGAGGAAGACCAGACAGGGTAGGGATGAGCCTGGGGCCAGCCCACTGGGGGTGCTCAAAGCATTCAACCCCAGCAGGAGGACTCCAGCCAGCCAGAGTTGGGGGCCTGAAGAAGGACCCTGGGGATCTAGACTTCTGTTTTCTAATCAGCCTCCTGTTCCTCTCCTGCCTCACATACACATTATCCATGAAAACAACCCCAGAGGTCTGAAATTATACTATTAGAAATTCATTCCTTTGGTTTCTCTCGCAGAATTATGTTTTAAAACATAAAAGTTGGGGGAGATCACACACTATTATGTGCACTCATTTTGGGGTGTGAGTAACTTGTCAGTGGGAAGTGGTGAGGTGGACTTTACAGCCTGGGGCAGTGAGGGACTCCTGGGCTTACTTCACACCACCGTCATCCTACGAGAAGGACATCTAAGACTAACGCTCACATTACACGCGGGTGGAGAACAGGGGGGCTCTCAGAGGAAGGGGAGCCTGCAAGGGGCGAAGGAGATGGAGAGGATCCCTGAGACTCCCAGGCCCTGCCTGTGAGGACGATGGCAGTAGAGGCAATGAGGCGATGGAAGTCCACGGCGGCGTCGAAGGGCACGTAGCGGTTGAGGAAGGTCTCTCGCAGGAAGGTGATGAGGTTACGGCACATGGTGAGCAGGATGTAGGAGAACATAAAGGAGATGCTGGCCGCCGTGCCGCGAGACAGGATGATGCCCACGCGGGTGGTGTCCGTGATGCCCTTGTGGTGAGCCGCAAAGGCGTAGTCTGCAGAGGGCCCTGGCCGGTGAGCTCAGCGCAGGTCCCGGCCCCCGGCCACCACTGCGGCCCACAAGCCTCCCGCAAGCTCTA
>NW_011494826.1:9821280-9837241 GCF_000754665.1 Bison bison bison | reverse complement strand
GTCACTCATTGCCGCCCCGCCCCGGGGCTGTCCGTCCCTCGCTTAGGCCGCACTCCTAGGGCTGTGGCTTATTGTAAGCCCCGTCCCTCCACGGCTGTCACTCACAGTAGGCTCTCTCCAGGAAGAGACCCCCCGCAATCGCGTAAAACACCGCCAAGCAGCCGATGTGGCGCCGGTAGTTCTCAACGAAGCGCTTGAACTGCTGCACCGTCTGGTGACGACGGCTGCGTTGAAACTTCTCTCGGTGAGCCTCGGTGAACAGCAGGGGCTGGAACGATGTCACCCTGGAAGACAGGAAGTCTTGGTTCTCCGCTAGGGACCCGATGCTAATATGTACCCGTTCTCCAGAGAGGAGAAAGGAGCATCAGGTTATTTAAGACAGTAGGGTGTAGACCTCAAAGGCTCCTTAAGACCACCCTCCTTAAGCGGGCTGTCAGTGAGGGGACGCCCTTGCAAATGGTCACTTGGTCACTCTTCTTCCAGTCCGTTAGCTCTCAATTCCCACCAGCTCCATTCTCATCCTTTACTGGAGGCTCTTCCTCCAGGAAGCCTTCCCTACCTCCCAGGCATAGGTGACCACTTCCTTGAGCTCTGAAGCCTCCTGTTCTTACCACCATTACAGCATTCATCAGTGGGACACTGTAACTATCACTGTACCAGACTATTTCAGCAGACTGTGACATTCTTGGGCAAGGACTGTTCATCTTGCCCATACCCCCAGTGCCAGCACAGTGCCTGGCGTTAAATAATCAATGTGTGCGTGCCAAAGGGATGGGTGAACTGCTTGGGCTAAAGGGAAGGAGCAAGCATACTTCTTGCCAAACCTCCGGCGAATCTCCTGGGGAGGGTCTGTGTCGTTGGGGTACTGCAGTCTCCGTGGTGTCAGCTCCACCTCGATGTCAGCGTCCTTTCGGGGACGGCGAGCACTCACTCTGGGAGAGGGACTAGGACAGGAATGCAGATTAGGATGGGACCTTGGCCATCTGAGCCACCAGATTCTCTGCTGCCCCTCCCAGAGGGCTTTCTCTGCCCTTTTCTAATTTGCATGAAAGCACTACTTGGGCTAGTGAAGGTCCTGATCCCAGACATTGTGGAGAAATAAAAAGCACCCTGACCCTCTCCCTCCAACATCTCCAGATGAGGGCTTACCAGAGCTTCTCCTGGCTGATGTAGGAGGCTCGCCGGCAGAGGTCCTTGATGACTTCAGGTACCTCCACCCCTGCAATGCAGAGCCGGGCTAGCTAGAAGCTCAGGGTCCAGGGCCCAGGAGGACCTATCTCAAATGCACACCGCTCACCCCATGTCCGGACACTGTAGAGGGTCCCTGGCCAGTACACTGCCTCTGGGTGAGCCAGCCTCAGTCTGTGATCCCAGTGGTAGCTAGACTCAGCCATGAGGGGTTAGGGAGAGGGTTTGAAACCAAGGTGGCCAGGCAGGCTCCCCTGAGTATGTGTTCAGTTTCAGTCCTACACCTGAGACTGGTATCAGGCTTGTGGGCTAGGGTTCAGGAACTGTACATAACCTGCCTGATAAGACTGCTGCTGCTGCTGCTGCTGCTGCTGCTGCTGCTAAGTCGCTTCAGTCATGTCCGACTCTGTGCGACCCCATAGACAGCAGCCCACCAGGCTCCCCCATCCCTGGGATTCTCCAGGCAAGAACACTGGAGTGGGTTGCCATTTCCTTCTCCAACGCATGAGAGTGAAAAGTGAAAGTGAAGTCGCTCAGTCATGTCCGACTCTTAGCGACCCCATCGACTGCAGCCTACCAGGCTCCTCTGTCCATGGGATTTTCAGGCAAGAGTACTGGAGTGGGGTGCCATTGCCTTCTCCCACCTGCTAAGACTACTCAGCCACAAAACCCTGCTAAGGATCCTCTGGCTTAAAAACTCCCAGGAGTTAAGTGTAGACTCTAGGTAGTACATGTATGGGAGATGACTATAAAATTCTTTCCCCTTTTCTGTGTTTGAAAGTGCTCGTAATAAAATGTTAGGGGTTGGGAGGAACCCTCCCAGAAGCCGCCAGAGCTAAGGGGCAGGGCAGGACTGAGCTGCAAATCCAGGTTCTCACAGGAGGTCTGGGAACATCCAGGTCACTTTCAAATGCAAAACCAGTCTTGAAGATTACCCTGGTCTATAGCCCAGAGGCCAAAGTGACTAAACTGAATTTAATGAAATGAGCGTTTAAAAATAAAGTATAGATGTCTGTCCTCTCATACGGTTCAGCAAACAACAGATGTGGGAAAATGGTAACAAATGGCCAATGTAGGTGAAGGGCAAAGGGATGCTCCTTGTACCATTCTTACACCTTTCCTGCAGGTTCATGATGTTTCCAAGTGAAATACAGAGGAAACAGCAAAGCACAACAACAATTAAAAACCAAGCAGAACAGTACTCAATGCTAACGCTCAACTTAATCCTCAAGCCTGGTCCTCCCACCCACACCAGGGCCTGGATGTCCCCAGGACTCGTCTAGGCTCACTTCCTGGCATCTGTCCCTGCTTTCCCCTCAGGCCCAGGGGCCTGTCTGGTAAAGGTGGGAAATTGCAGAATCAGGAGTGCTGGGTCTGTGCTCTACCAACCCCCCTCTCACCCTGGGGACCAGAAGCCCTGACCAGAGGCCCAGCTGTGTCTTATACAATTCACCGCTCACCCCATCTGGGCTGCTCAGCCCCCCAAATTCTCATAATACTGGAAGGGACTGGGTTTGGTCTCAACATGTTCCAGTGAGAATTCCAGGCTGTGAAGACTCTGTAACAGCCCAGAGGAGGCCACAGGCAGTCCCTCTGCCTGCTACCTGGCCCCTCCTCACCCTGACTCTAGCCCCTAATCACCTGAGTCAGACATAGGTGGGGCAGGTAGTCAGGGGGAGGGAAAAAAGTAGAATGGGACTCCATATACTCAGCAAACATTTAACAAGCACTCCTCCGAGGGGTAAGGTGGGAAACAAAACCAGAGCAGCCCACTGCCACCATCAGACCCCCAGCTGAGATGGGTATAGCCAGATACGAGGAAACACGTTTTCCCTCATGACGTAGGCACCAGGCACTGGGGCCTTTGACAGGAAAGCAGAATTCCAGCTGCCATCCCCAACCCTATCCTGACCCTGCCCACCCCACCAGCAGGACTGCACTATGACTTTTCTGGGCCATGGGCACTACTGCCTTTCTGTATTAAAAAATATATTTTAATAATTATGTTCGTATAAAGAAGAATATAATCCAAGCTGGATACATTACATATTTATCAACAGTATTATATTAATTCTTCTGACTGTAAAAGAAACATAAACATTTCAATGGCACCTCAAAGCATGTGGACCCTAGGCAGGTGACTGCTGTGCCTACTAACTGAGTCAGCTGTGCCCAGCCGGCTGCCCCACCTTTGACACAGAGCTGCGTGAAGCGGAGCTCGCTGTCATGGTCCCGCAGCATGAAGTGGAAGTCCTCCCACGTCAGCTCCTGCTTGTCCTGGAAGCCTGACTCCCGGAACATGGACTCCACCACCTCAGCCAGCTGGGTCTTGGTCAGGCAGTTGTTGGAGATCTCAATGAAGGACCTGGGGCCGGGGGGAGGAAAGCCATCAGGCCCCAACAAGCAGCCTGCAGCTTAGATGCAAAGCCATCCCAACAGACCTTCAGAGCTGAGCCAACATGGAAGGGCCCTGACTGACTAAATCCCAAGCCCTCTCCGAGTTACAGCAGTCTCTGGCTATATGGACTTTATATCTGCTGTTTACCTCCTGCTCTCTCCTTCACGGCCCCCCTCTCTCCCCCACAGTTCCTTCCCTGGCCCACTCTCCCAGCTCTCCCGCAGCACCAACCTCAGCATTCTGATGAACTCATCCTTGGAAATGAGGCCATTCCCATCAAAGTCATACATGCGGAACATAAGGCGAGACTTCTCCTCGGGGGAGCCTGGGAGAAGAAGGACCCTGTGAGAGCCTCGGCCCACCTGCCTACACCCCAGGCTGGCCAGGAGGAGCCTCACACTGGATCGACCCACTGCTGGACGCAGCTAGGGTTTGCTCTGCTTCCTGACCCCTACCCGGGCATTCCCAGGTGTCTGCCACGACTGGAGACCTGGCCCCAGTACTTCCCGTGTCTTAACAAGTCAGCTGCACCCCAGCCTCAGTCTCCAGCTCTTCTCATCTCCTCCTGTCTAGGTAATCACTCCCTCCTCCCTCACCTTTCATGAAGACCACCAGGATATCGAGGAACTCCCGGAAGGACAGGTAGCCATTGCCGTCTTTGTCGGCCAGAGAAAACATGGACTGCACAAACATGTCCTGGGGCTTGAGGCCCAGGGACTCGGCAAACTCAGCCCGGCTCAGCTCACACGTCAGGGCCTCCTGCACCTTCTGCGATGAGTCCAGGGGCAGGGCCCCTGCATCTGCCTGGTCGATGTCCAGCACCTGTACTTGCGCAGCAGCAGAGGAGGGAGAGAAAAAGACAAGGCTTCCTTGACTTGAAGGCCAGTGCAGGCTTTTGGTGCCACCTTTTAAGGTGACTGCTCAGCAGCCCCACCGCTAAGCACTAGCCCATCAGCCCTGTGGGTGGTCCCTGGGTCTCTGTATTAGCTGATTGGATCAGGGATGCACACTTGACCCAAGCAGAAGGTCTGAAATTGAGACTGGGAGGTCCCAGGACAGTCTTGACCTGAGTGTAAGAAAACAACCACACTGCTCCTTCATGTGCTCAGAGACAGAGACAGGAGGAAGTGGGGGGCAGGGGGTTGACTTCC
The DNA here is from genome assembly GCF_000754665.1 of Bison bison bison. Classification (NCBI taxonomy): domain Eukaryota; kingdom Metazoa; phylum Chordata; class Mammalia; order Artiodactyla; family Bovidae; genus Bison; species Bison bison. Next base: position 9,832,504 of record NW_011494826.1, on the reverse strand, counting down.
CTGGTGGTCCAGTAACTAAGACTCTGTGCAGGAGGCCTGGGTTCGATCCCTGGTCAGGGAATTAGATCCCACATGCCACAGGTAAAGTTCTAGCATGCCACAACTAAGACCTGGCACAGCCAAATAAATAAATAAAAGGAAGCAGGGGCATGGAGAAAATGGAGGCAGCCTGAGACAAAAGTGGCCTTGTTTGATGACAGCTTTCCCTTTCCTGGTCCCTTTCAGACCAGATCAGTCTTCCCTTTGGACTTCCTGAGACACCACTCTGTCCTCAGAGTCACTGACCCTTTGTCCGTGCTAGCTTTAGCAGGTGTCTCTTATCTCCAAAGGAGTTTTGACTGAGAACATCCTCAGCTGGGCTGAGAACACGTTGGGCTGGGGCAAGGGGAATTCTCATGGCAGGTCATCTTCAGCCCACCCTCCCCGGGGCTGCGTGATCATAAAGACAGACGGTGAGGGCAGCAGGCTACTGCACCTGTCCTCCCTGCCTGTCAACTGGGGGCCTCCAGGTCCAGGGCTGGCTGTGATTTCATGAGCTAAACCTCATTGCTTCAAGCAAGGTGCTGTGGTAGAAAGAGCCTGGGGCTAGAGGCAAGAGATCAGGGTTCATGTCCCAACTCTGCCACCCATTCACACTGCATGACCTCAGGTAGGTCCATTCAGCTGTCTGGCATTCATTTCCTCACCTGTCTTTCTTATATCACAGGGTTATTGTTAGAATCAATGAGAGGTCGCGTGGAAAATGTTTTGAAAGCACTGAGCAGATAGAAAGGGTTGGCAGCTACCCGCAGAATACAGTAACACACCCTTGACAGTTCCCAGCACAGGGAGTTCCCAGAGCACTTTGGGTCCTAAGCTGAGAGGAGGTGCCCAGGTCCTGGCAATGAGTCACCCCAGTGGGGGTCCCTCCACTCTCCTGCACACTCAGGTTCAGCTTGTTGGAGGAGTGAATGACATGCCATGTGCCTGGCATGTAATGAATGACCATTAAATAGTGCCTTCCTTCATAAATCCTTTCCCCAGTCAGCCAGCCCTGCTCCTTCACCTCAAACATTCATTTTCTTCCCCTCTATTAATCATCTCTGCCCAGCCCTTCATGCTGCTTTCTTCTGAGATAAAATTTTTCCAACTTTTTTTGAGTACTTGCCAAATCTTACCTCCACCAAGACTACCTTACATCTGCCTGAAGCCTTATTACCTTTTCTGAACTCCTAGACCACTTACTTCCTGGATCTCTTTTGTAGCTGTCATTCTTCCCAGTTATCTTTCTTCCTATGCTCACACCATCTTCCTGGTGGGATGATAAACTCCACCAGTGGGGGCTGTATTTATCCTTCATCTCCCAAGCTTCTCCTCTCCACTATTCTGCTTCCAGGCTGCCTGCATTTCTGTACCAGATAGGGACTCAAGTCCTTGCAATTCTCTTCCTATCTTGTTTACCCACATCCTCCCAATAGACTCAAAAATCTGCAAGGTGAACACTAATGTCCCATCGAGGCCTCTGACAGCTGTGCTCCCCCAAGTACACGTGGCCAAGGGCCCCCATACTGCTCATCTCACCCTAAGTTCCTGCAGCCATTGGGGCAGGATGAGCTGCATGAGGGCAGCAAAGTGGTTAGCTGTGAGCAGTGAAATAAGAAATGACACATTCAGATAACCGCCTTCCTGGGCATTGCCTCCCTGGAATCTTACAGACGAGGGTAGGCTTGGGAAGGGGGCAGGAACATCTCCTTACAGCAAGGTCAGGTAACTTGGCCCAAATCACAGCAGAGTTGATTGTTAACTGAGAACTCGGGGCTTATAATCTTCCCTGGTGTCACCCCCTGGCCTCACACAGGTATACCACTACAGGCAGGCCCACGTGGACAGAACCGACCCCACATACACACCTGGGAGAAAAGGTGCCTGAAAAAGGTCTCCAGGAGGTGGCTCCGCTGCTCCCGTGTCACTGCCGCCCTCATCAACTCCTGTTCTCGCAGCTCCCACTCCTGGAAGTTCAGCCCGCTCTCCTTCAGAGCGCCCCGCAGGCTCTCCACCATCACTTGCCGTTCTTCCTCCAGGTCAAATAGCAGCACCTTTGGAGGAGCCATCGGGAGAGCAACCACGTGTCAAGGCCTTGTAAGGCCAGAAGGTTTACGTGAATCTTGGTTTTTTTTTGGGGGGGGTGGTGGTGCGCAGGGGGCACTGGAAAAAGCACTCTGGCCAAAGAGATATTGTTACTCCTGGGCTCCATGGAGTTAGGTGGCTTGCTTGTAGGTGCAGAGGTAGCACACAAAGGCACGTGTGCAAAGCTATTCTTCCTCTCTACTCCATACTGGAGAAGGGAGGGGAAGGCGGGAAGGACAGAGGATGGAGAGGCCCAGGAGCTCAACAGAGTCAGAGCCAAAGACCAGCGCCTGACTGAGCTCCCCTCCAAATCTCTAATTCACCAGATCCTGCAGCTGGGGACAGGAAAAAGGGCCCAGCTTCCTCTAAGGACACTCAGCTAGGGCCTGCCACGGCATTCATAGAAAGGAAGGGGGCAGACTGAGTCTGTAGGAGCAAAAGGGACAGTTGAGACTGTGGCATCCAGCAGACTCAGAGCAGCACAGACACATTCCAGTGTATCTCACTATCTAGCACCCCACCCAGGGACTAGGAGCCAGAAACCCTGCCTGGCCCAGGGCCCCTCCCCTCCACCTGGCTGCCCCCATGGCTGTGGCTGTGGACAAAGAGCCAGGGGCCGGCTGGGCCATACCAGGTCATACTCCTTGGGGATCTTGAGCAGCAGGGCGCGGCGTCCGTGGTTGCTGGACAGGATGAGGTTGACCTGCTGTGGGGGCCGCAGCTGGACGGTGCGGAGCACGGAGAGCCTGCCATCCACCATGTGGATCTGCCCGGGCTGCAGGTGCACCAGCACAGGCCGGCAGGGCTCCTTGCGGCCCTGCCATTCCATTGCTGGAGAGAGATGAGGCTGGGTCAGCTGGGGGCTTCCTCCCCGTGCCCCACCACCGCCTCGGGGAGGAGGGCCGGCTCAGGGCTGGAGTTAGTTCAAGGCCTCTGAGCTCCACGTCCTGTCCTGGGTACTGGCGGTCATCCCCTGCCGACAGTCGCGCCTCTAGTCCATGAGCAGCATAACTACCATGTCCCGAGTGTTGAATATGTGTCCAACACTGTACCGAGTGCTTTACGTGAACTACTTTATTTAATCTTCACAAATCTATGAGGTTAGTGCTATTGTTATTATCATGTTACAGATGAGAAAAAAATAGGTTTAGATAGATTAAAATTTGTCTGAAGTCCAATAGCCCATAGGGGTGGAACCAAGATCCCAATCCTCAGTGAATGTGACTCTAGACCTTCTTTAATGACTTCTTTGTTGCCTGAAATTCCAGTGTGAGACACTGCAAAGCAGCAGTTTTTGGGAATTTGTGAGTCACAATGAGCCTGTGAAATGTAGGCAGGGTCCTGTGACTCCTCCCTGTGAGTCTATCACATTCTGTTTTTGGGGGGGACCATCAGGAGGAGCTAAGGAGGATGGAGGACTCCTGATCCAACTCCTCCTAATGCCCCAGTGACTCTTCCCGCCTGACCCGGCCTGACCTTTGCCCTAGGCTGCTGAGGGATTCAGGGGCTGTAGCCTGGAATCATGATCTCCCCTCCCCGACCCTGGCCAGCCCAAGGCCTACCTTTTATGCCCCCCATGAGCTTCTCACACATGATGCTCTGGCGGTCTTGGCCCTGGAGCCTCTTTAAATTTCTCCTCCGGAGCTGGGCAACGATCCAGGCACTGAGCAGGCTCACTGAGAAGCAGAGGCAGTAGGATGCTCAGGGGAAGGTAGAGGTCTGGGGAGATCAGTGGCTTCCTTCACAGGTTTCTTTCCTTGGAAAGAACCCCTGCTGTCCTCACCTCCTAGGTTACCCATTCAGTTGTCTCAAATTATGAAGTGCCCTGGGAGGGAGGTGCTCTGCATCCCACAGGAAGCTTTGTGGAGCATCTAAGGTGCGTGCCTATGCTTGCCTGCTTCTACCACTCGGGTCCCTTCCCAGCTAGAAATTGGTCCTTGTGCCAGAGACTGGACCCACTCTACCAGGCTGCTGATCAATCCACACACTTAGTCAAAGACTAAGTCCCAAGCCGTTGCCCCAGCAGCTACATCCCAGCCCTACTTCTTAAGCAGGCATTTGCTTCTGACAGTTTTCCATGCCCAGGCTCCTGCAAATTGCTGTGGATTGTGGGTTGCCCATGGCTCCTGAACCAATCTGGGTCCTGCGAGGGACCCCAGAAGACCAGGAAGACAATTCCCCCTGGACTGACTTATGTGCAGCTTTAATACTTCTCACATCCCACCTGCTCTGATGTTTTCATCTTCTCGGAGGAACAGTACTCTGTATTGGTTGGTTGTCATAGATGCAGCTGACCCCACCCCCAGCTGATACCTCTCACCCAGCCCCACCCTGCCCATCACTTTTACCCAAGGGGAAGCAGCACAAAGTCCCGATGGTGACCCCGAAGCCAAATCCACTGCCTTCAAAATAGTCCCGCATGATGGGGGGAGCACAGGCTGGCAGGCCTTCGGTGCTGAGCTGTCCTGGCTGTGGGCAGGGGTCTCCTGGGGAGACAGAGGAATGTACAGGCCTGGGCGTGCTGGGCCACAAGCTCTGGGACAGGATCACTGAGGAAGGTAGGGTGGCAGAAAGAGTTCTGGGGAGCAGAGGAGAGGGGGCTTCTTACCCCTGCCATTGTACCAAGAATGTGGCATCTGCCTACTTGGGTAACATGTGGGATAAAAAAATGAACCTCAACCTGTCTCTCCCCCACATGCACGTAATACACACCCACACACACATAGAGCCCTTTCCTCATCACTGCAGTGGGATTAGGATATCCTTGGCCACCTGATGCGAAGAGCCAACTCATTGGAAAAGACCCTGATGCTGGGAAAGATTGAAGGCAAAAGGAGAAAGGGGTGGCAGAGGATGAGTTGCTTGGATGGCATCACTGACTGAATGGACATGAATTTGCACAAACTCCAGCAGGTAATGAAGGACAGAGGAGCCTGGTGTGCTGCAGTCTCCATGGGGTTGCAAAGAGTCTGACACAACTTAGCAATGCAACAACAACAAAGGATAGCTTGGCCCCCACTATGCTATAACCATCCTGGCCAAATGTGAGGAGACCTGGCCTCCTCACCGGGTCTTTCTGCATCTCAGTACTACCCTCGCTTGGGTACCTGCTGGGGTTTTGCAGAAGGGACCCTACATGGCTGTATGTGGCCACCTGGGGCCCCAGAACCCAAGTCTTCAGGGGCAGAATCAGGGTCACTCCCCACATGGAGTCTACTACCCAGCCACCCTGAAGCAAGCCCCCAGCTCAGGAGGGCTGAGGCACTAGATCCCAAACCCCACCAAGCGCCCCAGGCCACTCACCAGCATGCCAGAAGAAGACACTGGGCTGCAGGGCACCAGAGTCCACCTTGGTGACAGCTACTAAGACATCCCGTAGGGAAGTGTTTCTGATCTCTGCAATCTCTCTTTCAGAGAACAGCCTGGGAGTGGGAGAGGTAGTGAGCTGTTGAGATGGGTGAGAGAGGCAGGCCCCTAGGCCCAGGAACCCAGATGAAGGAAAAGACAACAGAATGTTGGGGTGGGAGTGGTGGGTCAGCTGGGAGTCAAGGGCCCATGGGGGCCATTCACGGGCAAAGGGTCTGGGACCCAGGCTGAGGTAGAGTCTGAGGTGGAAGCCAGGCAGGCCTTACCCATTCTTGCTGTTCTCAAACCAGTAGCGGTCACCATCCCGCAGTCGCACAAACTGATCAAGGATGATGGTGCTGAAGAGGGGTCCAGGGTCCCCGTGGCTCTCCAGGAGCCCCCCGGGGAGTAACTCCAGCCGGGACAGGTCCTGGTTGTACAGGGCCGCCGTGGCCTCCAGCACCTGGAGCCAAGAAGGGAGAGGTGCAAGGATCGAGTACCTGCCCTCTAGCCAAGAGCTGGCTCCCAGAGATCAGCCCCAGGGATCATCATAAAAAAGTGACAGTGACAATAAGTCACTCATTATGCCCCGGGCACTGCTCTGAATGCTTTCTATAAGTTGACTCATTTATGAGAATTCTCTCACAGACTCAGCTGCTTATTTTATCAAGTTAAAACAGGCAGGCAGTCCCCTAGGTGACTTGTTCTTGAAAAGGTATGACAGTTGAAGGGTCAAAATCAGCACGAAAGTTGAATGGTTGAATGATGAGTCAGAAAAAGCTTCTAATCTTTACAGGTTAAAAAAAAAGTTTGGAAAATCAAATCCCTTCATATCCATTGCCTTTTAGAGACAGTATATGAACAGTGTTGTCCACCTGACTTTTACTGTAGTTCTTTTCTCCACAATGTAAATAAGCACTGTGTGCTATGCTGTGCTTAGTCTCTCAGTCGGGTCTGACCCTCTGAGACCCCATGGACTGTAGCCCGCCAGGCTTCTCCGTCCATGGGATTCTCCAGGCAAGAATACTAGAGTGGGTTGCCATGCTGTCCTCCGGGGTGGGGGCGGGGGGTCTTCCCAACCCTGGGATTGAAGCCAGGTATCCTGCATTGCAGACAAATTCTTTACCATCTGAGCACTGGACCAGCTTAATTCCAATGAGGCCCAACTGAAGTTAAGGATTTGCTGCCTTTGGCATAGCTGGTGATTCCTATCTACATGTTGATTTTATAAAGGTTTCAAGCCTTATGGACATATCACTTCTTTATAACCTTTCAATTCTCCACTTTCCAATAATTTTATAAAATAGTGAGGGCAAAAACAATAAAATAATTATTTACTGCTAGCTTCCCCAGTGGCTCAGAGGTAAAGAATCCACTTTCAATGCAGGAGAGGCAGGAGATGAGGATTCAATCTCTGGATCAGGAAGATCCCCTGGAAGAGATATGGAAACCCACTCCAGTATTCTTGTTGGAAAAACCACATGGACAGAGGAGCCTGACTGGCTACGGTCCATGGGGTTGCAAAGAGTCAGACACAACTGAGGTGACCGAGTACAACTGTAGAAGCAATGCTGTGCCCAAAAGGTAAGGCAGCCAGAACTGGTCTGCTGGCTGGCAGGCCACGCCATTTGCCCAGGTCATAGCTCAGAGTGTGACAGCTGACTCTCCAAAAGCAGCTTGAATATTGGCATATGAAAGTACAGTTTGTTTCTGAATTAAGGACCTGCTAAGCTCATTCAGGGAGTTGTTGGGAAGAGTAAATGAGATGAACCCTATCAAGTGCAACAGATGCTCTCTAAACATTTGCTGGATCTGCACAATCACAGAGTCTAAAACTGATCCTGCTGGTCTGGTAACTTCCATCCTGGTGTGTGATTCTGGGAAAAGTGACCTGGGTGAGCTCTGCCCCTCTCACCAGGTGCTTGTCTCTGGAGCCTGTATCTTGCTGTCTGTCTTCCGTGTCTCAACTCAGCGTGCCCTGGACCTCCCCCCACCTGGCCCCACCAGCAGGGGCCCAACCCCTCCTCACAGTGCCATCACTCCGGGAGAGGGCTGGGTTGATGTCCTGCCATCTGGTAACTGGAGGCAGGCCCAAGGTTGCCCTGGCCTTGGTGTAAGAGGGCAGGCCCAGATCTCGGCCCCTGAGCAGGCAACTGGCCAGGTGGTCTGTGCGGGAAAACTTCAGTGGCCCAGGCCAGAAATCTGGGGATGAGATACCGAAGAGTCTGAGGGAGCTCCTGGACCTCATGTCCAGGTTCCCACCAGCCCTGGGACCCCAGCCATACCCACACAGAGGGAGCTGTGGTCTGCAGGTCAGAAGCTCCGTCAGCAATGAGAGAGTGCAGGTTTCCCACACCCCGTCCCCCCAACCCAGCATGCCTCCCTGCCTGGTTCTGGAGCTCCCACTGAACTTTTTCCCAGGGGCCAGGGCTGCATAGCCTACAGGGACAGCCTCAGCCTCACCTCGCACGTCCTCCACCACCACATGGTCCTCTCGCTCAGCGATCTGGGAGGCCATGCCCAGCAGTAGCGCATCCACATCTTCAGCTCTTTGTAGGTTGGGGTGCTTTAGGGGTGGGGAGAGGGGAGAGGTGTGGCTAAAGGGGCCAGATGTTGGGCAGTCAGGCTCCCTCAACCCCACACTTTGGGTCCTGGGCCCACCCAGTCCTGCTGTTTGCTCCCAAACTGGAGAGTCATTCCTCCTCTACAGCTTGATCCCCTACTCAGGATGAACAATGTCGCCATCCATCCAGAGCGCATGCTGCTAGGACACAGGTCTCCACAAGCACAAGGGACCTAAAACTTTACTTCTGTCTTAGGAAACTTGATGGTACAGTTGCCAAAGGCACTAGGTCTACATCTTGACCCTTGCTCTGTTAGCAGCCAGTTGTGTGACAGGACCTCTCTGAACTCAGTGTCCTGCCCTTAATAAAAGGGCCTTATTAATAAAATAAAATAAGTAAAATAATACAAAGGTATTAGCAGGACACTGACGTCTCTTTCAGCCCAGATCTATGACTCTGCTTTCCTCTCCCCTCTTTCCTCTTACCTACCCTCTATGAACATACTACATGGAGTATCTGATGTTGCTTTAAACGAATGGTTAATGCTCCTTACCCCTAGTGGCCTGGACAGATGATTCCTGCTAATCTCTCAGAATTCCTCCCTCCACCTTGCCCTCCTCACACATACACATTCACATGCTGCCCAGGTGTGTCTAACCGGGAAGTTTCCTTGGGGGAAGGGATGGCTGGGGTACTCCAGTGCCTACAGAGGGGAAGGAAAACCTAGGAAGAAGTGATACATGTAGACCGCATCTGCACAGCCCCCACCCCTGTGCCTCACACTGCCCTGAGGTGGGGAGGAGGACTGACGTTTGATGTGCACAGCTACCTGATCATCTCAGACATTGGTAGGGGAGAAGGCTGAGGTGCCCTGGGCTGCCTCCTCCACCCCAGCCCATCCCAGCTGGCTGCCTCAGTCCACTGCCCACCTTTACCACACACCCTCAGACACACACACACAACCTCAATCCTGACCTCTCGGCTCCAGTAGCTGTTGCAGACCCGGAGAGCTCTGGAGACACTTGAGTTCCTATTGATGACCCCCTGGAAGTGGCAGCTGGCATTTCTGAAATGAAAGAAGCAGGTTAGTGGTGACTGAGGCTATGAAGTCCTAATGTCAGGCAGGCATCAGCTCTGGTCTCCAAAGCTAGAGCCAAGGACCCAGGTCATTGATTCCCTAAGGTGGTGTGTGGTCAGGTCCTGAACAATCTGATTTTTGGAAGTTCCCTCTCTCCACATTAGACCAAATTTCTAAAACTGTATCCCATATTTTGCCATGTTTCATTCCCTCTCACTCTCTCTTGACAGATAAAAATATGGATATGGATATAGATACAGTTATAGATAAACTGTCAACAGAAAAAAAATGAACAACATAAGAGTTGTGAGTTCCAGTTTTATTCAGGGAACTTACTGAGGACTATAGTCCAGGAAACAGTCTCTGAGTAGCTCTGAGAGGACTGCTCCAAAAAGGTTGGGAGAGAAGCTAGTGTATATATACGATTTTGGCTAGAGAATGGGTGCAAACACTCGTCTCTGTAGAAGGTTACTGCTAGTCATGAGGATCAGTACCTTGGTTAATGGTTTTTGTGTTTTTCTATGTGTTGGGAGATAAAAGAATATGGGTTCATTAAAAATTTTTTTTCTGAGATATCTCTAGCTATCTAAGGAGTCTGTTTTTCCAAAGCACAGAGTGCCTTATCCTTTTTTTTGTCCCAAATTCTTTTTCAGGGTATATTGTTGGAAGATAGCTGCAGTGGTTAATTCCACAAGTGGTTCCTTGTGGAACTGGATGGTGGGCAACATTCTTTATATATATATATGTATATTTATGTATGTAAATTAAAACATATAAAAGGGATTATTAATCATTTTTTTGAAATTACTTGTCTATGGATAACTCAAGTACTACAATTTCTTAGCCATCATCAGCCATATCCAGAAATTGTTCTAGAGTAAAAAAATCTAATCCATGAATGTTTTCAATTATAATGCAGCTGGGAAAAAAAATAGACTGCCATGCTTTGTTTTATATACTTTTAACTTAATATGTATGTTTTTAAAGTTTCCCTCTCATTATTTTGGAGCCAACACTTTCCTTCAGCCTCACACGTTTTTATTGTAATGCCCTCCAAAGGCTTATAAGCCCCATGTTCTGTTCTTATAGCTAAAAATGTCCCCATGTAGTGTCAACACCTGAGGTGCAGACCTGGGGGCTTTGTGATTCACCCTCTGAACCTCAATTAACTGGTCTTTAATTGGGGGGATTAATATCTACACCGGTGGCAAAAAAAGTGGACATTAAGGTGCTTAAAAACCGCTGAAGGGGACTTCCCTGGTGGTCCAGTGGCTAAGACTCTGCGCTCATAATGCAGGCGGCTCGGGTTTGAGCTCTGGTCTGGGAACTAGATCCCACGTGCTGCAACTAAAATATCCTGTATGCCGCAATGAAGACTGAAGATCCCACCTGCCGCAATTAAGACCTGGCTCGGCCAAACAAATAAATAAATATTAAACACACACACAGTAATGTGTTTTTTAAAACAATTGTTGTCCTTCTTTCCTTCCCTAGTCACTGTTCTCTGGGGAATGGGCATACTTCAGATTGGTAAGCCTGTCCTGAGGGCAGATTTTTCTGAATATGTACCCCCACCCCTCCACACACAAACACCTGAGCCCCTCTCTCACCTCATGTAGACGCCAGGGGGCACCATGGTGGAGAAGAACTGCTCAGAGGCAGCCAGGAACTCCGGGGAGATGCTGGGGTCCAGGAAAGGGCGGTATCCTGGCCGGAGCGAAGAGGAAATAGGATTGGTAAGATTTAGCCCTTAAATCACCCAACTTCCCCCCGCCCCCACCAAAAAAAGTTCCAGCAAGCTCTCCCTTCCTCCCTCCCCATCCCCTCACCTGCATATTCAGGGGGCATTTTCCGCAGGAAGCTGGGCAGCCACTCATACATGGCGATGTTCTGAGGGTCAAGAGAGGGGAAAGGGGAGGCCAGCGCTGGAGCAGCCAGGCCACGAGGGATCTGAGCTCAAGGAAGGCTTAGGAGGGAGACGAGGACCAGGCAGGGACAGTCGCAGGAGACACTCTCAGACAGGAGAGGTGCGGAGGTTCCTGTTCCCCACAAGCAACCAGGGCAGGTGGGTGGGGAGCGGGCTGCGAAATAATAATCAGAAAACCTCCTGCGTGAGGAGCGCTTTGCCTGC
>NW_011494826.1:9815201-9820627 GCF_000754665.1 Bison bison bison | reverse complement strand
GGCGGGAGGCTGAGCCGGGGGTCGGGCGGCCAGGCGGGTCCGGGAGGGGTGAGGGCCCGCGGCTGTCGTGGGTGCGGCGGGATGGGATCCTCTCCGCGGCTGCCTCGGGTCCCGCCAGCCCCACACCCCCGCCTGCCGCGCTCACCAGGTCCCGGGGGTTGCTGGGGCTCTGTCCGGTCTCGGGGTCCCAGCGACTCCTCTGGAAGGGCAGGACCACGTCCCCGCTCTGGTCGCGGTCGAACACGGGGTCTCCGGGCGGGATGTGGATGTTAAGGAACTCGGCTGGGCAGCCAGACTTTTCCACGCTGACGAGGTCCGATAGCACATGGTAGCCTGCCAGCAATTGGGGAGGGCTTGGTAGGGCCAGCAGAGGGCCCCTGGGCCGTGTATGTAGACCTTCCCTTCAAGCTTTAAAACACTCAGAAGCCATTACGGGCAAGTCTAAGCCTTGACCTCCCCACCCCTTACCAACCCTTTGTCCAAACTGTTTTCATTGTCAAGTTTGGGCTTCTCCTTGGTAGTTGGGAGGTGCCCGTTGAGTGTGCCTAGGCAGCAGGGCTGGCAGCACTGGCTGTGACATGCAGCTGGAAGCAGCCTGCCCAGAGGGCCTGCCAGCCTCAGTGGGATGCTGCACACTGGAAAGCAAGTATGGGCCCCAGGGATGCCCGACAGGAGCTGAGCGTTCCTGCTCAGAGCCAACAACCCCGTCAGTGGGGTCAGGTCCACCTAGCACCCCCATCCTCAGCCTTCATACCAGAATCAGCACCCTGCCCTGAAGCTGTCCTAGGAGCCACAGGGGCAGAGTGAGAACAGAGTCCCACCATGAGCCCTTCAGGATTATGCCCATGGTCCTCTCTTCCCACTCCCATCAACAGCTTAAGGTGGTGCAGATTTATGCCTCTCTCTTCTCCCCCTGCTCCCACGCCTACCCCACCACCCCATTGACTCCTCTTTCATCTCTCACACCCCTCTCTCAGACCCTCCGTCACTTCTCTCTGTCACTCCCTAATGACACAGAGGTGTCCAGCTGACCCCGCAGACCTCCCTTCCCCAGAGGTTGAGGCCCTCACCGAAGAAGACCCCCAGCACTGTGCGGTTTTGCAGCGAGGCCAGCCCTGCAGGGCCCCTCATGGCAGTGTTGCTCAGGGCCCGGGGGTTGGGCAGGTGAGGCTCTCCCAGGGGCTGGTACACGCCATCTGCATAGCTGGCTGGGACCAGACGCTGTAGCCGAGAGCCTAGTGGAGGAGAGGGAGACATAAGGATGAATTCTCAGGGGGCTCCTGGGCCCTTCTCCCAGGCTCCTCTCCAAACCACAGATTCTAAAATCTTAGGAATGAAGGAGCTTTTCTGGGTACCAGCCAGCCCTTGCCCCTTAGTGATGACTACTATCCTGACCCTGCAGCTCTGGTCTCCACTTGGCTCTCACCTACCTTTGCTGCCCCATCTGTGCTCCATGAGGTTGTTGTACCACCCATCAAATCGCTGTACCTCCCATGAAATGGAGTTCTGAGATCCTGTGTGAGAACAGAGGGAAGGGGCAGCTGAGCAAGTCAGTGCACGAGAGGACAGGCTGGGTATGGGTCCAGGGGGCCTGGCACTTGGAGCAGCAGAAAGTGGACACCCAGCACAGTGCAGAAGGAAGGGTACAGAGGGAGATCACCCAGGGGAAAGTGATGTCCAAATTCAAGCCCAATCTTTAAGCTGTTCAGTGGGAAAATATGGCAGGGAGCACTAAAGTTGTGTAACTGGTATCTACTGATAAATGGCCTCAGAGAGGAAGAGGAGGGTGGCGATGGGGCAAGGGAGGCAGGAATCTTCTACTGCCCTCACACCTCAGCTCCCTGGGGACAGAAACTCTTCCCAGCCCTAAAACGTCACACAGTGCAAGAGTCAGCCACTCTTCCACCCAGGGAAGAACGTCATTCTGACTCACCTGTGGACAGGGGCAGAATGGAGAGGGGCTTGGCCCTGTCCCGTTGAGCAGAGCTCAGAGCAAGGGTATGAGCCATGGGGCTGAGGCTTTGGGGCCTGTTGCTACTCAGGTCTTTTTCCCAGTTTCTTGGGTGGGATCAGGGACTGACTGGTCGTGTGGATAACCTTGTTGCCTCCTCTTCTGGGGCATTATGTTCCCCACATAATTCCTCCTACTGATTCTATTTTATTCTCCAAAAACTAGGATCTAGGAGGAAGCACTCAGCTGTTGAGGGAAGAACTCAGGCAATGCGGGCAGAAGGAAGAGTGTAGATGTGGAGCAAGGATGCTTCTGGTCAGTAGATCAGATGACCAGCCAGATTCCTTTCTTTAGACTAGGAGGTTACAGGGCTTAGGCTCCCTCTCTGCTCACCTCAGAGAAGAGAGCAAAGAAAAGGACTCTCATCAGCCAGAGAGACTGTCGTTCCACTCAGACCAAGGACAGGATCTCAGAGCTATCTTTCTGCCCCAAGACCTTAGAGCTTGCACATCAGCACACTTATACCCATAAACTCAGCAGGGGATCTGAGACGGAAGATGACTCAGGCTGTGATGTTTGAGCAAAGAATTCAACTAAGGATCCAGGACTTGGAGCAGGAATTAGGGCGGCCATACACATGTGATTTCTAAAATATGATGAGCCAATGGCAGAACAAGGAGGCCACCTCTTGGGTAGGGCATGAGGGAGAATGCCTCTGGGAATAAGAGGCAAGAGCTGGAGGAAAAAATGGAAAATGCAAGGCCCAGGGAAGGAGAGGACTGGGAAGAATGGGACTGTGAGCAGCTTTGGCAAGGCAGAAGCTGCAGGGGCTGTCTCACCATCCTATGGCCTCCAGCCAAGACCCATCATTCCACAGACTTTCTCTGCTTTCTCTTCTTGCGTCTCCTACCCCTGATGATCAGGAACTTGATCTTTTACACCTGATTTGTGGCACCTTAAGGCCACTTTTCTCTGCAGAGACCCAGACTACAGAGAATGGCCTCAGATTCTAGTAAGCGGCAGTCCAAAGCTGAAGTAACAAGATGAAACTCTTATGGAACTTATTGGGCTGGTGTCTTTTTTTTTTTTGGCTGCACACCAAAACTTGCAGGATCTCAATTTCCTGACCAGGGACTGAATCCAGGCCATGGCAGTGAAAGCCAGGAATCCTAACCACTAGGCCACCAAGGAACTCCCAGATCTTAATGGGTTTTGTTTTTATCATATTGTTTTAAGACACTGGTGACTTCGCCTCAGCTTTGGGTCCAATCTGAATCCAAGATTCTTTTTTGTTTTGTGTGTCTAATCAGTCATTTCCTCTATGAGGTGACTTTATGAAAAACAAGAGAAGATAGAGGAGAGAGAAAGGGCCCCCAGATTGTAAGGAATACAATAGGAAGTACTGACACAATTGAAGGCTCTCTAGTTCTGTGTATTTGGGGAAATTTTTCATTTCATTACCATTCATCTAATCAAGAGGCTTGAAATGAGCACTCACCATGTGCAGGGTGCTGTGTTAGCTAGGGACTAGGGATACAAAGTGACACAGCTTGAAAATGACACAGCCTCTGTCCTTGGAGGATCCTGGAGAATCCTGGGTTCCTCTGCTCCTAGCCACGCTTCTCTAGTCTATACTCACCCATGGGCATCCATGGTCCAACCAGGAGTGTCCATACCAGAGCAAAGTGGAAGCTCATGATGAAAATGTTAATAAGGCTCAGGTGTTAGAACACCCTAAAACAGAAACCCTAGAAAAAAAGACAAGAGATGGAGAAAATAAGCTCCAGCAGTTCAGGAGAATCAGGGTCTCTGGAAGCCCCTGGAAATCAAGGCATGGGCGTGGGCCAAGGCCAGGGGACTCACTCTCTTCCAAGAATCTTTTATTCATTCAATGAACATGTGAAAAGCACCCACTACATGGTGGGCACTGACCTAGGCACTGGAGATTAAGTGATACAGCAGACAGAAACCTCTGCCTTCCTGAACTTTACTTTCTAAAATTAATTGGAAACCTTGCCTTTTTTTTTTTTTGTCCATGCCATGCAGCTCTCAGAATTCTAGCTTCCTGACCAGGGATTGAACTGATGTCCCTTGCAGTGAAAGTGCAGAGTCTTAACCACTGGACCACCTGGGAAGTCCTGGGAAAACTTGCTTTGACTCGTCTTTCCACAATATGTGTTCCCTGGACACAGTCTTGCTTGTCGGCCAGAACACTGGGTAGAGGCCAGGATGCTGTGCAGTGGCCAGTCCAGTAGTGTGATCTTAGGCAGGTCACTTATCTGCTCTGGACCTTGGTTTCCTCTTCTGGCTATGAGAATATACAAGCCTAAACTGTCTACCTCCTAGCCTGGTTACTAAAATCAAATGTGAGAATGAAGTAGAATTCAAGGCAAGAAAATTGACAAGTGTTATGTAGATATGATATAGAGAGGGTAGGCTGGAGCTTGGCTTCTCTTAGCAGACTCAGAAGGGATGTAGCCCCAGGTGCTCGTGTGTTTGGTGCTGCTCTCTCTCTCTCTCTCTCTCAGGCCAGCACATCACCCGGGAATGATGGGGAAACTGAGGCAGCAGGGGACTCAGGCTACTGAGTCCCTTGAGAAGTGCAAGGCTAGTGAAGACCTCCTAAAGGCAATCTGGAGATTAAACAAACAAACAAAAACAACCTAGGCCCAGTCATAATCCAAAAGCTCAGCATGCCACTCTCTCCACCCCCCAGTGAAGGGCTTTGCATAGTTAAAGCCAAAAGGCTGGACCCGCTGAAGTGGCCACAGTGCCCCTTCCCTGATCTAGGATGTCTTGTCCCTTTCCCTCAGTCACCAGTGTACCAAAAGCATGCAGTGAGCTTTCAGGCCAAGCTAGGGAAACACCTGAAGGGCAAAGTGGACATGCTTCATTACCACTCCTTCTGGGTGGGTAGCCACAACCACTTACTTCCCAACAATCTTGAAAGGAAAGCAGAGCCTTATGACAGGGCAGTGAAGCCCCAGGCAGTGGTAGAACCTGGGAAGAACACAGGTGCCTAGTTCTTTCCCCACATGGCTGCTTTTCAGACCCAAAGTACCAGAGTGGTGAGTTCCCTGGGGTAGGGGAAAGATGAGTCAAGGCCATAGGTACTCCATCTTGGTCCCAAGGGTGGGCGAAAGGGGAAAGCCTGGACTCAAAAAGCCCAAAGTTCCCTCCCTGACATGATGCAGTGGCACCAAGAGGCGCTCCAAAGACAGCCCCTCCGTCCAAGCGAACTAGGCCACCCAACATTCCCATTTCCCGAAAAACCCAGTCTCTGCAAGCCGTGGAGGACAGGTCTTCACAGGCTCATTTTAGCCTCGGGTTAAGAATGGAGGCGCAGCGGCGCCAAAGCTGAAATTCCCCTTCCCTCAGAAAAGTGTGGCGGTGTCACCGCAGTCACCTTCCCCTGAGCTCCCGTGCACGCGCGAGCCCTCCTGGGTCTGACCTGCGGCCGCGGCGTCTCTCGAGC
>NW_011494826.1:9814356-9814895 GCF_000754665.1 Bison bison bison | reverse complement strand
GTTCTAAGGCGGGGCGGGGTGGGGTGGAGTGCCAGGACCCGCCGAGGTGCTCCGAGGAGACCCGGGCGCGCAAGGTGAGACTGCACGGGCTCGCCCAGCTCAGATAGGGTAGACGTCCGGTCAGTGGCGAAGCCACGTGAACGGAGAAAAGAGCGAGTCGGCTTCTAAAAGGTCTGCTGGGGATGGGAGAGGGCCGAAGAGGGGACAGGGTGCGAAGGGACAGGGGAGACGCTGCCCAATCCTCTCCACGAGGGCGGATAAGACCAAGAGCACCGGTCAACGCCCGCAGAACCAGGCTAGGCGTTCGAGCAAGGCATCCGTCCTAAGACCTTTTAAGAGTCCGTGGTAACATCCACCACCCGGAGTTCGTCGTGAGATCTCGGGGGTCTCACCGCCCTCGAGCCCCGTCCGCGCCCCTCTGGACCCCGGATTGCATCGCTAGGTTTGTGCTAGAACTGCCCGGGGTTGTGCGCCAGGGGCGAGGGGAAGGAGGAGTCGGAGGGCTGGCTGCGGAGTGGACCGTTCTCGCGCGCCAGTCC
>NW_011494826.1:9801826-9814256 GCF_000754665.1 Bison bison bison | reverse complement strand
TGGTTTGTCCGGTCATAGTCTATTTAAGTGCAGTAGGAGAAGAGTAGGGGTTGCAAGAAAGCCCCGCCAAGAGAAAGGGCGTGCGCTTTTGGTGCCAGGGCGTCCGGACCTGGTTTCTTCTTTATCCCATACCTGGGAGCGCTTCGTGTGAGGTTCCACTACGAAGAGGCGAGCGGCGCCGGCTGCCAGGCACGCACTGTTTCGAAGAGGCAAAGGTAGGAAACAGCAGTCCGGGTTTAAGTGGCGGGTATACTGCTGCGGTCTGTGCGGCCCGGGTGGGTGTCGAAGAGGGCCTTGAAGTGCTGTCCCCGCCCAGGCCCCTAGAGGCGCACTTCCCACATCCGCCCAGGTTCAGATCAAGTGGGAATTCGAAGTATTGTGAGAAACTAAGAGGCAAAGAACAAACAAAACAACAAGAAACTTACTAAGGCCACGAGGTTTACAGATGTAGAATCCTTACCTCGGCTTAACTGGGGTCTAGGTAATTCGGCTGGCAAGATTCAGCACCCCTAGGCTCCTTAATCACCTCAGCCCTTGTTAAGGATTCCTGCCCCAAACCACTTTTCAGATCTTGTTCTATTTCTCCACTTAACGGCCTTCTTTGGTGCAAAAGCACACGTACACGTGCCCACACACCTTCCTGAAGAAAAGAGACTGGGACAGGAATTCTGGACAGGGTCCTTTTAGCCATCCAGAGCTGTGAACTTTGAGTGGGGTCCACCCCAAACAGAGAAATAAACCATCACATTCTAGCAACTAGTATCACTAGTCAGAGTTCTTGACAACTCCAGGCAAGTCACCCACACTCCCTTTGTAGAGAATTGGTCATCTTTACCGGTTCCAGAAGAAGCAGGAGGCAATCAGAGAAAGACTTCAGGAAGAAATCCCTGAGAGGCCACAGAACATTAAGAATGTACAGAAGAACGCTGAAGCTCCAGACTTGCACTAGGCTGTATTTCCTTGAAGACTGTAGCTTTATTTCTTGGCCACCCCTAATACACACAAAAAGGAACCCCACTCTATCCTGTGGTAGGTAGGAATGGGTAATCTTTATCTGAATTGCAACTGAGCGTGAGAAATACTTTAGTATTTTAAGAGGAAAGGTGTCCCTTACCTCTCAGGCCAGGTGGCAAAGGAGAAAAGGACGACCCCAGAATGTGGAAATTGGCCCACCCAGTGAGAAAACACCTCAACTTTGTCACAGGGGCCTCTGATGCAGGATTTTTGTGTCTAGATGTTTATGGTACTGAGAACTCCTTCCTTGTTTTGCCTATATTTCTATTTATATGAACCTGTAGGTGTGTATATCTGACCATGCATGCATGCATGCTCAGTTGCTCAGTCGTGTCTGACTCTTTGTGACCCAGTGGACTGTAGCCTGCCAGGCTCCTCTGTCCATGAAATTTTTCAGGCAAGAATACTGGAGTGGGTTGTCATTTTCTCCTCCAGGGGATCCCATAGATGGAAACTGAGTCTCCTCTGTGCGACCCCATAGACGGCAGCCCACCAGGCTCTCCCGTCCCTGGGATTCTCCAGGCAAGAACACTGGAGTGGGTTGCCATTTCCTTCTCCAATGCGTGAAAGTGAGAAGTCAAAGTGAAGTCTCTCAGTCGTGTCTGACTCCTAGCGATCCCATGGACTGCAGCCTACCAGGCTCCTCCATCCATGGGACCTTCCCGGCAAGAGTACTGGAGTGGGTTGCCATTGCCTTCTCTGTCCAGTTGCCAACTCAGCCAACTCAGACTTGAATTGGCAGGCAGATTCTTTACCACTGAGCCACCTGGAAAGCCTATATCTGACTGTGTCTTTCTTGTGCTTATTTATATTAATATATATTTATATCAGTATAACAATCTGGTAGTCGGCTAAGGGAGAAGTGGCAGATTAAAGATTGACATGAGATTTTTCTAGAAAAAAATTCTACTGTCAGATCCTCCTTGGCAAGCCAGGAAGGAAGATGTCCCCAAGGGAAACCACAAACTCTGTGGAAAAAGCAGGATTGTTGGGTGTGAGGACTTTTCATTTCAGTCCCACCTTTTCATGCAGGAGGCCTATTAAGTTAATGATTAAAGCCAAATTAGGATCAGGGTTATCAAAAATTAACTTTAAATTGGGTTATGTAGATTAAAGAAGACCTAATTCACTAAACTGAACTAGAAGGAACTAAACAAGGCAAGTTTTATTCACCAACCGTCTTTTTGTTTTAGTCGTCTTTAATAAATATTTTGGAGAATTGGAAATAAATTAGTGTTGTTCTTCTATACTTGATCCAGAAACCCTTTTGTTAGTGTTTCTTTGAAGCACAATATTAATAGGGATGAGCCATTCTTATAAAATATTTTATAACCTCCCTTTGAAATAAATTGGAGAAGGAAATGGCAACCCACTCCAGGACTCTTGCCTGGAAAATCCCATGGATGGAGGAGCCTGTCTGGCTACAATCCATGGGGTTGCAAAGAGTCGGACACGACTGAGCGACTTCACTTTCACTTCACTTTGAAATAAATGCAGGAATAATGCTAATACATGACCCTAATCAAAATACATTGCATCATCATTATTTCTTTATATTGCAAATGTTTGGCTTTGAAATTCCAACATATAACATGTACTCTTATTTGACTAGTATGTATTCAAACTTGCTTTATCTTCCTATCTTATTAACCAAGATAGTCTACATTTTATAGCATTTCCTTAAAAGTATAGTCTTCCATCAAAATGTAACGGCTTCAGTCTATGTGTCATAAGTTATAAAAGTCTTAGACCAATAAATATCTGTTATAAAATATTAATAAAGTATTACCAACATATATTTTACAAAATAATTTAATCCTCAAACTCTTACTTATCTTTAGCTGGAGTTGAAATGTATGTTTCAGATTCAACTAACATGAACATTCATGCTCTGGAGACTCCAACTATTGGAAGAGGCTTTCTGAAAATTTTGTGAAGCACTAAAAATTGACAGCATGGGTCAAATCCATTCCTGTCCAATCTTTAGCCTCAATGTAGGTGATACTGTTGACTGAGTACAGTAGAGGACAGTGAGGAAGCATAGCTCCCTCTTGTGTGTGAAACAGAAGATGCCACCTGCAGGGAGAGGGATACATTCATACATTCATTTATTCCATCCACAGACTGATTAGCAAGTACATGCTGCATTAGTAAGTTTATCCCCTGATGCAAAGATGGAAAGACAAAGCCCTTGCCCTTTAGGAGATTAGAAGCTAATGGGTTCTAGACGTTCAAACAGAATGCAGTGTAATTACTGTGATTCTGGAGGTATGTTCAAAATGCCATCAGAACATTAGGGGTGGGAACATCTACATGGCCTGATGACGTCAGGAAACTTCACAGAGGAGGTAACACGAGCCGAGACTTGAAAAGTGAAGAAGAGTTTTCCAAGAGAGCAAGAGCATTCCAGACAGGAAATAGTATATACAAAGTCATGAGGGCTTGAAAGTGCATGTCAGATTCAGGGAGATGCCAGTAGTTTACAATGGCTAGAGATTAGGCTGCATAAAAGATGGAGATGGAAGTATAGGTGGGATTGGATCACAAAGGACTTTGCATCTGATGATGAGAAGATTAGATTTAACACGGAGCAAAGAAATAAAATGATTATACTTGCTTGTTAGAAAAATTGTCCTGGCACCAGGCCAGATAGAATGAGACGGAATTAGGGCAGAGGCAGTAGTAGGGAAGGAAATACATGGATGGTTTCAAGAAATAGTTAAGAGGTAAAATGGTCCAGGTCTCTGGCTTATTTGATTGATGAGATGGTGATGCCACTGAAGAAACAAAGAGAACAGAATAAAAAGCAGAGTGGAGACACTGAATTCAGTTTGGGACCTGTTAAATCTGAGGCGTTCATGGAACAGCCAAGTGAAAATGTCCACAGGATAGCTGGCCCTTTTGTGTTTCGAGCCCAAGTAGGAAGTCTGTGTGGAGACAGATCTGAGAAGCATCATCCATGAAGGGATGAACTTGCCTAGAAAATCATGAAGAGTTACTAGAAGAAGAAAGCCAAGGCAGAATCCTGGGGAGCATGACTGTTTAAGAGGGGAGAAAGAACTGGCAAAGGGGCCATGAAAGGGATGGCTATAGGCAGGAGACCTAGGAGAATGTGGTGTCATGGAGGCCCAGGGAGGAAGTTAGAAGAAAGAGAAATTACCACGGGGACGGCAAGAAGGATGAAAAGTGAAAGTTTCCCTTGAAATTTAGCACTTGGTGACCTAATGGGGAAGGATTCCCAAGTGGCTCAGTGGTAAAGAATACACCTGCCAGTGCAGGAGACACAGAAGACTCGGGTTCAATCCCTGGGTAAGGAAGACCCCCTGGAGAAGGGGATGACAACCTGCTTCAGTATTCTTGCCTGGGAAATTCCATAGGCAGAGGAGCCTAGTGGGCTACAGTCCATGGGGTCACAAAGAGTCAGACATGACTGAGTCTCTGGGCTCTGAGCACACATGCACACAACCTAATGGAGAAGCTGGGGTTAGAGAGAAGCGAGATTCACTGGACTGAGGAGATAAGGCAGTGGACACACACAGAGGCTGTACTTCCCAAAAGCCTGGCTGTGAAAGGGAGAACATGGGACAAGGTAGCAGCTGGAAGGGACCCAAAAGTTCAACGGAAAGAGCTCCTTCTCTTTGTGTTCTTAAAATGGGAGAAATTAAAGCATGTCCTTGAGAGAAAGAGCTGGCAGAGAAAGAGGAGCTGCAAAATCACCAAGAGAAAGGGGGATAACTGATGAGATAGGTGGTGGTCAAGGTGGGCAGGATTGGGGTCAGAGCCTAAGAAGAAAAGATTTCATTCCTCTGGGATGGGAGAGTTGAAGAGTTAAGAGAAAAAGCAAAACTTCATGTTCAAACTGAGGCAGAGGTTATTCGACTTGCCCCAAAGAGAGGTCTGAATCTTTAAATTGTCTCTTTGCCTGATACCATGCTTCCTCCCATAGATAGCACCAGGAGGTGGCCAGCCTAGAAGAAGAGGGAGAGTCTGGGAGCCACAAAATTTAGAACTAGAATGGGTCATGGAGATATCACCATGTCCAATTGCAGATGAAGAAGCTAAGAAACAGAGGAGGTTTTCATTTGTCTGTCTAGTTATAAAATCAGTCAGTAAAGAACTGGAACTAGACCCAGAACTGATTCCAGCCCAGGGTTCACTGTAAGGATTGTCGAAAGAGATAAACGGGGAGTAATGAAATGCCCCCCCTCCTTCCCAGTCTACTAGCTTCTATTTATTAGTATTATTCTGTTCCAGGTACTATTCTTAACACTTTATAGACACAATCTAGTTTCATATTCACAATGACCCTATGAAGTTAACATTATCATCATCCCAATTTTTAAAATAACATCAAGTCTCTTTTGAGGTCAAGTAACTTGCAAGAGGCAAAGGCAGAATTAAAATGCAGAGCTTCTAAACTCCTAAACTTATCCTTCCATTGTATCACTTAACAAGACATTGCCTGGTCAAACTATAAATTATGAAGCTTCCTGGGTACCAAGGCCCCAGTACAAATCATAGACAGGAAAATGAGCAGAGCAGGGTTCCTTGATTGTAAGAGGAATTTTTTTTTTTTTTCACATTTTGACATGTCTGAAATTGAGATGTGTCTTACCAACAATGGCTGTTATAGTTTGTTTGTTTTGCTGCACTGCACAGCATATAGAATCTTAGTTCCCCAACCAGGGACTGAACCTGTGCCCCCTGCAATGCAAGCACAGAGTCTTAACCACTGGATCGCCAGGGATGTCCTGGCTGTCATGACTTAATTCGCAGTGATTTTTTTCTCTTTCTTTCTTTGTGATACATACAATAACAGCATCCATTCCATCTGGATTTCACAAGACACAGTTGATTCAGGTATCATTTTCCCAGTATTTCGTCTGCAAATGGACAAACTAGAGCCAAATAGCTTTGAGATCAGGGAACAGACAGAACAGAGCTGAGCCAGGGTTTGAGCTGAAAGGAAGCCTGGGAATTTAAATCAAGGAGAAGAGCGGCTGTTGATGATGTGTGGGTAGAAGGACGTCTGGTCCCGGCACTGTTCCTAGTGGAGGGCGGGCTCCTTCAGTGCTCACTGAGGTGTGCTAGTTCAGCTCAGTTGTTCTCCAGTTACCAGTGCAGGAGCCAGGGTGCTCCAGAGAGCTGGTCAGACCGGAGGGCCAGTCCAGGTCTGGGAATCAGCCCTCTGGTGATGTAGCTGGATTACATACACTTGGCAGAGCTCTCTGGCCTTTGTTCCTTTGGGGACTGAGAAGGAAAGCCAACCTTTTTGTAATCTGTACCATCCTCCAGCCTTATGCCTTACCTTGACAGTAAATACAGCTCTTTTTATGCTCTGTGATCTGTCTGCTTGTGCTGGAGGCCTGAGGGGGATAAAAGAGAATTATATTTCCTAAGACAGTCCCAGAGGAAGCGGAGAAGCCTTGAGGGTAGTGGTGGCACTGATTTAGGGGACCTGGGGATTATGAAGGGAGCATGGGGTGACAGAGAATGATTGCCAAGACCTTTATTCTCTCACAGCTAAGGATGGCTGAGGGATAGTGGAATGGTGGTAACAGTGGCGTCTGGTGAGCTCCAGAGAAGAGGGGTCTAGTGTACTCTCTGCTGCATCTCCAGCACCAGGAACAGTGCCTGGCACAGAGAGGGCACTCAGTGAACACCTATTGTTGTTGTAGAGCCTCTGCCTCCCCCGAACAACCCAAAATGGCTGCTTTTGGACACACATTCCCCTTCTACGCTGGGCCCAAGCCGACCTTCCCAACGGACACCACACTGGCCGTCATCGTTGCCATCTTTCTGACTTCACTGGTCACCTTCATCATCATTCTGCCAGGCATTCGGGGCAAGATGGTGAGAAACAAAACAAACCCTGCAGACCCCAGCCCCAGAGAGACCTTGACCTTGGGAGGAGGGGTCCAGACTCTCTGGTTACAATCAGATTCAGGAGAGAGAGTCTAGTCCTGAGAAAACATCAGCCACCCTCCCAGCAGAGAGCTCCCCACTCCCTGACAGATAATTACTGAGTATCTGTTCTGGGCCAGGCACTTTGATCTCAGTTGACTGAGTGACCTCAGCTTTAGAGCAAGCACCCTCCCCAAGTCTGGAAAGAGAAGGGGTGGATTTGGAAGGAGGGTGAGGCATCGTGAGCTATCACTCCCGCCCTGTGACACAGAGGCTGTTCTGGATGCTGCGGGTAGTGACCAGCTTATTCATTGGAGCTGTGATCCTCGGTGAGTGTGAAGGGCAGCTGCCTTGGGCAGCTCCTCCATCCTGTCTCTCCCATCGGGGTGTCCCCACAGCAGCCTTTGCTTCAGGGTGGACTTCTAGACCTCCCTTCCCACATCTCCCTCACCCTGGACTTATTCCCTCATATCTACCCTTTCCCTGAGAGGTGTAAGCCTCCACCATTCTGAACATTTTTATTCAGTGGAAAGGAGGTCAAATGAATGCCTGTGGGGAGAGGTTCTCTGGAGGCTGGAGGGAAAGAATGGTGGAGGGCTTGCTTCGCTTTGGGGATTAGGCAATAGGAAACATAGAAAGTCTCTGTGTTGAAGCTCCCTGTGTTTGCCCCAAACCGTTTATTATGTTAGTGTTTCCTCCCCCAGCTGCTTGAGTAGCGCTCCCTAAATGGGAGAAGAGAGGGGAGGGGGAAGAGGAGTATGACCAGGGGAGGGAGATATTGGATTCTGACCCATTTATTCATTTTTTAAAAATTTTATTTTGGGTTGTGCTGGGTCTTCAATGCTGCACAGACTTTATCTTTAGCTGCGGCGAGCAGGGGCTACTCTCTAGTTGCAGTGCATGGGCTTCTTATTGCCGCGGCCTGTCGTTGCGGAGCACAGGCTCTGTAGCATAGGCTCAATAGTTGTGGTGCATGGGCTTAGTTGCTCTGAGGCACGTGGGATCTTCCTGGACCAGGGATTGAATTTGTATCTTCTGCATTGGCAGGCAGCTTCTTTACCACTGTACCACCGGAGAAATCCCACCCCACCCCCATTTATTCATCTCATACATGTCGCTGGCAAAATTACTATGACCCAGGCCTTAGGCTGGTTAATGGATACACAATTATGAGCGAAACAGACATGGTCGGTCCCCTTGGTGCTTTCCCCCTGGCTCTAACCCAGCAATGCCCAGGCCTCCCTGAGTTCTTGTGTATCCAACTCCCCAACCCAGCTGTGAATTTCAGTTCTGAGTGGTCTGTGGGCCAGGTGAGCACCAACACGTCCTACAAGGCCTTCAGTTCCCAGTGGATCAGTGCCAACGTTGGGCTGCAGATTGGGCTGGGAGGCGTCAACATCACGCTCACAGGTGAGGGAGGGCTCTTACCTGTGAGGGAGGGCAAGGCGCGGCTCTGTGTCTTTGGGAGCTATGCTCAGAGTGGTCTAAAGAGCAATAGGATGCCGGGTGGTAGGAAGGGAAATTCTCAGGCCTTGGAAACAGCCTTCTCTCACTGGAGACCAGAGCCTGGCCCCGTCCAGTGTGATAGGCCACTGCCCAGGTACATCTCCACTGTGGCCCTTGGGTTCCTGCTGAGCACAGCTGCCCTCTTCCGCAGGGACCCCAGTGCAGCAGCTGAATGAGACCATTGATTACAACGAGGAGTTCACCTGGCGCCTGGGGGAGAACTACGCTGAGGAGTATGCCAACGCACTGGAGAAGGGGCTGCCAGACCCCGTGCTCTACCTGGCCGAGAAGTTCACCCCACACAGCCCCTGTGGCCTGCATGGCCAGTACCGCCTAGCGGGACACTACACCTCGGCTATGCTGTGGTGAGCGTGGCCACAGGCCCTGCTGGCCTAGACTCAGGAATGGGGCTTCCACCCATCTCTCCTATACTCATGTGGAGATCCCTAGTGAGACAGTCTGGTGCCGGTGATCACAGTACTTGGTTGGGAAGCCCACAGGCAGGAATCCCCACCTCACCTCTTTGGGGTGTCCTTGGGTCCCCGAGCCTCCACCTCAGCCCCTCCAGCTAGAAGTTTGCCCCAAATGAGGCAGAGGTACCAGCCTTCACCAGGTCCTGGCTCTCCAGGGTGGCATTCCTCTGCTGGCTGCTGGCCAACGTGATGCTGTCCATGCCTGTGCTGGTCTACGGTGGCCACATGCTGCTGGCCACAGGTCTCTTCCAGCTGTTGGGACTGCTCTTCTTCTCCACGGCCACATCCCTAACCCCGCCCTGTCCCTTGCGCCTGGGTGCCGCCACACTGCATACTCACCGTGGGCCTGCCTACTGGATCACGTTGACCACAGGTGAGGCCCTGGGACAGGCAGTGGGGGGCTCAGGGCCAGGGCCCAGAAGGCCCATGGGGTTAAAGGTCTGCCTCTGGGGACCAAGGATGCCTTTCCCCTCTTTAGAGCTCCCTCCCTCTTAGATTCCTTATCCCCAGGCTTCCCTTCCTTGTATTTGTATGTATCTGTCTTTGTCATATCCCTTATTCCCTAACTCTCTCTTCACCCAGCTCTTCCCAAAATCTTCTGACCTCATGACCCCTCCCTCTTCCCCAAAACACTTTCCCCTATGTCCCCCATTCCTGGAACACTTCTCTGTCCTTGCCTCACAGAGTCTTAAATTGCCCTGCAGTTTTCTTCTTTTCTCCTGTGCCACTGTGTCTGCCCCCTTAAGCCATTTCCTATGTCTCCTCCGGTGTGTCCTGCCCTCCTCCCCGTGCTTCTTGATTTTCAGAGTTCTCTCTCTCTACCCTGGGATGTAACTGAAGGAACACTGGGTTTAGAGTCCAAAAACTCAGGACAACAGACCCATAACAGACATATGACCTGATACCGATCATCTCTTGGAGCACAAGTTGTCCTGAAGCAGGGACACCAGGCCTCCCTCAGGAGGGGCCTAATGCTCTTAGGAAAATATGTCCTTGGGAGGTGTTCCTATCACTGAGGTGGGATACTTGTTGCTCCATCACCAGGACTGCTGTGTGTGCTGCTGGGTCTGGCCATGGTGGTGGCTCACAGGATGCAGCCCCACAGGCTGAAGGCTTTCTTCAGCCAGAGTGTGGGGGAGGACCCTGTGCTGGAGTTGAATCCCGAGGAAGGGGGACTCCTGAGCCCTCGCTACCGATCCATCACTGAGAGTCCCGAGCCCCAGGACATCCCTCTGTCAGAGGCTTCCTCCGAGGCCCCCTGCGAGGAGCCTGACTGTGCCCTGTAACCGACTGTGCCCTGTGTTCCTTTCCCTGGTGGCACCTGGACTTCCAATGTGGCTCCAGACTTTTCTGGAACCCCCTCCCCCAAAACCACCAGAACTGCCAACAGGCTGGGTTGTATCAGTTCTCAGCCCCAATCTGAAAGTGGAATAGGGAAAGAGGCTCTATCTATTGGTGTTAAAAGTGGAACAAAACAAAAAGCTCTAAGGCAGACATCGAGGCTGCCCATAAACCAGACCAAGCAGAGATTACCTGTTTGTGCCCAGCAACCCTGCTCTCCCCTGGTGCTTTGCCTCAAGGTGGCATTTACTGAGACCCAGCTTCACCCACATAATGACATGTGTGTGTGCGGGGTTACAATGTGATTCTCCTATGGTCCCTCTCATTCTTCTGCATGTCTTTTAATTTCCTTTTTCCTAGGTCCCTTTTGTTCTTCTTTTACTGCCCCAGCTGGTGTGATTTCATTAATACAATGAAAGTACTGCAAGGGAGAAGAGACCAAACTTCTTGTCTTAGATCTAATATTAACTGAATGTGCCACATTCTCTCTGAGCCTCTGTTCTAAATTTGCCAAATAAGATTGTAGGATTTGCCAAGGACCTTAAAAAATTCCCAGGGTTTACATCTTTATGCCTTGCTGACATAGCTTGGCCCTCAGACACCACTACTTTGATGAATAAACTAAATTAGTGAATAAACTCCAAAATAATATTTCTTCCGAGCCCACTCAGCAGAGAGGGATCCCAGGGGGCCAGTGGCAGGGGTTGGGAGATGGGAAGACCTGTCTGGTCACTGCTACCATATCCTTGGGGCAGCTCTGGAGGATGCTGGCTTTGGTTGGTTCTTCCCTGGACTCACTAGGGGGCACCCTCTCCCGGGTTACTCTGCATTTTTCAGACAGATAGAACCCGGCGTGAGTGGCAATGCAGAGAAAGAGTGTACTAGACTACCTCCAACCTAGGAAGTCTCGTATGCCAGGAAAGCCATGAAAAGCCGGGGAAGATAATGAGGGATAGTTTCTAGAAAACAAAAAGAGAAAGAATTTATTTCCAGCTCACCCTGGGAGACTCTTTCCCCGGAGCGGGGGTCACATCTGAGGCCACCGGCCTCTCCCACCGCGCTCCCGGAGCTCCTCCGCTCGGCGGGCACCGCATCCCGGCCTGCGCGGGGACCAAGGCAGAGTAGGAGTCCGACGTTGAGTCCTTTCACAGGTTAGTACTGATGGTTAAGTCCGAGGTCCTGAACTGCTTATGCAGTGGGTTGCTGAGGATGAGAGGCGAGCTCCCCTTCGTCGGACTTTCGAGGTCGTTGACACTTCCTTCCAAGAAGAGGCGAAGAGCGCTGGGCCGAGCGTAGTGCAGACTCAACACCGCGGCTCCGAGGAGGAGGCACAGGACGCCTGCGATAGCGCAGTCGGGGCGGGGTTGGGGGTGGGTAAAGGGGGCTGTTAGGGCTTCAGAGCCCGGCCTCCCCATCTCCATCTATTAGAAGTATCTGCATTTCCTCCCCAGACACACACATACACAGACACATACACACACACACACACAACCCGCAGAAAGATCTCTAGTATGGATACATGATACGCGGGTTCTATGCTCAGTGGGTAAGAAACCGAAGGAACCCTTCCGAACTCCGTTCCCCTCCCTCATCTGCAAAATAGGTGTAACAATGTCCGCGTCTACGAACTATTGAGCGGGACAGATCAGATAATTTATGTGAACTCACTATGCAAACTGGAAAGCGCACGCTGGTATAAATCGCGTCCCCGCTCCCAGCCACCGGGGGCGTGTTCCCTTGGTCCTCACCAGTGGCCAGAGTGATCCAAAAGGCTGCGCCATAGTGAGTGGTGAGCTCGGAGGAGCCGACGCGGAGCTGGCAGAGAGGCATGCTGGAGATAGAGGCGAAGGCGAACACCGAGAAGAGCGCGAAGGCGCCAGTGATGAGGAGAGTCAGGCCTCCGTAGTGCGGAACCGGCATGGAGAGCAGCATGTTGGAGAGGAGCCAGAAGCAGAAGGCCACCCTGCGGGGAGTGGGCGGTGGCGCTGTGAGCCTGGTCCTCCACCACGCCCGGCTTCCCAAGGGCTCGCTGGCTCTACATCCCAACCCAGAATCAAAGCCCGGGGCTGGGATGGCAGAGGCGCAGGGAAACACCGGAGGGGAGTAGCCGGCGTTTAGCCGTTTCTGGTTCTCTTCGGATTCCGGCGATCGGTACAGACGTCGTAACTATCTGCCCCCGAGGCTGCGATTCT
>NW_011494826.1:9797795-9801691 GCF_000754665.1 Bison bison bison | reverse complement strand
CCACCCCACGCCACCCCACCCCCACCTCTGCCACATACAAACACACAGACGCAGTGTCTTCTCACCATAGAGTGGCCGAGGCGTAGTGTCCCGCCAGGCGGTATTGGCGGTAAACCCCACAGGGGCTGCTCGGAGGGAACTTCTCCGCCAGATAGAGAATCGGGTACGGCAGCCCCCTCTCCAGGGCCTCCGCGTACGCCCCTGCATAGTTTTGGCCAAACCGCCAGATGAACTGCTCATTGTAGTCGATGGTCTCGTTCAGCTGCTGCACTGGGTTCCCTGCGGATGGCGGCGAGGTCACCCGGCTGCGTACAGCTAGGACCCGGCGACTAAGCGGATTCAGTTGGGAAAGTGAGACTCCGAGAGAAATGGGTTTGGCAGCGGTTGAGGAAAACACAAATCAGTGAGGGCCAGAAGCTATTTGAACTTGTGGAATCTGTCCTCACAGGTCCCCCAGCTGCTCCTGCCATCCTCCCCCGACCCATGGTGTCTGTCTGCCAACCCCAGGAGCTCACATAGCCGCAGCCCCCTCACCTGTGAGTGTGATATTAACGCCCTCCAGGCCCACATGCAGACCGACGTGGGCTCGGACGCGTTCCACGCTGAAGGCCTTGTAGGATGTTTTGGTGCTAACGCTGCCGACTGACCATTCTGCGCTGAAGTGCGCGGCTGTGGGGAGACGCACACGGTGGGGGCGGGGAAAAGTCAGGGACAAGACTGGGGACGTTTAATTGGGTGAGTGGGAAACGGTGCACAGAGTTGGCGGGTGTTGGGTGGGGGGCGTCTAGAGCCCAATCCATATACACGGTATGGGTGGAAGCCCGGGCACTAGAAAGAGAACGGGAAGAGGGAGTGGGAAACCAACCGAAGTTCTCCACTTGCCCAAGCGTCCTCTGGTCACCCCCTTCCTCACCCCAGGTCCTCTCCCCATCCACTGCATGACACACTCACCCACAATTTCTGCTCCTATGAACAGGCTGAGAAGAACTCTCACCAACCAGAACCATCGCTGCAGGAGCACACACTGGGTCAGGTCTGGGTACTGCCTGACCAGATTCCCGCAGACCTCCCTTGACCCCACGCTGCCCTGGCCTTTAGTGCCTCTGCAACTTCCCTCTCTTGCCCACCTTTCCCAGTTACATTCTTGACCTTTAAAGGCTGAAGTCAAGTCATGCAAGTGCCTCTGAACCATCGGCATGTCTGATGTATTCTGGCTGCAGAATGTTTCTGGCTGCAGGTGTTTCTACCTCCCTAGCCCCATTTCCCAGTCCACCCTGCCACTGGGCTGTCTCTACCTTATGCTCTCCCACCACCCCCATCCCCTTTCTTCTCTGGCTATCTGGTTCCTACTCCTGGTGCTGCTTCCTGCTCGGCGCACTGCCATGGTGAGGCTCAGTGAGTCCAGAAGTGCTAGGCAGGCAGGGGTCACCTCCCTCAGGAGAGGGAGGCCTCAGGGTCTGGTCACCAGGTAGAGGAGGTGAGACACTACATCTCAGATATTACTAGGCATGCCAGTTTCCCAGAAAACCAACACAAGACCTGGGGAACCTTGAGAAACACACAACTTAGGTTCTGGGAAAGGGGGAAATCTAAGAAAAAGTGCCCAGTTTACCACAACTTTGAAGAAATTGCTTTAGGATGGGGACACACGACAACCAAGTGCAGAGGCGAAACACAGCAGTCTGAGTTGCTGTTTTCTGTCCTCTTAGCCAGAAGGTCATCACCCGGAGGTCAGGAAGGGGGTGGAAAGGGAGTGGAGGTGCAGCCTGGGGAGAGGAGGAGCTCCCTGCAGCAGGTGAAGCCTTGAACTGACCCCAAGATTACCAGACTGGACACCTACTCTCTGCAGCAGCCTCCTGAATGTTCCAGCTAGGGGGTCCTCTCTGAATGTCCTGCAGAGGCTCTCTCCCTGTTTTTGGGAAGGGGTGCACACTGGACCAGACTACTGGTGTGCTCCCCTGTGTTTGTCTGGTTCATTGTGCTTCAGCCTGACTCTTCATGAAAGACCCTGCTGCCCTCCTACCTGTCCTGGTTCTCCAGAGACAAGCTATCCAAGATGCCCTCCATCCCCCAGACCAGAGCTTCTACTACCCCCTTACCGAGTGGCCACGAATCCCAGGTAAGATGAGCAGGAAGCTGGCGGCCAAGACCAAGAACACGAGAATGACGATGAGTAGCGGGACACTGAGGCCGGCGGCATGCCGGGGCTGAGGGTAGAAGGGCAGCACACCATTCCACAGAGTCATGCTGCAGCCCGGCTGAGCTGGGTGTGTTCCAGCGGGGAGAGCAATCACTGGCCTCCGAGTCCAGGTCCCACTTCCCTTTACTCTGTCCCCTGCGTGCGAGCACTGGACCCAATGGACAAGTCAAGTCTGAAAGTCTCTGCTCCCCTTTAAGGAAGCCAGCAGCTAACTGCTCTCAGGCGCTCTGGATTGGCCTATATCGAGTTAGGTAAGTGGGAGAGCGGGCTCTGAGGGTTCGCTCTGCGTTTGGAAGTCGCATGGGACCTGAAACCCCTTTTATAGCAGCGTGGGCCGAGCGCTGAGCGCTGTCGGGACTTCGCTGCTGGGTCCCGGAGGGAAAAGATCATGCAAATAAGAGGCGGAGGTCATTATGCAAATGAAAGGAGCCCCACCCGCCTAGCAAGAGGGAGCGGCCCAGTCCAGATGCTCACATCTGGCGCTGGTCTAGCCTAAGTGGAACACCTGCACAGCTGGCCTCAGAGGATCCAGAGAGGAGGGTGAGAGTGAAGCCGGGGGTGAATGAGGATCTGCGGAGCGGGGAAGGGAGGAAGTAGGGAGAGGCAGGAAGCAGAGCAGAGAGGCAAAGATTCCAAGAAAAAGACTTCTGACCGACGGGGTCCCTAAGCCGGAGGTTGGACCGGTACTTGGGACTTGATCTTCCCATCCCTCAGTGTCCATGGACAGGTATTCACTGAGGGATATGAGAGGCTTGTGCCCTTAAAAAAGTGCCCTCTGGGTGTGGGTCCTTGGCGATACTTCTAAAAGCTTCGCTCCAGAAATGGGGGTGGATACAGCTCGCGCCAACTGTCAGCGGTGGGAAAGGCTGGCTCTGTGTTCCTCATGGACCACCTCCCACCCCGCTGGTCTCAGGGTCAACATGCTCCGCGCAAGGCCAGAGGTACTTGTGCTCCTGGGAGTTCTGCTGTCTCTACTCCTGGATCCAACGGGTAAGTACCAGGCGCTAGTTCCCTTGGGAGTTGAGGAAGGGATTGGTGCAGGCAAGAGGCTTCCTGGGGCTGGAAAATGGGGTGAGATCGCTGCGCGGCTCAGCGAGATGGTAAACTTCCCGGCGCAGCCTAGAGGCCGCGGGAGCATCTCCACTTGGGTCGGGTTGGGGGCCCTCAGCTGGCGGACCGAGGCCATCGGGTCCCCCAGGGGTCGCAGGAAAGCTAGCAGTGAGCGGACCACTCTCTGACCCACAGGTGGCCAGGACTCACTCTCACTGACCTGGGAAGTGCAGCGCTATGACGGCTGGGTCAACAACCTGAGGCACCACGAGCGTGGCGCTGCGGGTGCGTCCTGCGGCCTGGGGTGGGGAACGGCTAGTGGAAGGCAGGGGTACGGGAGACCGGCGCGGAGAAGCCGGGGGGAAGGGAGCGCGCCAGCCAGCCGGCCCGCTGCCTGCGCGGCCAGCTCCTATACACACCTGAAGGCTGAAGAAGGGGTCTCGTCGGTGGGAGTGGGGGTTGGAGGGAGGCATAGGGCGAGATTCAAGGGCTTGTTGGGAACGGCGTGTTCTGACAGAGCCCGGCTCCCTGCTTCCCACAGGCTCCCGACTGCAGCGCCTTGTACCGGCCAACTACGCGGACGGCGTGTATCAGGCTCTCGAGGAGCCGCTGCTGCCCAATCCGCGCAGACTCAGCAACGCCGCCA
>NW_011494826.1:9742123-9797695 GCF_000754665.1 Bison bison bison | reverse complement strand
ACCCGCGCGGCCCCAGCAACGCCGCCACGCGGGGCAGCTCCGGGAGGCCGTCCGGCCGCAATCGCACGGTCCTGGGGGTCTTCTTCGGTGAGGGCAAATGGGAGAACAGTTCCGGTGAGGGTTGACCTGGCGCTTAGCTCAGCGCCTAAGGAGATGGGCCCTGAGGCCGCTCTGCAAGTCCAAAGGACACCGACCCAAGACTTCAAACCACGTCCTCACCGTCCTCACCGTCCCCACCGTCCCCCAGCCCATCCCCTCAGGCTACACTTGGAGCCTTTCTTCGTCTTGGACGGATTTGAGGGTGTTGACCAGCTGGTATTTTGCTCTCCTAATCCTTCTCTTACCCCTTACTCCAATCCAGGAGTGCCACTAGCCTTCCCTGTAGCTCCTTGGAGCTAGGTCCCCTGCCGCCCCTCTCCTCCCATTGTGAGGATTAACTTCTTTACCCCCGGAGAGGGAGGGGGAGGCACGATCTGTTAGGAGATGGGGACTGGCTCCGGGGAGCCCTTATATTTATTGTATTATTTTGATTCTCACCACGACGTGATGGGGGTGGGCGAGGAGGGTACTATAACCCCACTTTACAGATTAGAAGAAAGTTTTAGAGCTGGTGGAGCGGCGCTTGAATTGGAACATCTGTCTTTAGGCTCCCTGGAGGTGGGGAATAGCGATTCTTACCAGATTGAACCCCACGACCGCAGGCTACCACGTGCTGTCCGACCTGGTCAGTGTGGAAAAGTCTGGCTGCCCAGCCGAGTTCCTTAACATCCACATCCCGCCCGGAGACCCCGTGTTCGACCGCGACCAGAGCGGGGACGTGGTCCTGCCCTTCCAGAGGAGTCGCTGGGACCCCGAGACCGGACAGAGCCCCAGCAACCCCCGGGACCTGGTGAGCGCGGCAGGCGGGGGTGTGGGGCTGGCGGGACCCGAGGCAGCCGCGGAGAGGATCCCATCCCGCCGCACCCACGACAGCCGCGGGCCCTCACCCCTCCCGGACCCGCCTGGCCGCCCGACCCCCGGCTCAGCCTCCCGCCGTCCCCGCAGACCAACGAGGTGACCGGCTGGCTGGACGGCAGCGCCATCTATGGCTCCTCGCACTCCTGGAGCGACGAGCTGCGGAGCTTCTCCGGGGGGCAGCTGGCGTCGGGGCCCGACCCCGCCTTCCCGCGGGCCGCGCAGGCCCCGCTGCTCATGTGGACGCCGCCAGATCCCACCACTGGCCGCCGCGGGCCGCGGGGGCTATACGGTGAGGCGGCGGGGGCCGGGCGGGGCGCGGTCGAGGGACGGCGAGGGGTGCCCCGGGTCCAGCCAGCGCTAATCTCCTCCCTGCTTTCCCGCGGCGCGTGCAGCCTTCGGGGCCGAGCGAGGGAACCGCGAGCCCTTCCTGCAGGCTCTGGGTCTGCTCTGGTTCCGCTATCACAACCTGTGGGCGCAGAAGCTGGCCCGGCGGTACCCGCTCTGGGGGGACGAGGAGCTGTTCCAGCACGCGCGCAAGAGGGTCATCGCCACCTACCAGGTGGGTTCCCCACGGCCTGGTCCCCGGGAGACTCCAGAGCCCTCGGTCCTGGACGACCCCGCCAGAAACCACCACCCCCCTGCCCAGAGAGCTGCCATCTAGGAAAAGCCCCTGAGGGTGATAAGCAGGCAAAGCGCTCCTCACGCAGGAGGTTTTCTGATTATTATTTCGCAGCCCGCTCCCCACCCACCTGTCCTGGTTGCTTGTGGGGAACAGGAACCTCCGCACCTCTCCTGTCTGAGAGTGTCTCCTGCGACTGTCCCTGCCTGGTCCTCGTCTCCCTCCTAAGCCTTCCTTGAGCTCAGATCCCTCGTGGCCTGGCTGCTCCAGCGCTGGCCTCCCCTTTCCCCTCTCTTGACCCTCAGAACATCGCCATGTATGAGTGGCTGCCCAGCTTCCTGCAGCAAACACCTCCAAATTACACAGGTGAGGAACACTTGGGTTGAGGGGGTTAGGGGAGGGGGGTGATTAAGATCCATAGGACAAAGAAAACTGGTGGGTTCTTGTGATGAGAGTATGTGAGGGTAAGGAGCCTGTTTTTCTTACTACCCCTGTGGACAGAGTATCGCCCTTTCCTGGACCCCAGCATCTCCCCGGAGTTCCTGGCTGCCTCTGAGCAGTTCTTCTCCACCATGGTGCCCCCTGGCGTCTACATGAGGTGAGGGAAGGTCTGGCTGAGCAGCACACTGGGAGAGGTGAAGATGCAGTGGCCTTGGGGCCTGGGACCTTTCATATACCCCACCCCCACAGTTTCATGGGGAAAGAGAAGCGGAATTTGGTCCCCTGAAACAGAACCCTGGGGTAGGAGTCCAGTCTTAACAGGGAGGTTTCTCCATTTCCTCCTAACAGCTTAACTTCAGTTGCTGAGAGCAGGATTTGTCCAGCAGCTGTGTAACTCTCTTCCCTCCTTCCCTTCCTACCCTGTGTGGACAAAGAGCAACCTCTACCTTCAGTCCACACTGATTGCCAAATCCCTGCTGCAGTCAAGGAAGTTCAGAGGACACCCCTTAGTACTCACCAAATGGCCTCTGAATGCCTCACTCCACATCAGCCCCACCCCAGCCTCTTCCTTGAATTCTCTTACCGCATCCTTGATTCCCCATTTCAGAAATGCCAGTTGTCATTTCCAGATGGTCCTGAATGAGAGTTTTGGCAGCTCCCCAGCTCTCAGAGTCTGCAACAGCTACTGGATTCGGGAGGTCAGCTTGGGGTCAGGGACAAGGGAAGGTGGGTCAAGGTCAGTCTTGTCACACAGGCTGGGAAAAGCAACAATTCCAGTTCATAGGTGTTGCTGCCTCAGGGTGGTGGGAGATGAAGGTAGAGTGATCAGAAAATTATCTGGGAACAGCAGTTCAACAGGCTCTAGGCCTGGCCAAGGGCCCTTTGTCCTGGGATGCTGCAGTGGTCTGGGTGAGGGGGACCCCGCACTGGGAAGGAGCCTGAGGACCTACCTTGAGTATGCTGTTTCTTTCCAGAATCCCAATCTGAACAGCTCTCAGGCAGTGAATCAGCTGCTGCTGGGAATGGCCTCCCAGATCTCAGAGCTAGAGGACAATATTGTGGTGGAAGATCTGAGGGGTAAGCACTGGAAGTAGAAGGGATGAGGGCCCAGAGGCCCGTGAGCCTGGGGACCCTTCTGGGTTAGTCACCAGGGAGTCGGACATGACTGAGCGACTTCACTTTCACTTTTCACTTTCATGCATTGGAGAAGGAAATGGCAACCCACTCCAGTGTTCTTGCCTGGAGAATCCCAGGGATGGGGGAGCCTGGTGGGCTGCCATCTATGGGGTCACACAGAGTCGGACACGACTGAAGTGACTTAGCAGCAGCAGCAGCAGGCCTAGGGTACCTACAATGTAAGAACACACACACAGCAGCCATTAGAAAAAATTAGAGGAAAATAACTGTATTCTAAATTACCTACATCTGAGTATGTAGGGGGTAGCTTGTCCAGCACCATCTTGAGGTTAAGGAGGTGGGATGGGGGATTTGGTGACTAGAACCATCCTGAGTCTTAAGGGAAGAGTTTTTTGAGAAAAATTGCTCCTGGTCACAAATGGTGACATTGACATGTGCTGGATATGGGTAATGCCAACAGCCCAATTCAAGGCTGCTGGGTAAAGAAGGGTTAGGAGGACAGCCTAGAGCCAGGTCCTCTCTCCTCCTTAGATTATTGGCCTGGCCCTGGCAAGTTCTCTCGCACTGACTACGTGGCCAGCAGCATCCAACGTGGCCGAGACATGGGGCTGCCCAGCTATAGCCAAGCCCTGCAGGCCTTGGGGCTGAATACCCCGGGGAACTGGAGTGACCTCAACCCCAACGTGGACCCTCAGGTCAGAAATAGTGATGATAATAATGGCAACTAAAGCTTTCTTGAGGTGATACTAAGTCCTTTACATGTGTAACCCATTTAATCTGTGTGAAGAACATTATAGAGTAGACACCATCATTGTCCCCATTTTACCGATGACATAATTGTTAAGTCCATCTCGGAGGCAGGATTCAAATTCAGGCATCTGATTCCAGAGTATCCTCACCGCTACTCTGTACCATTTCTGCAGAATGACCCCTGGGTGGGGAGCCATTGTCCTGTTCCTGCAGGGTCTTGCCCCATGAGATGGATGACCCTGAAGCTGCTGGTCACTGGAGACAGTCTGGGTGGTGACACACTGGTCCTCCCACCAGACTTGTCACCACTTGAGGGGGCTGCCTAGAAAGAGGAAACTCTCTCAGGGCTAAGCAGCAAGCCAGACTGCGGATGGGGTCCCATGTTTGAGGGATGGGGCAGTAGTGGCCACCCTCCTAACACAAAACCACACACGTATGCTCACACACTCCTCACCTCCTGTGGTGCCCCAGGTGCTGGAGGCCACAGCGGCCCTGTACAACCAGGACCTGTCCCGGCTGGAGTTACTCCCCGGGGGGCTCCTGGAGAGCCACGGGGACCCTGGACCCCTCTTCAGCACCATCGTCCTTGATCAGTTTGTGCGACTGCGGGATGGCGACCGCTACTGGTTTGAGAACAGCAGGAATGGGTAAGGCCTGCCTGGCTCCTGCCTCAGACTCTGTCTTGGCCTGGACCCCAGACCCTCTGCCTGTGAATGGCCTCCATGGGCCCTTGACTCCCAGCTGACCCACAACTCCCTCCCCACCCCTCTGGGTCTATTTTTCTCATCTGGGTTCCCAGGCCCGAGTTTGCTGGAGACCTGTGATCCCTTCTCATCCCAAACAATTCCTGGCTTTCCCCACCTTAGGCTCTTCTCTCCAGATGAAATTGCAGAAATTAGAAGCACCACTCTTCGGGACGTGGTGGTGGCTGTCACCAATGTGGACCCTGACACCCTGCAGCCCAATGTCTTTATTTGGCAGGATGGTGGGTGGCCTGGGAGAGCTCAAGCAATGGTGGCAGAGAAGGGGCAGAGGTTGTGTGTGGGGGGGTCACTTGGTGCTGTCTCAGGGGCTAGGCACCAGGCAGTTCCCTCTGTGTTGGTCTGGGAGGCCTGCATTAGGTGCCTCCCCCAGTAGAGACTAGACTGGTTTGCAGGCTGTACCTTGTGGTCGGGTTGGGGTGATGCTGAGAGGTGGGATGTGGAAGAGGAACTTTTGAGGGGAACAAGTTCCAGGGAGGTGGATCTGGGAGGGAGCAGTACCTGGCCCTTTACAGGAGAAGAGGGGAAGGATGCCTGGCCAAGGAGTGGGACGCTCAGGCCTTGAGACCTTCTGTGCTTCTCCCTCAGGTGCACCCTGCCCTCAGCCCCAACAGCTCACAACCGGAGACCTGCCCCCCTGTGTGCCCCTGACCGAGATTCATTACTTCGAGGGCAGTGGTCCTGGCTTTGGCATCACCATCGTGGCTTTGTGCTGTCTTCCACTAGGTAAGCCCTTCAGCCCCCTCAGCCATGTCTCTTCTCTCAGCTCCCCTCCTCTCCACAGACTGTCCCCACCCCTTGTTACTGACTGACCTGTAGGGTTCAGGCCTGAGTTCATTTGAAGCCAGCCTCAGGATGCCTTAGGAAGGGAGGGGCAGCAGCCAGGGCCTTGGAAAACCCACAGGTGAGGGGTTCCTCTCCCCACTGGCTCCTTCTGACCCCCTTCAGTGAGCCTGCTTATCTCTGGGGTTGTGGCCTATTTCCGGGGCCGAGAGCGCAAGAAGCTCCAAAGGAGAGGCAAAGAGA
Organism: Bison bison bison; assembly: GCF_000754665.1. Taxonomy (NCBI): domain Eukaryota; kingdom Metazoa; phylum Chordata; class Mammalia; order Artiodactyla; family Bovidae; genus Bison; species Bison bison. The sequence goes on along the minus strand of NW_011494826.1, from coordinate 9,792,004 downwards.
GTGTGAAGAAGGAACCAGCCAGTGATGGAGTGTCAGGTGAGATGGGGCCAAGGGGAGGGAAGCGGGAAGAGAACCGAAGGTGCGGGGTGCTGTGAAAGAACCAGCTTACAGATGTGGGGAGAAAGCCAGGCTTCAGGGTGCTGGCTCAGACTGGAACTGGCCTGAGGGCCGGGGCCTGGGAAGCTCTGCTGAAACGCTCTGCCCTGCCCGTCGTCCCTTCCCTAGCGATGGAGTGGCCGGGCCCCCGGGAGAGGAGCTATCCAGTCACCATCCAGCTGCTCCCAGACCGGCGGCTGCAGGTTGTGGACCGGCGGCTCTCTGTGCTCCGCACCATCCAGCTGCAGCCCCCACAACAGGTCAACCTCATCCTGTCCAGCAACCGCAGATGCCGCACCCTGCTGCTCAAGATCCCCAAGGAGTATGATCTGGTATGGCCCAGCCAGCCTCCCCAGCCTGGGCTGCCCTCGCCCATTTCCCTTCTACGGCGAGTCCCCTCAGGTCACCGTGTCCTCAGCTGCAGGGCTCGTCTGTGAGGGCTGACACTGGGAGGAGGCACTGCTTTCCAAGGTCCCCACCCAACTCTCCCTTTGATCCCCTTGGGCCACTCACCGGGCCCTAGCCGGGTTGGAATGGGAGCCTTTTAGTTTCCTTCCCCCAACCCAAGGACCTCTGAGGGGAGGCTGAGCCAGGAGCTTGAGCATTTGCACGGCCTTCCTTCTGCCAGGTGCTGCTGTTTAACTCCCAGGAGGAGCGGGGTGCCTTCGTGCAGCATCTGCGGGGCTTCTGTGAGAACTGGGCTCTGGGCCTGGACATGGCTGAGATGAGCGAGTATGAGCTGTTCAGGAAAGCTGTGACCAAAGAGCAGCGGCAACGCATCCTGGAGATTTTCTTCAGACACCTTTTTGCCCAGGTGCTGTGACCAGGCCTTTTGGAAGCAGAAGGGGCCCAGGGGTAGGAGGAAAACTACCCAACTGTCCAACCTGGGCTGGACAGTACCCTATCTAGGGTGAACTGAGCTTCTGTCCTGAGGGCTGGAAACAGACAGCCCTGCTGGAACCCAGGTTTTGCTACTCACTAGGGCATCACCTTAGGCAAATTACATCGCCTCTGCTCTGATTTCAGTTTCCTCGTCTATAAAAGAGTGATTAAAATAGGATCCATCCCCTTGGGTTATGAGGATTCAGAAAGATAGTCTACGTTTGTGGTCTTCAAAGTGTGCTCCCTGGACCAACAGTAACAGCCTCATCTGGGAATTCGTTAGAAATTCAAGTCCTCAGGCCCTTCCCCCAGACCTAGGAAATCAGGAACTCTGAAGCTGGGACCCACAAGCCCTCCAGAGGATTCTGATTCACTCTAAAGTTTGATAAACACTGTTCTATGTACAATGTTTAGCCCTAGTGCTGGGTACATGATTGCATGTAATGCATGGAAGTTACATATATGGGCTTCCTTGGTGGTTCAATGGTAAAGAATCTACCTGCCAATGCAGGAGATGCAGTTTCAATCCCTGGGTCAGGAAAATCCCTTGGAGAAGGAAATGACAACCCACTCCAGTATTCTTGCCTGGGAAATCCCATGGACAGAGGAGCCTGGTGGGCTACAGTCCATGGGGTCGCAAAAAAGTTAGACATGACTTAGCCACTAAACCACAGTAAGTTACATGTATGTGACTTTTAAAATCAGACACATGGCAACCCTGTCTGAACTGACAAAAGAGCATATCTTTAGCCCCTTCCTGCCTTCCATTCATGTCTGCTGCAGTTTCTGTCACCGGTGTAGGCTCTTTCACTTGGCATTCCCAAACACTGTCCCTCCTTGCTCCCACCTCATCCCCTGCTAGTCTCCCCTCTGCAGGAGAGCAGAAATGAGCGACCACCAGGGCTCACCTTTCTGATCCAGACTTTGGGAGATGAGAGGGGTCACTGAACTGCTTCCAGCCCAGGCCTCAACTCTTCCTCTCCCTCCCTCTGCTGCTGTCCAAGTACAGGTGCTGGACATCAACCAGGTGGATGCAGGAACCCTGCTCCTGGACTCATCGCAGAAGGTGCGGGAGGCCCTGACCTGTGAGCTGAGCCGGGCTGAGTTTGCCGAGTCCCTGGGCCTCAAGCCCCAGGACATGTTTGTGGAGTCCATGTTTTCTCTGGCCGACAAAGACGGCAACGGGTACCTGTCCTTCCGGGAGTTCCTGGACGTCCTGGTGGTCTTCATGAAAGGTGAGGGGATGGTGGACCATCCCAGGTGCCAAGTATCTTTCAGCAGAGAGGTGACAGGGATCCCCCTGTCTCTTCCCAGGCTCCCCAGAGGACAAGTCCCGCCTGATGTTCACCATGTATGACCTTGATGGCAATGGCTTCCTCTCCAAGGACGAGTTCTTCACCATGATGCGGTATGGGGTGGGCCCCCTCCAGTCCTGAGACGTCTTGGTATTTTAAACAGGAAAACAGGTCAGGTCAGAGGAGGGTAGGTGAGGAGGTTATGTGGCCGTCTGCATTGAGAGGTGGCCTAGGTACTGCATCCTAGATGCCCAGAGCATCCAGCTTCAAAGTTCATCTGGCCAGGCCCCTGCCCCCAGAAGGGTCTGTTTCTTCAGTCAACACCAGCCAGAAAATTCTCCCAAGTGAAAAAACACAAACAACACCAAGATGACCAGTAACAAAGCCAACCAGCCTCTTTTGGATGCTGTCAGGTCTTTGCTAACTCTTCTTCTTTTTAAAAACTTTTTTCTTATTTTGGTTGCGCTGGGTTTCGTTGCTGTATGTGGGCTTTCTCTAGTTGCGGCGAGCAGGGGCTACACTCCTGTTGTGGAGTGCAGGCTCTAGACAAGTGGGCTCAGTAGTTGTGGCACACCGGCTGTAGTTGCCCCAAGTCATGTGGGGCATTCCTGGACCAGGGATTGAACCCATGTCCCCTGCACTGGCAGGCGGATTCTTATCCACTGGACCACCAGGGAAGTCAGGTCTTGGCTGATTCTTCTAAGGCTGTGCTTTACACAGTGAGAGCATGAATCCTGGAGGACAGATGCCCTTCGTCACTGCCGATGTTAATCACCAGGACAGGCAGGAGGAGAAAAATGGAATGTTGTTCTATATTTCAAACTTTCTCTCTTCCTGCTTCTTAAGCCATCTCTGGTTGTAGTGTGCCAATAAAGACCAGTTTGGGGCTCACAGACGTCTTATTCCCGGAGACAGTGCTCCAGTAACACAGCTTCCTGCAGCTCTACAAGGACAGGGTTCATATCTCATCCACCTTCTCCACACTGATTGGCACATAGCAGGCATTTGATGCATAGGCAACTGAATCAGATGAGACAAATGAGCAAATGAATAAACAGAATGCAAAAAACAGCTCAGATCCTTTTAACTTTTCTATCCCTGCAAACCTTACTCATTGCTTTCCGTGATCCCCTTCACTGCCACCTCTCTTGCAGGATAGATACAACAACTGGACGTGGGCTTCTGAAAGGGCTAGGGTGAAGCTGATTGCAGTTGTCCCTCGCTGGGTATGCTGCTGCAGGACCCTCTGGGAGAGGGTTTCTGCGCCTGGGGGCTAAGCTCCCACCTCCTCATCCTGTGCTCAGCGTGGCTCTGGCTCAGTCTCACCCTGAGCAAGTGGGATGATATATTTTTTTAATGTGATGGCAGTTGTTTGCTGTGTCATGCAGGCAAAGCTTTTTTTCTGCTGGACTCAACACAAATGTGCACGTGTGTTTGCTTGTGTCGAAAGCGCACCTAAGAAAAAAGTATGGCCATTGTAGATGCTGTCACGTTGGGTGTAGAGACACTTCTGCCTGCGTCCTGGGGTGTTGGCACAAGGAAGCAGAAGCCACTGTGGCTACATCTCCTCCCTCAACTCCCAACTGTCTGTGCCCCCACTCAACCATGAATGGGGTGCCTGGCATGGGTGTGGGAGTTATCAACACGAGAGAGCCTGCCACTTGAGTGGGCTGTGGCACACCTGGACATGTTCCTACACTCAGTGGACATTTATCCCCCGTTTGAGGGCTGCTTTCTCTAAGTGACTGGTCAAGGTCACTTTCAGTTTTGTTCTGCCTTTCGGGCCGTGGCCACCCCACCCAGCTTAGCGTCAGCAGCAGGCTGGATGAACACCTTCTCGGCGCCATTTCCTGGGTCACTGGTAACCACACTAGATAGTCTGGGGCCCGCCCCACCCAGCACCTGCCTGCCTAAACCTGACCTGGCTGGGTGACAGGCTGCTTTCTTCTTGGGTTCCCCCCACCCCCTGACCCAGGTCCTTCATTGAGATCTCCAACAACTGCCTGACCAAGACCCAGCTGGCCGAGGTGGTGGAGTCCATGTTCCGAGAGTCAGGCTTCCAGGACAAGCAGGAGCTGACGTGGGAGGACTTCCACTTCATGCTGCGGGACCACGACAGTGAGCTCCGCCGAACACAGCTCTGTGTCAGAGGTGGAGGAGGAGGTGTGTAAGTTTGGAAGGCGTCAGGGATGGGCGTATCTTCAAAATGTGAGTTCCTGGTGCATAGCACTCAGGTCTTACTTCTCTCTTAGTCTTTGGTGCCTAGTACAGAGCCAGGCATGTATAATCAAGGGTGTCACCTACAGTTGTGCAATTTGTACACAAAGGTGCCCATGGAGGGGTCAGGGCAGGCAGAAATCTAGCCTACATGCTGCACACCAGCCACGCACATTGATCTGGGGTGAATCTGGCCAGAGGATGAGCCCCCATTTTCTGTATACAAACAATCTGCAGGGCTGCGTCCACCTGGAGGGGGACCCTTTTCCTAATTGCACGAAGTTGCCACATTGTCTAGCAGCAGCCACCTTGTGCGGGTGCTCCGTGTGGGCAGTGAGGGGAGCAAGGCTGGAGAGGGTATGGAGATGTGACCAAGCCACTGCCCTGTAGCCATCCTAGGACGGTCACCTCCCTGCACTCTTGGGGAAGCCTGTCCAGCTTCTTGTTCTCCTCTCCAGGTGTTGGAGATATTTTTAAACCAAACATCAGCTCTCGAGTGTCATTCATCACTCGGACTTCTGAGGAACGGTGAGCGGGAATGGGGCATGGGGAGGTGTCCTGACTGGGTCCCCTGCAGGGAAACGAAGCAAGTAGGGCTGGTGAGATCAGCCCCTGGGCCAGACATTTGCCCTCTGAAAGTTGCTCTTAATGCACAGTTGTTCTGAGTCTGTATTCCAGCTGCATCACACACATACCCACATACCCATTTACTGTTCAGGAGCCTGGCTCTTTCTGCCCCTCCAGGACACAATCTTCACACAGAACAGATGACCTGACCATATCCATTCCTTCGGTCCTGCCTTCTGCCAGACTCCTCTCTGATCAGTTTTATGGGCAGGATCTGTGGACAGAAATGAATCCCAGGATCTACCCCCTCCCAGCCCACCCTCAACCCTGACGTGGCAGTTCTTCTCCTGCCTGCAAAGACAAGGGGATCATGAGCCCCATTTTTCTTTCCTCAGTTCTTGCCCTCAGGGAGTGGGGCTCCCTGCCTCGAAAGCCCCGGAATTAGGAGGCCCTGGGCTGAAGAAGAGGTTTGGCAAAAAGTGAGTGTTTTCTAGAACCTTGATCCATGAAGACATGGGGAGAAGTCTCGGAGTCTTGGTCTGCCCACCTCCACCCACAAGAGACCATCCTGAGACTCATTCCACATGTCCCTGACCTGGCTGGCAGGCTGTTAAGTCGAATGACTCTTCAACCTCTTCCAACTTCTGCACCCTACTCTTTAGGCCAGGGGCCTGGCACTCGATGCAACACCAAGATGGCAGGGAGGGGTCCCCTGGCTCCTGCCTGGTTTGGGTGCAGCAGTGAGGCCTGGGCAGGGAGCAGGAGGAGAGACAGAAAAGACAGACAGGAGGAAGTGGAGATGGAGTAGTGGGGAGATGGAAGAGTGGGTGGACAGGGCAAGTCAAGATGAGTGGTAATGGCTTGGGAGAGTGGGAGTCACCCCCCAGAAGCTTTTTCTTTCATCTATTGCGGCCCATCCTGACTGCTGCCAGAGCACCAGGTCTCCTTTATAAGGTGGCACTTAGGGGAGGCCAGGATGCACTGACCTCAGGCTACCTGCCTCCCATTGCTGCAGGGCAGGGGTGCCCCCTCCCCAGCTGTACACGGAGGCGCTGCAGGAGAAGATGCAGCGGGGCTTCCTGGCTCAGAAGCTGCAGCAGTACAAGCGCTTCGTGGAGAACTACCGGCGGCACATCGTGTGCGTGGCTGTCTTCTCAGCCATCTGTGCCGGACTGTTTGTGGAGCGCGCTTACTGTAAGAGTTTCAAGTTGCAGGAGGGGAGGTGTGAGAGCCTTCTGGTTGTTTTTCCCGAACCTCAGCGTCTGGCCTGGGGGACCCAGGTGTTCTGACTCAGGCCTCTGTACTGTGCTGTTCCACCCCAATTCTACCCCCAGACTACGCCTTTGCCTCGCCACCCTCGGGCATTGCACAGACCACCTTTGTGGGCATCATCCTGTCACGGGGCACGGCGGCCAGTGTCTCCTTCATGTTCTCCTACATCCTGCTCACCATGTGCCGCAACCTCATCACCTTCCTGAGAGAGACCTTCCTCAACCGCTACGTGCCCTTTGATGCTGCCGTGGACTTCCATCGCTGGATCGCCATGGCCGCTGTGGTCCTGGCCAGTATGTGGCAGCTGGGCATGCTTGCCATGGCTGCAGGCCCCTGGGTCTAGCTGTGGGGGAGACAGTGGGGACACTGGAGCTACTTGTACTTCCTTCTCTCCTCCCTGTGCCTCCTGTCTCCCCGGGGCTGGAGTTAGTTAGGGTTGGCCGGGGGAGGCATCTCTAATGGGATCTGTCTCTTTCAGTTTTGCACAGCGCTGGCCACGTGGTGAATGTCTATATCTTCTCAGTCAGCCCCCTCAGTCTGCTGGCCTGCATCTTTCCCAGCGTCTTTGTGAATGATGGGTCAGTTCTGGGGAGGACCCCCCTTGGGAATTCTGGGGAAGGCCTAAGGGTACAACAGAAAAGAGGTAGATGGCCCTAGACTCTCCACTCTTTCACTGAGTGAGAGTGAGAAGTTAGTATCCTGAGGAAGCCGAGAGATGACTTCCTTGCCCTCAGGAAGGAAGCTGGCCATGACTTGCCAGGAAAGGACATTGGGAGATGAAGTTGGATACTCTTTCCCATGTGTACCTGACACACAGCTTGCTTTCTCAGCCTGCCATCCATTTACTGGGCAAACATTTAGGAAACATGTCTATGTGTCCATCCTGGAGCCAGAGAGTAACAATGCCAAGATACATGCAGTCATTCAACAAGTATTTCTTGAGCACTGACTCTGTGCCTGGCATTGTTTGAGCCTAGTGATAGAGCATAGAGCCTCATGGAGCTTACAGAATATGAACCAGGCACTCAAGAAAGCAAAGGCTAGCTGCAGTAGGGGAATTCAAGATTACACAGGAAGAAGAACTGCTTTGAGATCAGAGAGTAGAACACAGGAGGCTGGGGCCCATGTTCTTTGGAAGGATCCCTGGTCGTCTGGGCAGAAGCCCAGGAACCTCTGTATTCAAGGCCATCAGGAACAGAGTCACATTGCAACAGTGGTGGAGCTCTTCCTGCCCCAGCCTGAGGTTCTGGGTGTCTTTGCCCTACAGGTCCAAGCTTCCCCAGAAGTTCTACTGGTGGTTCTTCCAGACAGTCCCAGGTAAAGAGTAGATGGTATGTGGAGTCTGGGGGTTCTGAGGACTTCTGATTTTGTCCTCATCTTCCTATGAATACACACTTGTCTATAGTGTTGACAGTTTCCCTTTGAAGGCTCCAGGACAAGCTTTAGTTCCAGCTTCTTTAGTTAAGCTGTTCTGGGAGCCAGGGCAGAATGGGGACATGCTCTCTGCTACTCTCAGCCTAGGCTGAGGCCCTGAGACCCGGACTGTCTGACCCTGTCTCCGCTGCCCCCAGGTATGACAGGGGTGCTCCTGCTCCTGGTTCTTGCCATCATGTATGTCTTTGCTTCCCACCACTTCCGACGCCGCAGCTTCCGGGGCTTCTGGTTGACCCACCACCTCTACATCCTGCTCTATGTGCTGGTGAGGGACTTCTCTGGGTAGGGCCAGGCCACAGGGCAGAGATGAGCATCATGATGTGGGGAGGGAGAAGGCTGAATTGGACTCAAGAGCTTAGACTGAGGCCCTGAGATCTGAGGCCACAGTCTGTGAAGTTGTGCCAGCCCCATGCACTCAACCCAGGCCCAGGGCTGGGGCAGGAAGTGTCTGGGTAAGGTGGGTGCAGAAAAGGGGCTGGTCGGCTGGGCCTGAGCTGTACTAACTGGCCATGTTTTCAGCTCATCATCCACGGCAGCTTTGCCCTGATCCAGCTGCCCCGTTTCCACATCTACTTCCTGGTCCCAGCACTTATCTACATGGGGGACAAGCTGGTGAGCCTGAGCCGGAAGAAGGTGGAGATCGGCGTGGTGAAGGCGCAGCTGCTGCCTTCAGGTACCAAGCTGGCCTGACCTCAGGTGGGGAGCATGGAAGGTCAACTCATGGGATGTGGGGAGACAGCTTTCCAGGCCTCCTCACCCCATTGTTGTTTCTGAGACCCTCTGGGGAGCCCTACGGCTTTCCTGATGGAACTGCAGCCCCCAGAAAGTCTGGACTTAGTTTCCAGGACTTGCACACAATGAGAGGTGACTATTGAAAAGAGCCAGTTGAAAGGCATTCAGAGGGGTTTAAGGACGAGAAAGACCAGAACATGCGTGGCCTGGGAGCAGGGCAGGGAACCGAACATCTCTCTCCCATTTCTTCATTCGGAAAAACCCCTCTTCAGAGACAGACAAATGGTCCAGACCACAAGAGTCTGTTGAGAGTCAGTGCTGGCCAGAGCAGGGATTCACATCAACACAGAGGGTGATGGAAGATATTTAAGGGTTGTGGGGCTGGCTGACCCTCAGAACTCACATAGTAAGAAAGTTAACCTCGTTCAACTTTATATCAATCAAGATTACTTAAGAGCAAAGTCTCAGCATGGTCTTCACATGCCTTTTGCACCCTCCAGTACTTGCAAATCTCCTTTTTCCACAAAGAAAGCACAAGCCTGAGGCTCAGCTGTGGTCAGGCAACAAACAGGATCCAGCTAAACTGTGATAAAATGTGGTACTTTCTATTTAGAGCACATAACACTTAGATGTGTAGGGTGGTGGTTAAGAGCTTGGCCTCTAGAGCTAGATAGAGCACATGACACTGGTTTTCCACCTGCCTCAGTGACCTAAATGTTCAAGGTAAACTGAGTTGAAAAAATAAATCAATTTAAAGAAAAACATCAGATCAATGATAATGCAGGAGGATGAGCACATAAGTCCCACCACAAAGGTAACGTTCACATGCTGGAAATTTGGTAAACACTGAGGTGGTACTTGGGGAGCCTGAGGTCCCCTGACCTAGTACACTGGTATCCAGGACAGTGGTGTCAGCCTGGGCCCTTAGTGGGAGGAAGCAGCAAAGAGGAGGGGAGGGGCTAGAACAGGGGAGCAGAGAAGCCCAGCTCTTGAGTTACCCAAGAAACAGATAAAAGGGTCCTCCAACCCCCAACCCAGAAGCCCTACTAGGTCAGATCACGTGGCTGCTCCCTGTGCCTGAGGTGAGTGATGAGGACAGGGCACCTGCTGATTCTCAGGTACCAGGAACAAGCCCTCTGATCCCTGCCCCTCCCTGCCCACGACCCTCAGGAGTGACCCACCTGGAGTTCCAGCGGCCCCAAGGCTTTGAGTACAAGTCAGGACAGTGGGTGCGGATTGCCTGCCTGGCTCTGGGGACCAACGAGTACCACCCCTTCACGCTGACGTCAGCGCCCCACGAGGAGACGCTTAGCCTGCACATCCGGGCAGTGGGGCCCTGGACCACCCGCCTCAGGGAGATCTACTCACTTCCAACGGGTGACAGCTGTGCCAAATATCCAAAGGTGCCCACCATTGGGACCACTTTTTGGGGCTCTAGCATTGACAGAAAGTCCCCACCCTTCCTGACCCCAGGATAAGATGCTTTAGCTACTGTAAAGCCAGACTGGGAGAGGGCTGGGATTCCTCAAAGAGACTGGTTCTCCCTGTCCCTCTTCCCCCACATATCTAAGCTCAGAGCTTGGGAAGGGCCAGGCTCATCTCATCTTCCTCTTCTGTTGGCAGCTGTACCTCGATGGGCCATTTGGAGAGGGCCATCAGGAGTGGCATAAGTTTGAGGTGTCAGTGCTAGTGGGAGGGGGCATTGGGGTCACCCCCTTTGCCTCCATCCTCAAAGACCTGGTCTTCAAGTCATCCTTGGGGAGCCAAATGCTCTGTAAAAAGGTGAGTGTTTACTCTCTTCCATTCTTCAAAGAAATAGGGACAGACAGCCTGATTGTGTCCCCACATCACAGCAAAGCAGCATGATAAAAAGCCCTGGCTCCTTGAGCTGAGCTGAGTCAGAGCCCTAGTCATGTGTCCCCAGATCTACTTCATCTGGGTGACTCGGACCCAACGGCAGTTTGAGTGGCTGGCTGACATCATCCGGGAAGTGGAGGAGAATGACTGCCAGGACCTCGTGTCCGTGCACATCTACATCACCCAGCTGGCTGAGAAGTTCGACCTCAGGACCACCATGCTGGTGCGTCAGGGCCGGCCAGGGGGCAACTCAGGGTATGTGGGTGGGCCGAGCAAGCCAGGATGGCCAAGGCGCTGGCTGTGACCTTGCTCCTCTGCTCCCTCCCCCAGTACATTTGTGAGCGGCACTTCCAGAAGGTGCTGAACCGGAGTCTGTTCACGGGCTTGCGCTCCATCACGCACTTTGGCCGTCCCCCCTTTGAACGCTTCTTCAGTTCTCTGCAGGAGGTCCACCCAAAGGTCAGTCCCACTCCCAACCATCCTTCCCCTGCCAGGACTTCCTGGCCCTTGAAGAGCCTGCAGCTGTGTCCTGAGCAGAGGACCTCAGGATGGGGTCCAGGGTTGGAGGAGGGCTTTAAATCCCACCCCTGCCGCCCCAATTCAAGCCTCCTCCTCCTCAGCGCCTGGGGTCAATGCCCTGGTCATTCCAGTCAGGCTTGGGAAGCAGCTCCTGGGGAGTGAGCATCTCAAGGCCACAGGCCTCTCCTCTGCAACCACTGCTCTCTCCCCACCAACACTTGATAGGTGCGGAAGATCGGGGTGTTCAGCTGCGGCCCTCCAGGAATGACCAAGAATGTAGAGAAGGCCTGTCAGCTCATCAACCAGCAGGACCAGGCCCACTTCGTGCACCACTATGAGAACTTCTGAGCCCACCTTCCCTGGTTCCCGGTCCCTCCATGGACCAGCCCTGCCAACAGTTTCTGTCAGAATTCACCTCAAGCCTCAGCCAGAGAGCTGAAAGGGCCTCTCCCTCATTGCCCTATCTGTCCCAGGCTCTGAGGAGTTAGCAGAGACACTTGCAGCTCACATCACAGCAGGCTGTGGCAGATAAAGTGGGGAAGTCTCCGCCTTGTGATAACTGAGGTGAAGAGACAACCGCATTTTTCTCTGCTAGATCCCCATGTCTTTTTCCCTTCCACAAAATCAGTGAATAGTGTTGGTGTTTTCGTGGCCTAGGCATTTGAGGGAGGATGGGTGGGGGTACCTGGTGTGAAGAGAAGGCTCAAGAGAAAATCTCCTCAGAGCGCAGCTTAGAAGCTTCAGTGTTAAACCTGGCAGCCCAACTGTCTCAGTTCAGTCTCTGAGGGCTTTGCCCTCCAGCTCTACCCCAAAGCCCTTCCTGCTCCTAGGGGATCAGGAACGCTGAGTGATGCCCACTGCCCACTGCCCTCACCTCTTGGCAGACCCATCTCTTCCTGCTGGAGCAGCCCTTCAGCTCCAGTACCACGGGAGTCCAGCCTCTCTGCGCATCATCCAGAGTCCCGTCTTGGCTCCCCACCTTCACAGGAGTTGGATAACCAGCTGTCCCAGTTTGCCCAGGGCTCTCCCAGCCTTAGCGCTGAAAGTTTCTTGTCCTAAGAAACCCCTCAGTTCCAGGCAAATGAGGACAGTCAGTCACCTTCCACAGGAGCCAACCTGGGACATCCCCTCCATACTCTTTAAGACCCTTCCTTTTCCTTCTTCAAGTGGCTCATTCCTCAAAAGCTAAGCTTTAATTAAAAAAAATTTTTTTAGTATAATTTACATATAGTAAAGTGCACAAATCTTAAAGCTACCATGTACAACACGTGTTGCTACTACTATCCAGATGAAGATCTAGGACATTTGCATCACCCCAGAAACTTCCTTTGTACCCCTGTCAGTCCACCAACCCCAACCCTTAGTAGCAACCACTGATGTGAATTATATTATCACCCCAGATTCATTTGTTCATATTGAATGTATTCTTTTGAAACTGGCGTCTTTCACTCAACAGTGTCTCTGTGATTCACCCATGTTATTGTGTATATCAGTAGTTGGTTCTTTTCTCATGCTGTGTCAAGCTCCATTGTAGAGATGTACCACAGTTTGTTTATGGAGTCTTATGTCGATAGACATTTAGATTGTTTCTAGTTTCTGATAATTATGAATAAAACTACTATGAACTTTCTTATGACTTATTGTTTGGTGTACATAATGCACTCATTCCCAAGAGGGTATGTATCTCAGAATGGAGTTGCTGGGTCATAGAGTCCTCCAGCCAGCGGGACCTGTGGCAGGGAGAGTTTCAGGCCGTCTCCACATTCCTGCTCCAGGCTTCTCTCCCCATTGGTTCTATTCTACCTCTTCTGACAGGTCAAATGGCTTGAGCCCCCTACCCTATGTACCAAAGGAATCTCTGAGAGAACTGGAAGGACACCAGATCAGGGGCCAAGGGACCTGGACACTACTGCTAACTCTGCCTTTATAAGTAGCTACAGAAGAAAATCCTGTAACTTCTCTGAGCCTGTTTACTCATGTATTAAAATGTCTGTGTAGATATTAGGAAGACAGATAGTGATACTGGCCCAGAAAATTACACAGATGAGGAAATGTATGAGAATATATTGTACAATTGCAGTGGATGATGATTATTAACCTACCTATCTCCTAACAGCATCAGACCTATAGGCCTCCAGCCCTCCTACCCCTCGCCAGGTAGACAACCAGTCATTGATTCCAAACTCCAGCCCCTTAAGTCTCAGCCTTAGCTGTATTCCCAAATGTGGCCCATCAGTGCCTTCCTTATTCCTTTCTAAAGACCATTCAAAATATCTATCTGTCTCATCCTAACTCACCTATCCTTGTGAGGCTAGCACATGTTGTTGACATGGCTGTTATGATTGTCCATAGTCTCTACTCAGCCTTATCCTCCCTAATGCTTGGGCCTGACTGAAGGTCTGCTGAAGACTCCGTGATCACTCTTGCCCAGGATCCAGGCAATGGCAACTGCCTGTCCAGCTGGACAGGGGGACATCTATGCCACCAAGATCTTAGGTAGCCTCAGGTGACACCCAGCCTGTCTGGCATTAGTCCTGATACCACACCCTAGCCAAGTTCCAGACGTCAGACTGAAGCATGTATTCATATGATCCGGCTACTGTCTAACCTTGACCAGTCTCCAGAAAGCCACATGTTGCATGATAGAAGTCAAGGACGCGCAGAGAGGATAGAAGTTCAGCGTGGTTATTCTCCAGAACTTCAACTGGCCCCACCCTTCCTGGAACCTTGAGGCCAAGTCTTGGGAAATGAATTGAAAGGCAGGATCAGGTAACAAGCAGGCAATGTGCCTTTGGATTGAGATAATGAGATCACGGACTGCAAAATGAGATCATGAGTGTAGGGGAGAGGTTAGACCCTGGAGAATATGTAAACATAGGAGGCCACCAAAACTTCCAGAGAAAGAGGACTAGGGAAGGATGACTCACAAAATGTAACAGACATGTTTATATCTTATATCAACTCTGAGAAAGAAAGCAAATCTTTTCTACTTCAGGTCACAGATATAGGTCTCAGGTCCTAGGACAGAGCCCAGCCCAAGCCCTGCCTTGGGCATGGGAATGGGGTGGAGAATGGAACAGGGGTAGAGAAGGAATAGGGTGGGATTGGAGGGAAGTGGGGCTGGAGATGGAGAGGATGAGGACGAGATTTGGTGAAAGGGCTTCAGGGTTAGGTGGGAACGGAGTACATGAAGATGTGGGGAGATGCTGAGGCTGAGCTCTAGAAGAAAGACATGAAGGCTAGCTCTTTGCCTTTCCCCCCATATTTCCAGGCCCAGCACCATTTGAGAGGGGAGAAAGTTGATAAGATGTGGCAACCTTCCCATCCACTTCCCATCCACTTACTCACAAGCATTTTTGAGTGCCTGAGTGCATGCTAAACCGCTTCAGTCGTGTCCGACTCTCTGCGACTGTATGGGCTGTAACCTGTCAGGCTCCTCTGTCCATGGGATTCTTTAGGCAAGAATACTGGAGTGGGTTGTCATGCCCTCCTCCAGGGGATCTTCCCAACCTAGGGATTGAACCCATGTCTCTTATGTCTCCTGCATCAGTAGGCAGGTTCTTTACCACTAGCACCACCTGGGAAGCCCCAAGAGTTTTTGAATAAGAGGAGCCAATTTAGCATAGTCGTTAAGAGTGAGGGATTTGAGTCAAACTGGGTCACCAGCTGGGTGACCTTGAGCAAACAAAGGAACTCTCAGTGCATTTTGCCTCTTCATAAAAGGGGGAAAATCCAATGATAAAATTCAATTCAATTCAACAAATATATGCTGAGCTTTTATTAGGTCCCAGGCAAGATTCAGCTCCCATGGAACTTCTCTGTTAATGGGAGCAAGTGGACAAGAAACAAGGAAAGAAAGAAAAGGAAGATAATCCTAGATCATGATCAGATCAGATCAGATCAGTCGCTCAGTCGTGTCTGACTCTTTGCGACCCCATGAATTGCAGCACGCCAGGCCTCCCTGTCCATCACCAACTCCCGGAGTTCACCCAGACCCACGTCCATCGAGTCAGTGATGCCATCCAGCCATCTCATCCTCTGTCGTCCCCTTCTCCTCCTGCCCCCAATCCCTCCCAGCATCAGAGTCTTTTCCAATAAGTCAACTCTTCGCATGAGGTGGCCAAAGTATTGGAGTTTCAGCTTTAGCATCATTCCTTCTAAAGAAATCCCAGGGCTGATCTCCTTCAGAATGGACTGGTTGGATCTCCTTGCAGTCCAAGGGACTCTCAAGAGTCTTCTCCAACACCACAGCTCAAAAATGTCAATTCTTTGGCGCTCAGCCTTCTTCACAGCCCAACTCTCACATCCATACATGACCACAGGAAAAACCATAGCCTTGACTAGATGGACCTTTGTTGGCAAGGTAATGTCTCTGCTTTTGAATATGCTGTCTAGGTTGGTCATAACTTTCCTTCCAAGGAGTAAGCGTCTTTCAATTTCATGGCTGCAGTCACCATCTGCAGTGATTTTGGAGCCCAGAAAAATAAAGTCTGACACTGTTTCCACTGTTTTCCCATCTATTTCCCATGAAATGGTGGGACCGGATGCCATGATCTTCGTTTTCAATGTTGAGCTTTAAGCCAACTTTTTCACTCTCCACTTTCACTTTCATCAAGAGGCTTTTGAGTTCCTCTTCACTTTCTGCCATAAGGGTGGTGTCATCTGCATATCTGAGGTTATTGATATTTCTCCCGGCAATTTTGATTTCAGATCATGATAAAGAGATTCAAAAATAATAAAACAATAATCTGAAAGTGAATCATTAAAGGGAGCCCCTTTAGATAAGATGATTAAGAAAAGGCTCCTGAGGTGACTATAAGATTTTAACAATTAAAGCACACAGAGCTTGCTGTGTGCCCAGTGCTATGGTGAATGCTTTATACATACTAATTCACTTGATTTTTGCTGTATTGCCCTATATGTGAGTGAGAGATCTGGATTTGAGCCCAGGAAGTTTTAACCAGAGACCAGGCCCTTAACTACCACTTTATTTTGCCTCTCAAAAGCATGTAAGCGTTCAGGCAAAGATAATGTATGATAGCCCTGAACTGTGTCTGGGACATAGCAATATTATTATTGTTATCAGTTATTATTAAGAGAGGTTGAAGCTCTAGGAGTCACAGCTCCATATTCTGAGGAGTTTGGAGTATTTGGGGCTTGAGTGATGCTAAGTGACTTGTCCTTTTTAAAAAAAAAATTTTGTTTACTTATTTATTTTTGGCTGTGGGTCTTCCTCGCTCCATGTGGGCTTTCTCTAATTGCCTCAATGAGAGAGGCAATTACTCTCTAGTTGCAGCACAGGGGCTTCTCGTTATGCTGGCTTCTCTTGCAGAGCACGGGCTCTAGAGCTCGGGTTCAGTAGTTATGGCCCACAGGCTTAGTTGCCCTGTGGCATGTGGGATCTTCCTGGACCAGGGATCAAGACCAAACCTGTGCAGACTCCTAACCATTAGGCAGCCAGGGAAGTCCAAGTGACTTGTTCTGAGTCCAGGTCTGTCCTGTGCTGACTGCTCTCTCCCCTTCCCATCTCTCTAGGAAGGGGGAGGGGAGGCCTGCTCTACCCTCTAGGGACATCAGGCCCGCAGATCATGTGGAAGTCACTCCTTCCTGGTATTTCCTGGAATGTGACAAGGAGAGTTAACCTCCCTGCCCAGTCTCCAGGAAGTTGTAAAGGACTGGGAATCTCTCCAACCACCTTCTCAGGAATTATTTTCCTCCCTGCAGAGACTTCAGATAAACTGTAATATGAAGACACTCCCTTTTCTGAGAGTGAGAGGTTGGCAATAAAAAGTTGTAGGAGAAGTTGCCCCGAGTGCATTGGATGCTGGGTCGGTACCTGGGTTCTGTTTCTAGCCCTACTACTAAAATCATTGTCTGACCTTAGGGAAATCACCAGAGTCCTCTGGGCTTCAATTTCCTCACCGAGAAAACGAAGGGAGTAGGCTAAGACCACTTCCAGACCTAAAAGTTTACCATTTTCCTCTGTGCTCATTATCCTAACTGAACAGAAGCCCTGTATTAGGAAATAGAAGCCCTTCTTTGACCTTCCATCCAAGGTTCAATTGGCCAGGAGAAGGAAACAAACATTTAAAGGTGTGTGTTCTAGGCCCTATACCACATTTATACAAACTGCCTCATTTAATCTTCACATTAACTCTTTGGAGAAGGTATTGTTGCTCTCATTTTACAGAGAAGGCACCTGAGGCTCAGAGAGTAATTGCCCACAAACATCCAAGAAGGAACAAGCAAAATCAGGATTTGAACCCAGGTCCCATGAAATCTCAGAATTTCTGCTCTTTTCCATCTTGGTGCGTCTAATGGTATAGAAAGAGAAGGCGATCAAGAAACAATCAGGGGCTTCCCTGGTAGCTCAGTGGTAAAGAATCAGCCTGTCAGTGCAGGAGACACAGATTTGATCCCTGGTCCAGGAAGATCCCACATGCCTCAAAGCAACTAAGCCCATGCATCACAACTATTGAGCCTGTGCTCTAGAGCTTGGATGCCACAACTACTGAGCCCACTCGCTGCAACTGCTGAAGCCCACACACCCTAGAGCCTGCACTATGCAACAAGAAAAGCTACTGCAATGAGAAACCTGCACACCACAACCAGAGACAGTAGCCCCCACTCGCTGCGTCTAGAGAGAAGCCTGTGCAGCAGTGAAGACCCAGCACAGCCAAAAATATATAAAATTATTAAAAAAAAAACCCAAACTACAGCATGGTGACTATTGTTAATGATACTGTATTGCATATTTGAAAGGTGTTTTAAGACAGTGGATTTTTAAAGTTCTCATTACAAGAAAAAAATTTGTAATTATATACAGTGACAGATGTTAATTAGATTTACTGTGGTCATCGTCTCACAATATGGATCATTATGTTGTATACTTGAAATTAATATAAATATTATTTTTCAGGTGGCACTAGTGGTAAAGAATCTGCCTGCCAATGCAGGAGACTCAAGAGACGCAGGTTCAATTCCATGGTTAGCAAGATCCCCTGGAGTTGAAAATGGCAACCCACTCCAGTATTCTTGCCTGGAAAATTCCATGGACAGACGAGCCTGGTGGGCTACAGTCCATGGGGTTAAAAAGAGTAGGACACGACTGAGCATATATACCTAATTTAAGAAAAGAAACAGTTAAACATTTTCATAATCTGTTTCTCATTGTTAATTATTCAAATGGCATTTATTGACCAATTGCTGTGACAGGTCATGTTAGATCCCACAGGGCTCAAAAGGACTGCAAGACACATCCCAGCCCTCTGGGAGTGAAAAATCAGTCCAGCTTTGGGGAGAAAGTGCAGTAACTCATTACACTTGCAAGCACAGTGCTTGTTCAAGGTCCGTCTTTCCTGTTATGCTGTGAACTCCTAGAAGGGAGGGCCTGGGCCCTGCTGTTCACTGTCGTTTTTCCACTGCCTAGCAAAGTGCTGGGCACAGAGCAGATTCTCTCGGGCTTTATGGTACATAGATTACATCACACAATAAATAACTGATTAAACACCAAAATAAGTGGTAGAGCTGTGAGAGAGTTTAGGAAAAGTCTCTGGAGGAGGGAACCATCCTTGAAGGATAAGGGTCAATTGTACAAACTCATCTCTGGGCTGGAGTCCACATTCTACTGGTCCAGACTTGAGCTGTGTTCCCCTTCCACAACCAGACCTCCCTAAAGATGGCATCTCTAGAAGGAAAGAACATCTGTGAATTCCTTTTACCTTTGGATCTGTTGACATCAGTGTGACACGGTTACCTCATCAGTGCTAGTGACCCCAACGAAGGATCACTTTATAAGAAACAGGCCTCACCTGGCCTGGGTTCAGGTGCTGGGGAGCAACTAAGCCCATGCGTCCCACTGCTAAAGCCACAGTGTCTATGGCCTGTGCTCTGCAACAAGAGAAGCCACTGCAATGAGAAGCCTGAGTGCTGCATTAAAGAGTAGCCCTCATTCTCTGTAGCTAGAGAAAGACTGCACACCAATGAAGACCCAGCAAAGCCAAAAAAAATTTTAAACTATATTAAAAAAGACACAAACATGCTGATGTATGGCAAAACCCAACAAAATTCTGTAAAGCAATTATGCTTCAGTTAAAAAATAAATAAATTAAAAAGAAAAATAAACCAACAAACAGAACTCAGTGTCATGGAGTCCACAAAACATTGCTAAGTCCAAAAGATGCAGGCATCCAGAACTAGAGGGAAGACTTGCCAATTACTGCCCCCATAAGAGTGGTTACTCCCTTAGTCATCAGATAAAGGACATGATTTACTTAAGAAGACCAAGAGATAACACAAGGAGACAAACAGTTCACTTCTCAGACCCGTGGTTCCACCCTATGGTCCTGAGGTTTCTCAAGTGACTCCTGGGCCCATGATATAACAGATCAACTTGCCCAGCCTGCCAAGGGTCTTCTAGGGGTCAGGGGTGGGGTTGTAATCAAGATTGGGTGGCTCCCTACCTCTCCATGCTCCTTGGAACTGGCTGCAGCTGAAGGATTTCTGGGAATGGAGTGTGTCCTCTGTTTTGGGAGTTCATGATACGGCTCATGCACTTCTTCATTTGACTCTGAAAGCTACAGTGAATTGTGACATCCTTATTCACTTTTTAAAATGATACTGGTCAAACTTTTTTAACTAATAGAGATATTTATACAGTAAAAAAAAAATGATGAAAGTCCTTCTGTTCCCCTCCCCTCAGACACCATGAAACCTCCCTCAAATCCTCTCCTCTGGGGTGAACTACCATTAACAGTTTGGTTTCTATCCTTCTAAACAATTTCCCCCACACACAGTCAAACATATGTATGTATGGGGTCGGGGAGGATCTGAGGCAGTTATTTAATCTCTGTAACTCAGTTTTCTCAGGTTTATAATGGAAGGAATACTAATCCCATAGGGTTGTTGTGAGGTTGAAATGAGTTAAGATACCTAGCATTCTCAGAAAAGAGTCTGGCCCAGGACTTCCCTGGTGGCGGAGTGGATAAGGAATCTGCCTGCCAATGCAGGTGACACAGGTTCGATCTCTGGTCTGGAAAGATTCAACATGCCATGGAGCAACTAAGCCCCTGCACCACAACTACTGAAGCCTGTGCATCGTAGAGCGCATGCTCTGCAATAAGAGAAGCCACCATATTGAGAAGCCTGTGCACCACAATGAAGAGTAGGGCCCGCTCACCTCAACTAGAGAAAGTCCACTAGCAGCAACGAAGACCCAGCATAGCCAAAAATAAATTAATTAATTACTTAAAAAGAGTCTGGCCCATAGTAAACATTCAAGAGGTCGGCTGTTATACCTATCCCCTCATTCTTTTCCACAGCAGCTTAGTATCCTACTGCGTAGATGACACTACTGAGAGGTTTTACTGCCCCTATGACAGATGCCTGCTGCTGCTGCTAAGTCACTTCAGTCGTGTCCGACTCTGTGCGACCCCATAGACGGCAGCCCACCAGGCTCCCCCGTCCCTGGGATCCTCCAGGCAAGAATACTGAAGTGGGTTGCCATTTCCTTCTCCAATGCATGAAACTGAAAGTGAAGTTGCTCAGTTGTATCCGACTCCCAGCGACCACATGGACTGCAGCCTACCAGGCTCCTCTGTCCATGGGATTTGCCAGGCAAGAGTACTGGAGTGGGGTGCCATTGCCTTCTCCGATGACAGATGCCTAGGAACACACAAATAAACTAAATGGATCTCCTAAACTTAGGTGGGGGGGCTGGATCCAGAACCCAGGATTCTGCCTGTGGCCCAGATTTGTTCTTATCATACCACAGGGCTCCCACAGGCCCCCTTAAAACCAAAGAGGTCTGAAAGGGGCAGCTGGTCTCACTCCCTGTTCTTCAATGAGATCCTGCTCAGCTGCCCCATCTCATTTGGACCCCAGGCTGTCTCTGATGGGTCTCCAGGGCAGGGGGCTTTAAAAGCAGGTGAGCCCTCCTCTTGCTCTGGACATACCCCCAGGTCCTTTCTCTGCTACCCAGTGAAACATGCTGAGAACATATAGCTGCTCTGGGATCAGCTCAGGCGGACTGCTGAGAAGCAGTGGCTCAGAGCTCAGAGTGAGATTAGGCTACTTATCAGGCTACAGACACTCCCAGAGCTCCCTCTGTGAGCACCAGGCACTGCACCAGCCATTGAGGGGTACCTCCATAATGTGGGTAAGAGGCATAGCCATGGCCTTGGGGAGACCCTAGCCAGTAGGGACCAATCACTTACTTAGGGCTCCTGGGTGCAGGGTTCCCCTGGGTGTTCACAGGGGCAGAGCAGGGCAGGCAGATAAAAGGGAGCTACTGAATGCAGTTACCTGGTTCCTACATGTCCTGCTTGGCCTCCACGTCTAGGTGCCATCTCCTCCTCCTAGCCCTGACAGGTTTATGGAAAAGCAGAGGACACTGGGTCATGGGCAGGCTGAGCCTTTCCTGTCACTCTGGGAACTTCTTTGAAGCACTTTTGCAAACTTGAGGCACAGAGCTGGAAAAGCCTTGGGGATCATCCACCCTGCCCATTTACCAGCTGAAGACAAGAGATTTGGTGAGGAAGGGACAAGGCCACAGTCATGGAGCCATTCATTCTGCCCCTGTGACCACCCTGAGGTAGGTGTTATCTTTCCTACTTAAAGAATAAGGAACCCGAGGTTTTTAGAATTTGAGTTGCTCAAGGTCATAAGAAAATGTAGTAGCCTAACATGTAACTACCTACCTCTTTCTTTCTATGGGGAGCCCAAGGCATCCAAACACCCCACTGGCCTCTTCCTTTATCACCGCTCCCAAATACAGGAGAGCTTCTCTGGTAGTTGGGCCAATGACAAGATGCATATTGAATGACAGAAAACTTTTCCTCAGCCAACCCCAGCAATATCTGTCTTTCCCCTGGAAGATTCACTCCCTTTGGAACCCTGTTCTGGAAGAGGCAGTATGGCTTTAGGGACCAGCCGAGTTCTAGTTTTGTTGGGTGTGCAGCAAGATGTGGGAATTTTGTATGTGGTAGGTGGCTCAGATAGTAAAGAATCTGTCTACAATGTAGGAGACCTGGGTTCGATCCCTGGGTCAGGAAGATCCCCAGGGGGAGGGTATGGCAACCCACCCCAGTATTCTTGCCTGGAGAATCCCCATGAACAGAGGAGCCTGGCAGGCTACAGTACATGGTGTTGCAATGTCAGACACAACTGAGCGACTAATACTTTCACTATACTTTTCACCAGGGGAAGCCAAGTCTGGGGTGCCCAGGGGAGCTCTGGCTAGAGCCTATCTGCCCCCGTGATGTGTTGTAAGCCCAGCTGTTGTTCCCCAGAACAAGCAGCCCCAGTTTCCAAAGGTCACAGCTGAGTCACTTTCTTCACCTTACCCTAGATTACTGGCTCCATTTCCTCTGAGCTTTTTCCTCATTCACTCCCTCTAAGCTCATATGTTTTCCTCTCTTCTGCTTACTTAGCAGTTTTTCCAGAAGTTCCTTAGAATCATCAGTCCTTGAGATTATAAATGCTGGCAGTCCTATCTCATCCCATTTAGAGGGTGACAAGGGAAATGATTCACTTTAGTGTTTCTGAAAACACATGACACAAATATGCAAGCAAACTTGAAAATCCACATTGTTAAGCTACATATATAAGCACAGCGTTAAATACATATGTGCTTAAAAAAGCAATGTGACAATTGTATTTTAATCACTTGCTCAGAAATTCCAAAAGAGTACTACAAACTGTCAGTCTGCAAGGTCTGAGAATCCAAGATTTGCATCTTATTAACTATTTGAATTCTTTCTATACCATGTTGATTTGCATATATGAGAGAGGTCAGGGCCCAAAAGGAACATTCTATACACACCATCCTCACTTCCTCCAAGTGACTTACTGAAGTGACTATCTCTCAGAGTGCCCTGGCATTGAAGTTTGGTGGAGCGGAGACAGCCTTCTACAGATACAGATCAGTCGCTCAGTTGTGTCCAACTCTTTGCGACCCCGTGAATCACAGCACGCCAGATCTCCCTGTCCATCACCAACTCCCGGAGTTCACTGAGACTCTCATCCATTGAGTCAGTGATGCCATCCAGCCATCTCATCCTCTTTCGAGAGCCTTCTAGTATAAGTTTACTTACAGGGAGGGTCCCCTGCTCCACAGTGATCCAGTCACAGCTCCCCATGAATCCTACGCCAGCACTTTACAGGGGCTGTTTGTTCTCACATCCTGCTACAAGGGATACTGAGTTTACTAATAAGAAGATGAAGGCCTGAAGAAATGGTGTCCTGTTCAGGTTACAGATGGTGGAGGCCCAAGCCTCCAGCTTTCCCAGGGTTGGCCTGAAGCCAGAGCGCCAGTGGCTGTATGACCCCATCTTTGAAAGCTCTCCTACTCTGCAGAGTCCTCCAACACTGTATGTGGACTCAGGCACACCCAAACTCAGATTTTCTTAGGTGGTCTCAATATTCTGTTTTCTTTTCTAACCAAGACACCTTTAAAAGGTGTAAACTCTTCAACCCAGCTATTGTCATTCTAAAATACAACTTCAGGAAAGAGTAAGTTAGAAGCATGAAAATGTATGTACAAGGATAGTCATTGAAACTTTATCATAAGCTCGAAACGCTGCAGAGTATCCAAATATCCAAACCACTGTGATTTGCTTTATAAATAATGGTACATCCACATGATGGGATATGGTGATGTAGAATGATGATGTATGACACAGTTAAGGGAGTGGCCAAGATGGTGGAGTAGGAAGACCCTGAGCTCACTTTCCCCCACAGGCACACCAAAATTACAACTATTTACAGAGCAAATTATTAATGAGAAAGACCTGAAAACTAGCAGAAAAGATCTACAACTAAAGATGTAAAGGAATCACAGGACTTCCCTGGTGGTCCAGTGGTTGGGGGTCTGCCTTCCAATTCAAGGGACATAGGTTTGGTCCATCATCAGGGAACTAAGACTCCATGTGCCACAGGGCAGCTAGGCCTGTGCACCACAGCTGGAAAGCCCAGGTACCCTAGAGCTCTCAATCATCAACTAGAGAAGCCTGCACCCTGTAACGAGAAGTCCTTGCACCACAACTGAAGAAGGTCCACAGGCCAGCAATGAAGACCCAGCACAGCCAAAAAAGGAGAATAAAGGACTCACAACAAGACAAGTAGGAGGGGCAGGATAGTCAAGTCACACATCCCCCAGCGGATGACCCACAATGGGAGGATAACTACAATTGCTGAGGCTCTCCCCATTAAGCAAGGGCACCAAGTCCTACATCAGGCTCCCCCTCCTGGAGGTGCTACATGGAGAACCACAGCCAGGCTGTGCCTCTGCCCACACACAGGGAAGTCAACGATGGGGCCACACCTCCCCAGGCCCAGCTCTGGGCCTGCAACCTCCACCTCAGGATCACACCTGAGGGCCTGAGGCTAAGGAGTGGAATAAGGTGATGCCAAGAACCTGGGTGTTCCTACAGACTGCTCCTTTCTCCTCCCTCCAGCCACCCATTAACATACAGACAAGACTGGAACTGAAACCCAAGAAGAGCACTCACATCTAGAGCCTAAGGGACACCCCTAAAGGGGTCCTTACTCCACAGGGCCTCTGGATGATGGGAACCTTGTAAAATATCAGCACTCAAAAGAGACCAGTGCAACCCTTCCATGAACAATGGAGGAAACCAATGCCTGAATTGGGAAAGTGACTTGGGAAGTCACACAGTGAATTAGCTGCAGGCCTGGGATTAGATACAACCCAGGACTCCTGCACCAAATCCTTCACAACAAGCTGCCTCTTGTAGGCCTGATGGGTGCAAGACCCTAGAGGACAGAGGCTTCTCTCCAACACATCACCTTCAAGAAGCTCCTGCTGATGATAAGATCCACTGAAAGATCTTTTGGCAGAAACATCTTACATGAATCCTGTTACCACTTCTAGGTACCCAAGGAAGGAACTCAGGGTCTGACTCAGAGAGGCTTTAAGCAGAGAGGACAGTCAGGAGGGAGACAGGGAGGCCGTGGGAGTGCAGCTGTGCTGCTTCAGGATGGCAGCGGCTGCACCGGAGCACCTCTGCTGCTGCCTGACAGATGCTCCCCTCGGGTGATGAGTTCCCAGCCAGGCCACCTCACTGCCGTCCTCCCTGAGCCCTCAAGGACCTCGGTGACCTCGGTGTGTGGATGCGACAGTGAAGTTGGAGACCTGCCTGCTACCCAGGCATGTGGGTCTTGTATATTGGCTTCTGTACTCCAAGCCCAGACTGATATCATGTACAGAGGACAGTTCTGGGGAAAGGCAAATATCCAGTAAATTCTGTCTCTCCCCCCAACTCTTAACCTCTGGTCCAACCGAGTTCCCATGAGACTCCTTTGCTCTCCCAATGGGAGCAAGATAGGAACCAGGAAGGAAGAGGCAGGACTGTGCTACGCAGAAGTGACTGGGATGGCCTGACACCCAGGGACGGGAGATCCAGACGTGACTTATGACAGCATCCACCGTAGCCAAATGTGGACGGCAAGAGGAAGTGGTTGGAGCTGTGTCCCCGTCTCCTTTGAGGTCCAGGGGGCAGCCTCCCCCTTGTACCCTTTAACCTGCTGGCAGGGTCCTTCTTCTCAGGTCTCCACCCAAGTTGGGAGTGCTGGCTGGGTGGGGTCCTCAGTATTACCCGGTGCCACACATCAGTGACAGAGCACACAGAGTCCGGCAAGGCCACCCAAGTTTGGGGCGCTCGTGGGGAATTCCTATTCTTGTTTCCGGAACTGATTCACTGAATCAATATTTATTGAATATCTAGGGAAAGTGGCAGGAGAACTGAATTTCTGGGCTTCCTGCAACCCCTTCCAAACAGTGGAGGGAACATCTTAATAAGGATGCAGAGAAGGGGCCCCAGCACCAGCTCAGTTCACTGACATGGGTCCTCTCGCCACCTGGAGGACTTGCTGGCCCCTCATCCCATACCACTTCCTCTCCCACCAACCAGGCTCTCTGCCCCTGCTAGGGAAGCTGTGAAACATCACAGTAGGTAAAGCTCTGGGAGGATCTGGAAATGGAAAGTGTTTCCTGAACTGTTTTCAGTCAGCCCATTCACTCCTTGAAACTGCCTGCATGGAGGTATCAGGAAGCCCATTTAACAGACCAGGGAGTAGCGGCTCTAAGGCCTTAACACAGAAGATCTAGCCCCATCACCATTGTGAACTGAGCCACGTTTTTTTGTCCTTGGTGTTCCTGCCTTTCCAGGAGTCCCCACTGCAACTCCTAAGTCCTTTTCAGGTTCAGTGGCTTCCTCTCTCCGCCAAATCACAGTCAGAGGAAGAGTGGCTACTTGTGAATTTAACATAGTGAGGCCACCTCCTTTAGGGGTATTTCTATTGGAAGACTTCCATCTAGAAAGGGAAGAGTCTTTCTCAGCCCACGTTCAAGAACGCTGGGCATCACTGAGCTGGAAAGAGTTTTAAGAGAAGGGAGCCAGCAAGTTGGGCCCTACCTAAACAGGACTTGGGGAAGGAAGTGGTGTGGCTCCTGAGTGCGTGCCTGTGCTATGTGTAAACGCAAGATAACTCCAAAGATAACACGAGAAACGAAAAGTAGTGTGAGATCTCAAGCAAATTACTTGATTCTCTATTTCCTTAGTTGTAAAATAATTATATTTGGCTTGCTGTGAGGATTAGAGATCATTAAGTTTTCAACAGTCAATGAAAATTGTACGTGATGCAGAAAATGAGTTACTTTCAAAAACCCCAGATACTTCCTTTCGTGAAACGGGTAACCAAAGTCAACTTCTCCCCAAACAGGGCCACAAATGGGGGCAGCAGTCATGTACTCCAAGCAGAATTTATTACCCAAATCAATTTGAGGAACTCCAGGCACTGGTTACAGCCTTCCCTGGTCACAAGAAAACCAGAACCTCTTCAAACTCACCTGCCAACCCTAGCTGATCTGAGGGGTAGGACTGTAGCCCAAATCATGTCCCAGCTATTGTATCTTCATTCGTGACCAGTAACCTCAAAGTCACAAATGTCATGGTGTGATTTAGACCCCAATCTTACCCAGGAAAATCCCATAATTAAAACAGACAAGGTTGGAGCTATCACTCAGACAGAAAGGTACAAAGACCCTTAATTGGCTTTGAGGAGGGAAAGTTTCCTGCTCATAAAGACTGAAACTAAACCAATTGTCTAATAATCATTAGTGAACTTTGAGCCTAGAAGGGCATGCTAATCCTGTGGGGTAAGACAGGTGTACTGCCCAAACTCTCCTGGGCTAGTCTGTACACGATTTAAGGTCTCCCATGAGGACCTTTAAGTAGGCACCTCCTGGTTGCCTAGTAACAAAGGAGCCTGCAGTGGCTGCCTCCAAATGTGCAAAAGGGTTCAGGCGGGGCACATTGGGAAGGTGATTCTTCACCTTGCAAAGTAAGTCACACAGAATTCTCAGGATCTGAAGAGCAGTGCTGCAAAGTTCCTTGTCTGTTTCTACATTTAAGGAATACAAGCTGGTTTGATTTCACATGAGATTGTGATTTTATTTGTTCAATTTTTATGTGTCCTAGATCCAGGAAAGTGAGTCCCTTATTCTCCTTTTGTCATAAAACCAAACAGCCCTAGTGTCAAGGGAGAGGCACTGTGCTCTGAAGTAAAATTGTTCACAACCTTTCACCCTCAACCCGGAGCTGCAGATTTTTGTGAAAATCAGCTTCTGGGCCACTTAAGTCTTGATAAAGTTGTAAATGGTCTCTTCTTACCTGAGCTACCATCTCCCATCTGGCCACAGTCACAATAGAAGCAGGAATTCAATGGGCAGATTTCTTTCCTTATTCAACTTCCAGGTACTCCAGGAAGAAGGGGAGTTCCCAGCACCTGCCTGCCAAGCTCTGCTCTACTTGAACTTTGATCAGCATAAACAGGTCATCCTGACTACAAGTTCCCCCAAATTCTCCTTACTTGTGTTTTTTTATTTTTATTTTTTTAAATTTTATTTTATTTTTAAACTTTATAATATTGTATTGGTTCTGCCATATCTTACTTGTGTTTTTAAGGCACAACTCCCCAGCGTACGGCTCTCTGTTTACAATGAATTATTTTAATTATTCTAACTACTCAAAAGAAACTTCCACCACTCCCAGTCAACCACTGAACTCCAACATGCTGAGAGTGGGGACAACGACAGAGCTCAATTCACATCATGGATTCTGGTCGTTGGGGTCACACTTGATCATGACTTTCAACCCCAAACCCTTTTTGGATGTTTCAAAGGCCTCCAGAGCTTTCTCCAGAGGAAACCGATGGGTGACCAAGGGCTTTACATTCACAGACTTGGATGCAAGCATTGAAATTGCCATCGGCCATCTGGAAAAGATCACAAGCATTACACTCAACCTTCAGGAGGAAACAGGGAGGGCCCTAAAACTACCAAGCACAAGATCAGCTTGGCCACACTTACTAGTTTTTTGGTTTGTTTTTTTTTTGACCACATTTATTTGTAGATTTGTGGTTCTGCAAGGTCGGTTCTACAAGCCAACAATGGGTGGAAATGATCTTATGACTTGTAATTCAGGAGTACAGAGTCTGTTCCCAAATGCAATGTCTGCCATGAAGCCTAGAATTTCTCTGGCATGAAGGTCTAAGGCATATGTAAGCCACAGTGAAGAGGCAGATAGCCTCAGGGCGGCAGCCCAGGATGATCTTATCACACCCTGTAGCAGCTCATTTGGCAGAGTTTACAGGAAAAAACAGCACTCTGTTGACAGGACAGATACAAATTCTAAAATGGGAGAAAGGGCCACTGGTGGGGAAGATGGTCCTGGACAGAGTTCCCCAGCAGGGAGAGGATCGAGCCACAAAACACATGTTGGCATTTATTTAGACCCCGTCACTTCCCAGGGTGGGACCTGGGGACTGGGAGTGAGAACCAAGGAACTGGAGTTCTTGTGGTTGCCCTCGTTTCTCTCCTTCTCTTTAAAGAGGGAAGATGGAGATCTGGCCACTTAGAACCGGAAAAGAGAGCGCCTGGGCGATGAGGGGAAGACATTCAAGAAGAGCATGCCTCATAATCTCCCTCCCTCACTCTCTCCCTACAGATCTGTCAGCTCTGCCCTCCCATCTTTAACCAGGAGTGAATGCTCTCTCTTTGGGGCCTTATCATATCGCATGGCTCTCAATGCGGCCAAGGCGTGCCTCTCATGAATAAACAGGCAGAGCCTCTTGGTCCCAGAGGCCGTGGAGGGCCTCCCTTGGACTTGCTGGCCGCTTGCCACCCTGGTTCACCCACAACATACTCACGTATTGCAGTATCGAAACACGCCCTTGATGTCCACCTCCCTGGTGGCTGCATGCACGAGGGGCACGCTGGTCATCTCAGAGCCCAGCCCCACCAACACCAGGGTCCCACCAGAATGAGTGGCCTGAAGAAGAGGTAAGGACAGAAAGCTAAGAAAATGAGAAAATACAGACTCCACTCACAGTAGCCCTGTTGCCATGAGGATGCATGCATGGTAAGTTGCTTCAGTCATGTCTGACTCTTTGTGACCCCATGGACTATATAGCCTGTCAGGCACCTCAGCCCACAGGATTCTCTAGGCAAGGGTACTGGGGTGGGTTGCCATGCCCTCCTCCAGGGGATCTTTCCAGTTCAGGAATCAAACCTGTGTCTCTTATGTCTCCTGCACTGG
This sequence comes from Bison bison bison, assembly GCF_000754665.1. Classification (NCBI taxonomy): domain Eukaryota; kingdom Metazoa; phylum Chordata; class Mammalia; order Artiodactyla; family Bovidae; genus Bison; species Bison bison. Next base: position 9,762,516 of record NW_011494826.1, on the reverse strand, counting down.
CAGGTGGGTTCTTTACCACTGGCACCATGTGAAAAGCCCACTGTTGCCATAAAAATAGGTAAATATCCAGAAATTTCAGAAAGCTTGATTCTTTTTATACAGCTGAACTCTTTAGCATGTTAACCAGACTCAGCAGAGCAGCAGAGTGAACACGGCCTCCATTAAAGGTCCTGAATGCACTTTACCAGTGGAGGCACAGTGGGAGCATCTCCTGCCGCCCACAGCACCCCAGGAAACAGCAAAAGTTCTCCAGAGAGCAATGAGGATCTCCCCTGCAACCAAGGCTGACCCTTCAGCAGCCTCTGAGCATCTTTCAAAGCTTTACTTAGTACCAGATGTCAGTGTCAGCCACTTTCTCCTCCAGAGTACTTACCCACAAGACAGAGGGTCAAATTTCTAAGGGGCCACCAACTACCAAGCACTATACCAATGGGGAGGGCTATAGGAATTCTGTGGTTCAACAACTGCCTTAGGGGCTTCCCTGGTGGTCCAATGGTTAAGACTCCCAGCTACCACTGCAGGGGGCACGGGTTCGATCCCTGGTGGGGGAACTAAAAAATCCCAAAAGCGGTGTGGCCAATAAATAATTAATTAAAATGCTTTAAAAAAAATAAAAACTGCCTTATATGTGAAGGCTGGCAATTAGAAATCTTTGTTCCAGGGACATTCACCTCAATGGTATAAGTCATAACGGAGTCATCAATTTCCTCTTTGGAGTGGGCAGGAGAGCAAAATTTCCGCTGACAACTTCCACATAACTTTACATGAGTGCTGAGCCTGCTCCAGAGATGTGGGGGAGATCATGGTGCTCAGTGTAGTGAGAGACAGAAAAATGGACAATTTGCTCATGCTAAGTTTTTACTATAGCTAACAGTAGAAAGCACTTACTGGGGGCCATTCTAAGTGCTAACCACAGAGATTTAAAACAGCACACATCACAGCTTGTCTCCGCGGGGAAGGATACATCCTGGAGAGAAGCCTGTAGTATAGGGGTGACTCCTGGCAGTTGTACTTTTGAGCTGTGGGCCCCGAGACGGTGCTGTCAGCCATGGTCGCCTCATGTGTAAGAACAGGACGATGCCTTCCCATAGCAGGACTAAAGGGGTAACAGTCACAGAGGCCTGCACTAGAATGGGCTCAACGCATAGCTCATTTGCGGGTTTAATGGAGGAGCAGTCACTTACAGACCACCTGTGACATACAAACACTGTCAGCCAAGGAAAGGGCATCTCACGACGGGAAAATGTTGCTGTCCTCACTGAAGGGGAGGGGTTCAGATTTGTGAGTGAGCCACGGAATACACTGAGAAACTTCCCAGGAAACCTGCTGTCCACTCAGCATTTCCTCTCTACCTGGTAAGAAGGGAGAGAAGCACCACTGAACTGGTCATCACAAGCTGCCAGGAGGCCAGTAGCTTACTGACCACAGGCAAAGGAATGCTCAGGCCATTGCTTAGTGGGTGTGACTTTCACAACAAGGAGATGACAGCAATGCTAAACATTTGCTAGGTCTCCTTATGAATATTATCCAGACACAACACGACAGAAGACTGACTCTCAAAGGAGGGCTTTGCCCTATAAAGCCATATCTTTTACTGCCTCTCTGTTGAATTGGGGGTCACTGTCTTGTCAACAACTCAAAAACAGCACACACACCTTACTGCTCAAGCCCTCAAGGTGTCTGGCACAAAACCAGGCATATGGCAGGAACCCAAGATATGCCATGAGTCAACATGGCTCCACTGGTAACACACAGGCTCAATGCCTGCTGGATTTTGGTTTCTCTTAGCTCCTTCCCACATGGTGATGCTGATTATCTCCAACAATGGAGCCGAGAGCTGGTTGATTCCGGCTGGAACTGGTCAGGGCAAAAGTGGCACCTGCTCCTCCCTCTCCCGTTGCTTCCCTGACACCCCGGGGTCACAGGCATCTTGGTAGGAAGAGGGGAAGGCAGCTCTGCTTGGGTGCCAGGCTTGAGGGCCGTGCCACACAGGTTGAGGGATCAGCTTTTCCCAAATGTCTTGCATGGTGGAAAGTGCCCTTGTGCGTGACTCAGTGTGACTCAGAAGGGCAGAGGCATGTGCTGTTGTGAGAAAGCAGTCTGGGGGACAGGGCAGGGGTGCCCAGGGGTGGCAGCTGCCGCCATTCTCCCCAGCCCAGCCCCTTCCACCCCAGAACTGGCTCCTAGCCCCTCGATCTCTTCCCCTCTGGAGCAGCCGGATGGAGCAAGGAAAGCCCAGGCATTGGAGTAGTGCGCTCCAGGCAAGTCCCTGGGCCTCTCTCATCATAAAACGTGTAAAATGAGAACTTACTGTGAGGGCTAGTATGCAGATTAGGACCATGTCTATAAAGCACACAGCCAAAAACACGGCCCATGGTGGAGAGCAGAGCCGAGCTCGTATTCCTTCTTTTCCTCATACTTTGGCAGTGCTACTCCTCCCTGCCCCTCCCCTTCCAACATCCATAAATTACTGGTGGGTTGCTAAAGGGTGGGTCAGGTATTGGCAGCTTATTCGTTCCTAGTTCTGGGAAAGGACAGCAGAAGACAACTTTGACCCTAGAAACACACCTCATCTTTGTGACTAACTGAATTAGTGCCCGTCACCTTGTATCAGTGACTCAAAGACTGTAGTTTTCCTCAATAAAACAAGATAGGGATTTCCCACACTCATCTAAGGCATGGTTCCCTGTTCCTCCTATTGATTGTTTTTTCTTTTTCTTTTTTTTCACCAAGAGCACTACTTGGTAAAATCCTATCCTAAAGGTATGAGTCACTTAACATCTTTGAAGGCCCATGTGTATCTGTGGCCTAGTTTGAACATCACAATGACCCAATGAGGATGTTAGGGAAGTGTCATTACCTTCATAAGAGAGATAAGAAAGCAGATAACAAGGGATTACCTAATTATGTTTTGCAGGGGGAGCATGCCTTCTACTGGTGCCTTCTACTGGTTCACCACCCTGGGCTGCTTACTCGAAGCTGCCCACCAGCTTCAGCTACCCTTATTTCTACTGGGCCTGATGGCTCAAATGGTAAAGAAGCTGTCTGCAGTGTGGCAGACCTGGGTTCGATCCCTGGGTCAGGAAGAGTCCCTGGAGAAGGGAATGGCAACCCACTCCAGTATTCTTGCCTGGGAAATCCCATGGACAGAGGAGTCTGGTGGGCTGCAGTCCACTGGGTTGCAAAGAGTCGGACATGACTGACTTAACACTTTCACTTTATCCCTACTCACGTAGATGCCAGCTTGGATGGAGGTCTCCACCCCTGTGCACTCAATTGTGACTTCTGGCTTGCTGCCCAGCAGGCCTTCCACTTTCTTGGCTATTTCCTGAGGGCTCTCGTTGGAGATCTGGAGGATGAAATCAGCCCCGACTTCCTTGGCTTTAGACAACCGAGAGGCTGACAGATCTACAGTTGAACAAAAGTTTCTTTCAAACTAAGAAACTGGACGGTGGATTAGGGAGAAAAAATGAAGATGCAGATTCTGATGCCAAGGAAGCTCTGTGTAGTGGTGTGGCTGAGCCCAACACACACACTCTCTGAACACACACACCCTCACACACAATCTTTCGATAACTTCTCAAACATGTACACCCTTCTATATCCCCATATACCCCCATACCTACCACATAGCTCTCCACAGCTACACACATACACTCTCTCACCTCCTCACACAAAACACGCAGTGACACCCTTCTGCACCCCATTCCCTTCAAATATCCACAACACCCCATAAAGCACACAACTCTACACATTTACCCACACACTCTCAGATACGTTACACACATACATACACACTCTCTCACAGATGCCTTCTCCACATACATACACCCAGCTTCAGTTTATATCACACCTCTCCACACTCACATACTCACATATGCTGTCAGATAACCTCTCCTCACATATACACACTCATGTCTCTCGTTCATATCACATACCTCACACACAAACATCCTCTTATAAACATATCACACCCAACTAACTTCACATCACATACATACACTCACACATACACACCCCCTCTGAGTTTGGTCAAACAAGGGCTGAGTCTCTTCTTAGGACCAAATGGGCAGTTTAAGTATCTGAGGTTCACATATAAAGAGCCAGGTTCTTATCAGTGGTTTTCTTAAGAAAAACTTACCAGTCACCACCACTTGAGCTGCACCCATTGCCTTGGCTGCAAGCAAACTGACCAGTCCAATTGGCCCTGAATAAAAGAGTAAATAGGAGACAATTCTGAAATACCAAACACCAGCTCTCCCCCTTTTCCAGGCCAGGGACAGAAACTGTACCTTCTGTGGGCCTCTAGCATCTCTGCCCCAGTCCCTGACGTACAGTGAGACCTTAACAACTGTTTGCTGAATGCATGAGTAAATGAACACATGAGTGCTTGTTCTCTACCTGGAATCTGCTCCCAGTGCTGGGCTCCTGTTCTCTTTGCCCCCCACCCACCTTTTCAGAAAGAACCCCTCATGTCTCCCCAAGGTGAGACGTATCCTTTAAGGTGCCCCCTGAGGACCCCCTGTCAGGGTGTCCTAGGTTGTCTTCCCCATTTCGGTGTGCTAGATGGTTTTAACACAAAAACCAGATCACAAATACACTTATGCAGGATACCTTTGAGGATCTGCTTTTTGGACACTCCAAAAGTGAGTTAGTGAGTTTGCCCAGAAAGCAAAACACTGGGAAATAAGCAACAAATGGGTTAAGTAAACTACAGCAGGATACTATACACCTGTTAAAAAGAGGAATTCCCTGGAGGTCCAACTGTTAGGACTCTGTGCTTTCTCTGCCAATGGCATGGGTTTGATCACTGGTCAACGACCTAAGATCCCACAGGCCATGTGGTGTGGCAAAAAAAAGAAAAAAAAAAAAAAAATATATATATATGTCATCTAACTCTTATCTATTGACATAGAAAAATGTTCACAATATATTAATGTTTTTGTAGGTAAAATGAAGCATGATCATTTAGAATGATCTCATGAATAAAGCAAAAACAAAACTGAAAGATTCTACACCAAATTCTTACCAATGGTCCTCTCAGGCTGATGGTGCTATCAGTGAATTTTTGTGTGTGTTTGTTCACATGTGTGCAGGCATGGTATGAATAATTTAATTTCTTTTTCTAAGGCAAAAATGTATTACTTATGCAGATTAAAAAGAAAAAACCTGTCACCTGGATCCTACAGTCTGCTTGGCTCATTGAGGCACATCTGTTCTACACCCATCACCTGCCATAGGAAGCCCTGCAGTCACTTATTTGGCCCTGCCCCAAAAAAATCAATCACAAAATGTATAAGGATTAACTCAAAATGGATTAATGACTTGAACATAAGACCTGAAACCCTAAAACTCCTAGAAGAAAACATAGGTAGTAAGCATCTTGACATCAGTCTTGATGAGTTTTTGGATTTGACAGCAAAAACAATGGCAATAAAAGCAAAAATAAACAAGTGGGGAATTCCCTGGCAGTCCAGTGGTTAGGACTCCATGTTTTCACTGCCAAGGGCCCAGGTTCAGTCTTTGATCAGGGAACTAAGATACTGCAAGCTGCATGGTGTGGCAAAAAAAATAAAAATAAAAAATAAACAACTGGGACCATATCAAACTAAAAAACTTCTGCATAACGAAGCAAACATCAACAAAATGAAAAAAGCAACTTGTTGAGTAGGAGAAAAATATTTGCAAATCATATATTTGATACGGGTATTAATCTCCAAAAATATAAAGAACTTACCCAACTTAACAGCAGAAAAACAATCCAATTTAAAAATGGGCAGAGAATATGACTAGACATGTTTCCAAAGAATATATACAGATGGGCAACATAAACATGAAAAGATGCTCAACGTTAATAATCAGAGAAATTCAAAGCAATATTACAAAGAGATATCACTGCACATCTGTCAGCATGGCTTTTATCAAAAACACAAGTAACAGGTGTCGGGGAGGGTATGGAGAAAGGGAAAATCTTATGCATTTGTTAGTTGGGAATGTAAGCCAGTCCAAACACTATGGAAAACAGTATGGAGATTAAATTAAAAATTAAAAATAGAACTTCCATGTGATCTGACAATTCTGCTTCTGCTCAGAAGTGGAATTTTATCCAAAGAAAACAAAAGCACTAACTCAAAATGAATCTCCACTCCCATAATCACTGCAGCATTATTTATAATCGCCAAGACATGGAAACCATCTAAGTGTTCATCAGTGGATGAACAGACAGAAAAAATGTGGTGTACACACACACACACACACACACACACACACAATGGAATATTATTCAACCATAAAAACCCTGAGCTCATAGTTATGGAGACTGGACTGGATTGCCAGAGGTAGTGGTGGCAGTGAAGAAATGGATGAAGAGGGTCAAAAGGTACAAATTAAACCTCAATAATACAAAAAAAAGTGTACACCAGCTCACACCCACAAGGAGTGAAGCATGTTGTCTCGGTCACCTGAAGCAGTTAGAAGCCTAGATGATTCAATCTGAGGTTGCCAGGTTTGTTCAGCTGGGTGGAAGCAGAGGAAGAAGGAGCTAGCTATAAGCCTATGTGGCCAGAGTGCTGGCTCCCCATGGGCTGGGACTCACTCCTGCTGGTCCTAAGTAGTAGCCATCTCATTCTTGGAAGACCAGGAGACCAGTTCTCTGGGATGATCTGAAAGCTCCAAAAGATACCCTTCCCTTTAATCCCAAAAATATTTCCCTAGTTTCCTGTCAAGGGTTGAAAAATAATTCCAAATTGCACTCTTTAAAGTGAACAAATGAGTTATGTTGCCTAGGAGATAACATTAGTTAGCTACCTTGCCTGCAAACATTTATTTAGCATAGTGCTCGTCACTGAAGGAATGGCACACTGTAATCCTCCCTAACCAGAGATTCGAGAATCTATTTCAGCCCTTGGAGTGGGGATGAGATGGGCAGAGGGGTCTCACATTCCCCTTTAATGAACTCATAACCACAGTGATATCTGTTTCTTACCAGCTCCACACACAAGGACCTTGTTCCCCAGCGTGACTCCAGCTCGCCGGCAGGCATGGATCCCCACAGACAGTGGCTCAATCAGGGCCCCTTCCTCAAAGGTGACATTGTCAGGAAGCCTGAGGAGTCATTCAACATACTCAGTCCCTCTAGGTTAACAATAATAACAATAGCTAATATTTACTGAGCTTTTATTTATATGCTGAGCAAAAGGGCTAAGCAATTTACCTATAGTCACTCTTGTAAATCCTCAGAACAGTTCTGTGTAGACATTATCATTCCCACTTTACAGACAAGGAAAGCAAGCTTTGGAGGAGTGAATGACTTGCTCCAAAAGTTCAAAATCAGGGAGTACTGAGAATCTTAAAGGGTTTAAACTGGAAACCAGGTACGTCTGATTCCAGAGCCCGTATCATACTGCCTCTCTCTGAAAATGCCATCCAAGATAAGGTGCGGTGTGGCTGTCTTTAATAAACGAGTTCATTTTACAAGGGTTTAACTTAACCACATCCCAGCATTTCATCTGCTTCTCAAACTTATAGCCTTTCTGGTTTCATTTTAGCAAACAACCCAGACTATCAGCAGCTTTGCAAAACAGTATTAGAAGCTGACATCACTCTGTACATCGTCCCCCATAGTACATGCTCCAAAAGAACCACATGTGCTAGCAGCAGCTGCCTGGCTGTCTCTGGACTGGTTAAGATGGGAAAGGGCTTGTCTCCACATAGCAGATTAAATGCTGTGTCACCTTCGCCACTGGGTTCTTGGCTTTCACTTCCCTGTCTACTGGCATCTTGACCCTTTTCGAGATACCACTGATGAAGACAGCAAATATTTGCATAATGCTTTACAGATTAGAGAGCTTTCTCCTCCATTATCTCATTTAATCCTCAGCATGACCTTGTCAGGCAGGAAGGGCAGGCTTTGTTGTTTTTTTCTTTTTTTGGCGGCTTGCAGGATCTTGGTTCCCCATGCATTCTTAGTTGTTCAGTCATGTCTAACTCTTTGTGACCCCATGGACTGTAGCCTACCAGGCCCCTCTGTCCATAAAATTTTTCAGGCAAGAATACTGGAGGGGTTGCCATTTCCTCCTCCAGGGGATCTTCCAGACTCAGGGACTGAATCCGAGGCTCCTGTGTCTCCTGCATTACAGGTGGATTCTTTACCCACTGAGCCATTGGCTGTGAACAGGGATTAAACCCAGGCCCTCAGCAGTGAAAGCCTAACCACTGGACTGCCAGGGAAGTCCAGGGAAGGCTTTGTTTTTTATTCTATAAAAGCAAAACTGACTGAAGCCATGAAATTAAAAGACGCTTGCTCTTTGGGAGAAAAGTTATGACCAACCTAGATAGCATATTCAAAAGCAGAGACATTACTTTGCCAGCAAAGGTCCGTCTAGTCAAAGCTATGATTTTCCAGTAGTCATGTATGGATGTGAGAGTTGGATCATAAAGAAAGCTGAGTGCCAAAGAACTGAAGCTTTTGACCTGTGGTGTTGGAGAAGACTCTTTGAGAGTCCCTTAGACTGCAAGGATATCTAACCAGTCCATCCTAAAGGAAATCAGCCCTGAATATTCATTGGAAGGGCTGATGTTGAAACTGAAGCTCCAATACCTTGGCCACCTGATACGAAGAACTAACTCATTGGGAAAGATTGAAGGCAGGAGGAGAAGGGGACGACAGCAGATGAGATGGTTGGAGGGCATCACCGACTCAATGGACATGAGTTTGAGTAAACTCCGGGAGTTAGTGATGGACAGGGAGGTCTGGCGTGCTGCAATCCATGGAGTCGCAAAGAGTCAGACACGACTGAGTGACTGAACTGAACTGAGCAGAACTGAAGCCAGAAGACATTAAGAGACCTGCCCCAAATTACAAGCCTAGTGAGCAAGAAAGTAAAAACTTGAATCCAGATCTCCTGATTTCATATCCTCTGCCTGTCCCACATCAGCTGCCTTTTGGCACAAGCAGTTCTATAGTTAACTTTTGCTAGTTCCTCACTGCCCAGTACTTATTCAATGCTCCCAAAACCTCCACATGCAAGAACATGAAATCCCTAAAATTCCAAAAAGAAATAAGTGGAAGCCAAAGCATGGGCTCATCTCCATGACCCTTCTGTTCACAACCCTCCACAAGATAAATAACAAGGTCTACATTCGGCCTGACAGGTGCCCACAACCCTTTCTTTCTCCCCTCCCCTCTGCTTCTCTTACACCATTTCCCCCACTCCAATCCACTCTTCTGCTCTGATTATTATCATCATCCCCCTACCTGCTGAATCTATCCCATAAATTCAATATTAAGGAAAAAACTCTGAAGAGAAATATTGACTTGCAAACTCTCTCAAAGACCCCAAATCACACACACACTCTCTCCAATAGTCCTGCCTCATCACATTTGGGTCTCGCTCAAAGCTGGTACTGGGACTAAAGTGAGGGTGGCCTGTGGACAGGAACTGTGTGCTCTTCTCATCCTCACTCTGACTTCCCTATGACATAAGAATACCAAGAGGAGGGGCTTCCCTGGTGGTCCAACGGTTAAGAATCTGTCTTGCAATACAAGGGACACTGGTTCGATCCCTGGTCCAGGAAGATCCCACATCCCTTGGAACGGCTAAGCCTGTGAACTACAACTACTGAGCCTGAGCTCTAGGGCCCATGATCGGTAAATATTGAGCCCACCAGGCCACAACTTCTGTGCTCCACAACAAGAGAAGCCTCTGCAACTAGAAGCCCACACCTGGAAACTGGAGAGTAGCTCCCACTTTCCACAACTAGACAAAGTCCATGCACAGTAACAAAGACCCAGAGCAGCCAATTAAAAAAAAACAAACACAGAGAAATGGGATTGGAGATGGTGATGAGAAAGGATTATCCTGTGGGAGATTATTCCACTGACAAGGCAGATGTTGCCTTATCACACATAGTCATAGCCAGAGTCCTGCGAGCTGCCCTTTTGCCACAGACCTGGGAGGAGCTACTGGTCCTCTTTCCCCAACCTTATTGTGTGAAAGCTGAGGGAAAGGGGATGAGTTTCTTTCCAACTCTAACTGTTCATGATTTTCTAAACACCAGAAGAGAGTGAAAAAGTTGGCTTAAAGCTCAACATTCAGAAAACTAAGATCATGGCATCCTGTCCCATCACTTCATGGGAAATAGATGGGGAAACAGTGGAGTGGCAGACTTTATTTTTGGGGGCTCCAAAATCACTGCCGATGGTGACTGTAGCCATGAAATTAAAAGATGCTTACTCCTTGGAAGGAAAGTTATGACCAACCTAGATAGCATATTCAAAAGCAGAGACATTACTTTGCCAACAAAGGTCCGTCTAGTCAAAGCTATGATTTTTCAGTAGTCATGTATGGATGTGAGAGTTGGACCATAAAGAAAGCTGAGTGCCAAAGAACTGATGCTTTTGAGCTGTGGTGTTGGAGAAGACTCTTGAGAGTCCCTTGGACTGCAAGAAGATCCAACCAGTCCATCCTAAAGAAAATCAGTCCTGAATATTCATTAGAAGTACTGATGTTGAAGCTGAAACTCCAATACTTTGGCTACCTGATGGAAAGAACTGACTCATTTGAAAAGATCCTGATGCTGGGAAAGATTGAAGGCAGGAGGTGAAGGGGACGACAGAGGATGAGATGGTTGGATGGCATCACCGACACAATGGACATGAGTTTGAAAAAACCCTGGGAGTTGTTGATGGACAGGGAAGCCTGGCGTGCTGCAGTCCCTGGGGTCGCAAAGAGTCGGACATGACTGAGCGAATGAACTGAACTGAAACACCAGAGAACGACAAGGTAACTTGGAGGTTTTCATAGTGGGATTCAGGGAATAGGCAAAGCTTCCCTGGTGGCTTAGAGGTTAAAGTCTCTGCCTGAAATGCGGGAGACCTGGGTTCAATCCCTGGGTTGGGAAGATCCCCTGGAGAAGAAAATGGCAACCCACTCCAGTATTCTTGCCTGGAGAATCCCATGGATGGAGGAGCCTGGTGGGCTACAGTCCACAGGATTGCAAAGAGTCGGACACCACTGAGCGACTTCATTTTCACTTTCAAAGAATGATCAAGAAGCCAAGGGGGAAGCAGGAAGATAGAAAATAAGATGGGTAGGAAAATAAAGAAGCTGTCGTGGTGTGCAAATCCTCACAAAAAGAAACAAGAGAAGAGGGTGTGGACCCAGGGCTAGGCTGGGGACACAGACACAAAATACCCTTGGAGAGGAAGAGAAGTGGGGGTAGTGTGTCCCCTGAAGGCCCTCTGCAGCCCTCCCATTGCCACTGCCAACCAGGACACTTCCTTCCCCACCTCTCCCTACAACCAACCCCCGCTCCCCATTCCCAGTGCAAGGCTCCTTTTCAGGCCTATCATGGTACCATCCCCCAAACATAAGGCCACAGCTATGACGCAGTCATTGCACTGTTTACTGAGCTCCTATTACGTGCCAGGCCTCATGTTGAGTACCTGAGATGCTTTTCCCATTGAATTAATGCACTAAAATGTATTAATTCTATGCATTTCATCATATCAATGCTATTATTTCCATTTTACCGTCTAGAAGATTGAGATTACACAGTTTAATTTGCTCTAGGTCACACAGTTGGCAAGTAGCAGAGATCAGTGGTTAGTCTCAAGCTTTATCACTACGCTCTTCTGCCTTCCACAAAAAACTTGTTGGGCACCTTGACTTGAAAAGGGCCCAGGAAAGGTGGGCTGGTTTAGGAACCACTTGCTCAAAGGCAGACTCTGCCCTTGTAACTTGTTCCCTCCTTGAGTGCCAACTTAAACTCACGAGGTCCCTGGCCTGTGACTCCTCTCAAGGCTTCCAGTAGGCACTAGAAAACTCAGATCTGTCAGACTGCCCCTGTGACGAGTGCCTGGCCTCCGCTGGACAAGCCCCATCTTGGCCAAGAGGCACCGCTGGGGCCAGGCTGGGGTGCGGAGAACACACCTGGCCGGTTGAGAAGGAAAGTGGCACACCAGCATCCCAGAGCCCCATGCCAGGCCCGTGCAGAAGGTATAGCACTCGGTTTCTGCCAGACATAAGTTCCCCAATCACTTTGAAAGCTGAGCTAGGACAGTGAGGACAGGGCAAGAGCCTGAGAATCACTGCCACCCTGTCTGGACTTCTGGCTCTGTTCTGGGGCCAAGCTAATCAGCCTTCTCCAGCCTCTGCTAATTCTCACATAATCCTGGGGTCCACCTCACCATCAGTTATGGAAGTCAAATAAGCCATGCAGAGACCTAGCACAAGGCCAGGCAGGTAATAACAATCATTGTGTCTTTACATGCATGGTCACATTTAATCTCCAGGTGGTTAAAGAGACTGAGGTGAAGAAGGTTCATTTCCACAAAGTCACTCACTAGGAGTGAGTGGACCCAGGGTCCCAAAGCTCATGCCCTGTGGCTCTACGCCACAGTAAACTTTGGCTGTTGCTATCATTGTTGTTAAGGTTCCTACTGTTACAAGATATCTTTGTTGTAGCTGCAGTGGAAACCAATAACAGAGGACAATCCCAATAAGTTACCTCCAAGACAGCTGGAGAGGAGTGACTGATTTCAGCAATGATTTTCTATTATTGCTCTACTTGAGGGAAAATTAGACTGAACGACTAAATCTAAGCACCGAGGGTCAGTCCTAGCCCTAAGGCAGGCCTGCCGAGAGAATGCTTAATGTCTGGAATTATGAGCGTAAAAGAAGGAAGAAACCACTATGGGAAACTAGAAGAAAGAACACCAAAAAACAGCAGGGAAGAGGTCCCAGGTGCCGTGGCTGGGCCCTGGGCACTGACTTGTAGCAGAAGTTAGCATTGTGCTTGTAGAACCGGCAGAGGTTCCCATCATCGGGGGGCGTGGCGCAGAAGAAGATGGTAGGTGACAGATTGTATCGGCCAATCTTGCAGAACTCATCAGTTTCTCGAGGAGCACCAGGCTCGATGGCGACACGATCACCTGGTGGAAAACAAACATACAAACAAACAAACAGAGGGGCAGAGATGCTGGTAAGAGTCACGTGCTCACAGGTAAATGCCAACAGGGGGATCTGGCCGAATGAGCCTCCCTCCCCATGGGGACCCAGGGTAGTCCAGGAAAGCCCAGCCTGTTAGTGTCTCCAAGGGAAATACCAAAGGCAGCACACACACTCTGGAAGAAAATGACCAGTCCACTTCTCCACAGGATGGTTTGCCTTGCCTGCCCTTTTTTCAACTCATGGGATAAGTCCTCCAGTTCCATAGCCACTTCCCAGCTTATGAAACATAACTAGTCCCAGCAAGCCAGGTTTTGTTCCCATTTCAAACTGGTGCAGAAGAGGTAGCTAGTGTGTGGAATTTGCAGAGTTTTTTCTTCCCTGTTTTGATAATATGCTGACAGGAGTCATAATGATGGCACATCTTGTGTTCAGTCTCCTAGACAATAACTGATTCCTGGTTAGTAGAACCACTAAGGCAAATGACCCATAGAGGCTTCAGACTCTGTACATCAGAGAAACACTAAGGCTTGTGAACAGCCGGCTCTACTGTACTTCTACTCCATGTCTCACTACGTCCACTTGGAAACCCAGCCTTAGACTGGCTCTTCTAACTTCTTAGTATGAAAAATTTCAAACATACAACAAAGTCATAGGACTTACCCCATGAGTTGAAAAACATACAGCAAAGTTGAAAGAACTGTATGATGAACACCCAGACGTTCTCTACTTGTTTCTTCAATTAACATTTAGCTACATTGATTTTATCACATATCCATCTCATTTATCTCTCTCTCTTCCACCCATCAATCCACCTTCTTTTCGAATGCATTTCAAAGTAGGCTGCACATTCAAGTACATATCACTCAGCTTCATATCATTAGACTGTAGCTTGCATATCATAACTACAGTTCAATACTTGTTTATGGTATCTTGTTAAGGTAAAATTTAGATGCTGACAAAATGCAGACATGTACTTAGCTTCTTCAGGGCTAGTGGATCCCTCCTGGTGCAGCCAGGCTCAGAGGGCCTTGTAACTAACACAGGATGACACCTCCTGAGAACTCTCTCCTTCCCAGAGAGAATCTGTTGTTTCCAGGCTATGAGGTGGGCTCACCAGGAAAAGAAGGTTAAAGCCACAGCTGGCTGTTCCAAGACAGCTTGGATTTAATTCACTGTGTTGGGGAACATTGCAATCTGCCGTAGCTGAGAATTCCGCCTGAATTAAGCAAATTCCCAGGTAGCTCAGTGATAAAGAATCTACCTGCCAAGTAGACTTGGACTCGATCCCTGGATCAGGAAAATCCCCTAAAGAAGGAAATGACAACCCACTCTAGAATTCTTGCCTGGAAAAATCCCATGGACAGAGGAGCCTCGTAGGCTACAGTCCATGGAATCGCAAAGTCAGATACAACTTAGTGACTTAACTATAGCAACAAAAAAATATTGATGGTTTCCAAGCCATCCAGTAAAATCAATGCTGCATGGAAGGCCCTGGTTCTCAGTGTGTATAGATATTCTGTGGTTCCTGTGGCTGCAACATCTTCCCCTCCCCTTTACCTGGCTTATTTCTTACTTGTCTTCAGGTGTTGAATTAATTTTCTCTTCCTCAGATGAGCCAGGGTTCTGGAGAGTAGTCTACACTGATCGCACCCTGTATTCTCCTCTGCTGCCCTCAACACAATTTTGATTAATTAACTGTCTGTCCCAGTTGCCTTCCCCTGTGTAAAATCCAAGTATGTAGAGATTGAGACTGTCTTGTTCACTGCTGTGTCCCCAGTGTTTACCAGAGGGCCTGGCCCTGAAAAATCACACAGAAATATATGTGCTGAATGAATAAACAAATCCATTGGCGAAAGGGCTTTGCTGACCTGGTTGTAGGTGCCTGACCAATGATCCCACTTTTACGACTGTTCCTGAAGCTTCATGCCCCAGCACCATTGGCTTTTTCACAACAAAATCTCCAATTCGACCATGCTGCCAGTAATGGACATCTGAGCCACAAATTCCAACAGAATGCATCTTCAGAAGCACCTCTGATAAGAGAAAGGAGAAGGAGAAAACAAGTGAGGAAGGGAAGGACCCCTCTATCTCTCTGAGGTGTTTTTCCTCTGGACAAATGAGAGGGTTTGGTTTCAAGGTCAGGTATAAAACTTAGATCACAGAGGAAAACAAGCTAAAAAGCAGCTTGACTAAGTCTTACAAGGCAAGAAAGCTTCCAAACAGCAAAATAACTGCATGTGAGGGCTAATTCTATGCATCAGCTTGGCTTGGCTATGGTGCCCAGCTGTTTGGTTAAATGCTCGATGTTGCTGGGAAGTTACTTTTTTGATGTGATTAACATTTAAGCACATCCATGTTCACTGCAGTATTATTTACAATAGTCAAGTTATGGAAACAATCTAAGTGTCCATTGATGGAGGAATGGACAAAAAAAAGGTGGTGTTATATATACAATGGAATATTATTCGGCCATTAAAAAAGGAAATCTTGCCATTTGCAACAACATGAATGGACCTTGAGGGCATTATGCTAAGTGAAATAAGTCAGAGAAAGACAAATACCATATGATTTCACTTAAATGCAGAATCTAAAACCAAACCAAAACAAAAACCTACCAAACTCAGATACAGAAAATGGATTGGTGGTTGCCAGAGGCAAGGAGTGGAAGGGGGGTGAAATGGGCGAAGGGGGTCAAAGGGAACAAACTTCTCCTTATAAAATAAATATCAATAAGTCTGGGGAGGTAATGTACAGAATGGTGACTGTATTTATAATACCGTGTTGCATATTTCAAAGTTCCTGAGAGAACAGATCTTAAAAAAGTTCTCATCACAAGAAAAAAAACTGTACAATAGTTATTTGCAATGACAGATGTTAACTAGACATTGTGGTGATCACTTCACAGTATATACAGATATTAAATCATCATGTTCACCTGAAGCTAACATAATGCTGTGTGTAAATTATATAATACTTTAATAAAACAAACATTTAAACCAGTATATTTTGAGTAAAGCAAATTATCCTCCATAATGTGGATAAACCTTCTCCAATCAATTGAAGGCCTTAAAAAAGTCTGAGGTTTCCTGAAGGAGATGGAATTCTCCTTAACTTAACTTACCTGAATTTTCAGCCTGCTGGTTATCCCTACAGATTTCAGTCTAGGCAGCTCCTCTGTCTCTGTTTCTCTCTATATAATAAAGCTAATATAAATAATAATGTCTCTCAGTTCTATTTCCCTGGAGAACTCTAATACACCAAATAAAAGGTGTTAGTAGGAAGAAGTGTGTCAACTACCTAAGAGGAAAAAAAACCTGTTTTTTGAGGAGATAACTGTTTCCAGACAACTAATATGCTATGCTTGAGTCTTGAGCTTCCCAGGTGGTGCCTCAGTGATAATGAACTTGTCTGCCAATGTAGGAGATGGAGATGTGGGTTTGATCTCTGGGCTGGGAAAATCCCCTGGAATAGGAAATGGCAACCCACTCCAGTATTCTTGCCTGGGAAATCCCATGGACAGAGGAGCCTGGTGGGCTACAGTCCATGGGGTTGCAAAGAGTCCATCACAGCTTAGCGACTGAGCATGCATGCCTGATTCTTATCTATCATGAGAAGGAGGCTGGTACGATTCAGGCTTGGCAATACTTTGTGTGCTATCAGGCTGAGTTCTTCATGCTTGTTTTGTTCAAAAGTGCAGCTTTAATTTAAACCATCCAAAGACTTCAACTGGCATTTCTCCTTCACAGGTTTGAATATAGTGAGATTTGGTGATATTGTTGTTGTCAGTTTTCCAAGTTTAAAATAATGATTGAACTGAGCCCCTTTGCTGAAATAAATCCTAAAGGATTACTGGCCTAGTGTGACTGAGTTTACCACATTACAAAGTATCTCCCTGAGAAAAAGCTCTGCCCTAGGAAGACAAAGAGACCAGAGCTCTGCTCCGCACTCGGATGTTTTACACATTGCCCTTGTCACAAACCACGGGAGATCCACCAGGTGTGGCTCCGTAGAACTTCCTCGTCCTTGGTGAACAGAGTAAGAAGTTGCAGGGCACATCCTGAGATCAAACTTAGGGAAAAGTCATTTGAGTCATGAAAATTATCTCGGAGTTTCCTCTCTTGAAGTTAGCAATTTATAACATGAGATTACATTTGAGATGCTAGAACGCTAGCTGAAATTTACCATCATTTCCCTTTTCAACTCAAGGGTGGCAAGGGATAAGAAAATGAGAGAAGCATGCTGCAGAGAGAAACTGAAAAGCTTCCTTTGGGTCCAGAGAAACCCTTTTCTTTTCTTTTTTTTTTTTGCCACCTCTGGAATCCACACTAACTTTTCAGAACACAATGAAGTGCCCTTTCACTTCTCTGAATATCATATCTCGGTAGATACACTTGAGCCTTAAATATACATTACTTGCTTAACACTGATAGAAACAGCTATTATCTGTCTTCTTAGTGCGGGCGAGAGGAGCTACCCCACGTCCGAGGTCAGGGGCAGAAGCCGGGAGGACCCCATGCCCGAGGGGAGGCGGCCAAGAGGAGTTACCCCACGTCCGAGGTCAGGGGCAGCGGCCGAGAGTACCAGGCTGCGACGGCGCAGGAACGGCTGAGAGGAGCTACCCCACGTCCAAGGTCAGGGGTGGCAGTCAAGAGGAGCTACCCCGCATCCTAGGTCAGGGGCTGCGGCCGACAGGAGCTACCCCACGCCTGAGGCCAGGGAGGAGCAACCCCACCTCCAAGGAGTGGTGGCTGCACGGGCACAGGGGGGGCCTAGAGAGCTATTCCACATTCAAGGTCAGAAGGGGCAGCGTGAGGAGGTACCCCTCGGCCAAGGTAAGGAGCAGCGGCTGCGCTTTGCTGGAGCAGCCATGAAGAGATACCCCACGTCCAAGGTAAGAGAAACCCAAGTAAGACGGTAGATGTTGCAAGAGGGCATCAGAGGGCAGACACACTGAAACCATACTCAAAGAAAACTAGTCAATCTAACCACACTAGGACCACAGCCTTGTCTAACTCAATGAAACTAAGCCATGCCCGTGGGGCCACCCAAGAGGGACGGATCATGGTGGAGAGGTGGAGAAGGGAATGGCAAACCACTTCAGTATTCTTGCCTTGAGAACCCCATGAACAGTTTAAAAAGGCAAAATGATAGGGTACTGAAAGAGGAATTCCCCAGGTCAGTAGGTGCCCAATATGCTACTGGAGATTAGTGGAGAAGTAACTCCAGAAAGAATAAAAGGATGGAGCCAAAGCAAAAACAATACCCAGTTGTGGATGTGACTGGTGATAGAAGCAAGGTCCAATGCTGTAAAGAGCAATATTGCATAGGAACCTGGAATGTCAGGTCCATGAATCAAGGCAAATTGGAAGTGGTCAAACAAGAGACGGCAAGAGTGAACGTCGACATTCTAGGAATCAGCGAACTGAAATGGACTGGAATGGGTGAATTTAACTCAGATGACCATTATATCTACTACTGCGGGCAGGAATCCCTCAGAAGAAATGGAGTAGCAATCATGGTCAACAAGAGTTCGAAATGCAGTAGTTGGATGTAATCTCAAAAACGACAGAATGATCTCTGTTCGTTTCCAAGGCAAACCATTCAATATCACAGTAATCCGAGTCTATGCCCCAAACAATAACGCTGAAGAAGCTGAAGTTGAACGGTTCTATGAAGACCTACAAGACCTTTTAGAACTAACACCCCAAAAAAGATGTCCTTTTCATTATAGGGAACTGGAATGCAAAAGTAGGAAGTCAAGAAACACCTGGAGTAACAGGCAAATTTGGCCTTGGAATACAGAATGAAGCAGGGCAAAGACTAATAGAGTTTTTCCAAGAAAATGCACTGGTCATAACAAACACCCTCTTCCAACAACACAAGAGAAGATTCTACACATGGAGATCACCAGATGGTCAACACCAAAATCAGATTGATTATATTCTTTGCACCCAAAGATGGAGAATCTCTATACAGTCAGCAAAAACAAGACCAGGAGCTGACTGTGGCTCAGATCATGAACTCCTTATTGCCAAATTCAAACTGAAATTGAAGAAAGTAGGGAAAACCACTAGACCATTCAGGTGTGACCTAAATCAAATCCCTTATAATTATACAGTGGAAGTGAGAAGTAGATTTAAGGGTCTAGATCTGATAGATAGAGTGCCTGATGAACTATGGACTGAGGTTCGTGACGCTGTACAGGAGACAGGGATCAAGACCATCCCCATGGAAAAGAAATGCCAAAAAGCAATTTTTTGGCTGTCTGGGGAGGCCTTACAAATAGCTGTGAAAAGAAGAGAAGCGAAAAGCAAAGGAGAAAAGGAAAGATATAAGCATCTGAATGCAGAGTTCCAAAGAATAACAAGAAGAGATAAGAAAGCTTTCCTCAGCAATCAATGCAAAGAAATAGAGGAAAACAACAGAATGGGAAAGACTAGAGATCTCTTCAAGAAAATTAGAGATACCAAAGGAACATTTCATGCAAAGATGGGCTCGATAAAGGACAGAAATGGTATGGACCTAAAAGAAGCAGAAGATATTAAGAAGAGGTGGCAAGAATACACAGAAGAACTGTACAAAAAAGATCTTCACGGCCCAGATAATCAGATGGTGTGATTACTCATCTAGAGCCAGATATCCTGGAATGTGAAGTCAAGTGGGCCTTAGAAAGCATCACTACGAACAAAGCTAGTGGAGGTGATGGAATTCCAGTTGAGCTATTTCAAATCCTGAAAGATGATGCTGTGAAAGTGCTGCACTCAATATGCCAGCACATTTGGAAAACTCAGCAGTGGCCACAGGACTGGAAAAGGTCAATTTTTCATTCCAATCCTAAAGAAAGGCAGTGCCAAAGAATGCTCAAACTACTGCAGAATTGCACTCATCTCACACGCTAGTAAAGTAATGCTCAAAATTCTCCAAGCCAGGCTTGAGCAATATGTGAACCGTGAAATTCCAGATGTTCAAGCTGGTTTTAGAAAAGGCAGAGGAACCAGAGATCAAATTGCCAACACACTCTGAATCATTGAAAAAGCAAGAGAGTTCCAGAAAAACATCTATTTCTGCTTTATTGACTATGCCAAAGCCTTTGACTGTGTGGATCACAATAAACTGTGGAAAATTCTGAAAGAGATGGGAATACCAGACCACCTGACCTGCCTCTCGAGAAATCTGTATGCAGGTCAGGAAGCAACAGTTAGAACTGGACATGGAACAACAGACTGGTTCCAAATAGGAAAAGGAGTACGTCAAGGCTGTATATTGTCACCCTGCTTATTTAACTTATATGCAGAGTACATCATGAGAAATGCTGGGCTGGAAGAAGCACAAGCTGGAATCAAGATTGCCAGGAGAAATATCAATAACCTCAGATATGCAGATGACACCACCCTTATGGCAGAAAGTGAAGAGGAACTAAAAAGCCTCTTGATGAAAGTG
>NW_011494826.1:9715537-9741892 GCF_000754665.1 Bison bison bison | reverse complement strand
ACTTTGGCCACCTCATGCGAAGAGTTGACTCATTGGAAAAGACCCCGATGCTGGGAGGGATTGGGGGCAGGAGGAGAAGGGGACGACAGAGGATGAGATGGCTGGATGGCATCACTGACTCAATGGACGTGAGTGTGAGTGAACTCCGGGAGTTGATGATGGACAGGGAGGCCTGGCGTGCTGCGATTCATGGGGTTGCAAAGAGTTGGACACGACTGAGCGACTGAACTGAACTGAACTATTGCTATAAATCAGTAACCCAATTGACCTTTGAGTAACAAAACCCCAGAGGCTCCAGGAAAGCTGCCTTCAGTCTGATGTTCACACAGAAGCTACAGTTCTGGGTGAGGCAGGGAAGCATGCACCCAACTCATCAAGGATAGAAATTGCCCCTTGCCACCTGCCTCACTTCCTGCTGCGGGACCCCAGCGATGAAAGGAATTGGGAAACTGTCAGTTGGAAGCTGCCACAGCTAGGAGGGTGGCATGAGCTCCCCAGGTAGAGACATCACCCTGGGAAATGTGCGGGTCAGCTCGGCTGGGCAGGTTTGGCCAGAAGGAATGGAGCAAAGGTGGCAGGAACCCTGCCCCAGTGTGCTCACCCACTTCCTGCTCCTGTTTGATTAGGGTAGTAGGGAAGGGCTCTATGCAGCTCGTCCCACCCCCAGTGGAGAGAACAGCCTGGTCTTTGGAGACTGTCCTGGACGTCCCCTTTTGTATTTACAAGATTACGATCTAAAGACTCACGCCTTTCCAAAGTTTGGAGTTAGGACATGGGTTGGCGATCCAAATGGCAGTTTATAGAGGACAGAGTAACCTAATTCTGTCATTAGTTCAAAAGAGGGACAATTCTGCCTTTGTCCATAACCTGAAGAATTTTATGTCAAATTCTCTGGGACAAGTCAGCAGTTTGATACAGTAACTCCTCTGGTTCTATCACTGTTTCTTTTATTTCATGTAGCAGCCGATTGAATCTATCTAGCCATACTGTGGACAATAGAACTAGGTTGAAAGCCTAAGAAAAGCATGGTTTTCTTTAAATTAATTACTTTAATTGGAGGATAATTACTTTACAATATTGTGATGGTTTTTGTCATTCACTGACATGAATCAGCCACGGGTGCCCATGTACACCCCCATCCTGAATCCTCCTCCTATCTCCCTCCCCCACCCATCCCTCTGGTTTTTAATGGAGGTTTTTAAGTAACAAACAGTAGGAAAAGAGGGAGAAAGGAACAGCATATGTGTGTCTCCGGGGTAAACAACAAGAAACAATAAAAGACAAGTCGAATATTCCACGGACCTACCATTTGGGCCTGGTTCAGGGATAGGATAGTTTTCCTAAAGGAAACAAAATAGAAAAATAATTTAGCATGTACAACAACTTTACCTTATGAACATTTCAAAGTTTCATTCAAATATTTCTTCTTATAATTAACACAGATTCAGACCATACCGCTGCTGGGTGGATGTCGGAGGGGTTATCCTGAATCCTGCTGACTCCAACTGCTGACCTCACCCAGCCCACTGGTGAAATGTGCCATGGAGCAAGGAAAAGTACACAACTTGCATACCCTGGCAGAAAGGATACTTCTGGGTCTCTAATGTGGGGTGTGGATAATACATTCTTACTTAGTTTTCTTTGGTCTGGCGAACTTGTACTGGGAAAGGACGAGGTGTTTCCAGCAGTGGCACAGGAAGGCTTTTGTCTCTGGACATGTTGGAAACTGTGTGTGCTCCGCTCATTCACATCAGTGCACAGACTAACGCTTGGTACTCTCTTTCAAAACCTCCCACTGGAGTTTTAGTTTGGGGGGACACAGAGGACCTGCATTTTGCACACGCTCACTGGGTTAAAAAGCAATCTGATGGTCACAGCTATTTATGATGAGGATAATGATAATTTACCGAGCTTTTTTTCCCACTGCCAACTAGCTAGGAAGTTCCTAATGACAAGGTAGAAGGACAGTGAGTGGCCAAATCCAAATGTTCATTTTATTAATTCTTTGAAGGCAGCCAAGCAAGAAGAGGGAGAAGGGATACAAATAAACCATTCACTGGACATACCATGTGCCAGACAGTCTACTGGGCTTTACATACATCCTGGCACATGGCCCATCACTTGCAGATGGGAAACCTGAGACTAGCAAGTTAAAAAAACCTGATCAAGGTCACAGGACCAGAATGGACAAATCAGGTCTAACCCCAGGTGTGTCCAACTCCCAAGCCTGCCTCATTGCATCTCATTGCACCCTCAAAGTGGAATTTGCCTTTTCTCCTCTAGGGGTGATGTAAGGAGCAATCAGATAATGAGAATTTTGGAACTGGACCCAATGCAGAGTGCTCTAGAAGGAAGCATGGCTCAAAGCTTGCCTCCTTCACAAAGCCTCCTCCAGATGCTTTTATGGGAGCAATAAGTAATCCTAGTGCTATTTTGATTGGAGGAGGAAATGGCAACCCACTCCAGTGTTCTTGCCTCGAGAATCCCAGGGACAGGGGAGCCTGGTGGGCTGCCGTCTATGGGGTCGCACAGAGTTGGACACGACTGAAGCAACTTAGCAGCAGCAGCACTATTTTGCTAACATGATAAGAACCTTGTTGCCAAAGACTATGCCTTCAATCTCTGGCACCAGATACAGTGCTCTGCGCCAAACCTGGGAGGCTTGGTACTTGTTAAATAATCACTCTCCATAACAGTATTTCCACAGAAAGTCTGAGGTTCTTGCTCATCCAAGATTATCAGCCTTTTCTGTTATAACAGCTCAATGCTTATTTGAACTCCCTGTTTCCCGTGAATCAAAAGATCAAAGGGTTAACGCTCATGCTCATTAGTTAACACTGACCAACTTCTCTGTGTCAGGTGCTGCTCATGCATCACCTCAGCTCATCCCCAGGACAACCCTATGTAATGCCTTATTATTATCCCATTTTTGGTCTATGATGAGGGTGAGGAACAGGGAGATTTGGCCGTCTCTTCATAGTAACAATAAGGTAGTAAATGATGGAGCTGCACCCAAAGTAGCTTGATGGGGGGACAAGAGGCAGTTTTTTCATCTCTTAATACATTTGGAATGAAGAGAGGAAAGGAGAGAGGAGAGAAGAGAGGGAGGGAAGAAAGCCATCTAGAAACAGGCAACTCCAGATAGCTGGCTGTCACCAAAATCTTTCTCAAAGTTGCTGGTCCCACATCTGACATTATACAGCATCAGAGACTGCTGTGTAAGGTTATGGTTCTGTTATACGGAATGAAAATTTAAATTACATGCTAAAATGAAACTAAGACTAAGTAAGGCTTTTTATTTCAAACATGGAACTGCACTCTCCCCATCCCCACCCATCCCCTACCCCCACAACCCCCTAAGGTGCTAGTAGGCAACTTTCCAGGCACTGGGAATTTGGGATGGAAAGATGGTAAGATCCAAACTCAAAGCAACAGTTAGGAGCACCAAGTTGCCCTTGGGTCACCAGAGATTATTGTAACTGGGAGTTAACAGAGCTCACAAACTTTGGTCTTACCACATGGGCAAAGCTGCAGTGTCTCTCCTGGACACTAGAGGGTGCTGTGCCGATAACCTGTTTTTTCCTTAGTAGCAGAACAGACTTGGGGAACTTAAATACCCGTCCCTGAAA
Source organism: Bison bison bison (assembly GCF_000754665.1). Lineage (NCBI taxonomy): Eukaryota > Metazoa > Chordata > Mammalia > Artiodactyla > Bovidae > Bison > Bison bison. The sequence goes on along the minus strand of NW_011494826.1, from coordinate 9,738,263 downwards.
ATCATCTGTCTTTTTCTGTTCTTTCTTGCTGAGTCTAAAGACTCTTACAGCTCAGTTTGGCTCTCCTCTCTCTTCTCTGCAGGAGACATGCCACCCGAGCACAAGACCATGTTAAGATCAGTCCTTAAATTTGTAAATATTATCCTAAGCATAGCTGCAGGGCTCACAATGTTTTCAAAAGTTATGGTTATTAAAAAAAATCTTGCTTTTCATTTATGGTTGGTTCCTTGGTATGATGTTGGCTAAATCCTGTTTACTTAATCTCCTTTTCTGTCTCATATTACAGTGGTGATATTCATTTATCCTATTTCTCATGTATCAAAATTTCTTAGCTCCTCTGAGATCTCATAATTTCACTTTTAACCCCCTGGCCCCTTTCTTCATTCCCAAAGGTTTGTCATCACACATATTCAAAGTCTCTTGAACAGGATTTCTTATTTTTCTGTGAGTGATAGTAACCAAGGGATAGAGAGGAGTTGAGGAACACTCTTTACTGAGTTATGTAAGTTTTACAGCATTTTCACTTTGAGTCCCTTCTATGCCCTTCAGGTCTTCCTCCTCCACCACCACCACAAATAAATCATGTAAATACTTCAGGAAGAACTCTGTGGGAACACAGAATCATCTCAGGGGAATCTCACATCCTAAATGTTATCTTGCCTTTCCTAAATATATTTTCTCAAATTAGCTTAAATATATATTCCCTGAATATGCCCTATTGGCCCCCTTTCCTCAACTTCCAGTTGTCCATCTGAGTATGTCTTGCCTGGATGGTAGCAATGGTCTCAAGATGAGGAGAAATTAGGAGAAAATGCCCTCCCCCTCCTCCAGCCAACATGACTCTGGAATCACCTATCTGTGTTGAAACACAGGTTCCCCTCCAGGAGCTGTGTGTCCTTGGGGCAGTTACATAAGGTCGTTGGACTTTCAATCTTCTTCCTCTGTCTAACGAAGATAATCATAAAAGAGAGAGCCCTTGGGAATTCCTCAGTAGTCCACTGGCTCCAAACTCTCTCTGCCAAGAGCCTGGATTCAATCGCTGGTCGGGGAACTAAGATCTCACTAGCTGTGCAGCTCAGCCAAAAAAAAAAAAAAAAAAAAAGAGTGCCTGACTCGTAGTAAATGTTAGCTCTTATTACAAAAGAAATAAAATCAAAATCCTTTCTGTAAAATCAGCTCACAACGTGGTTGAACCAGCTCTAGACAACCGTGTCCTTTTTCTTTTGAAAGGGTAACTTTTAAAACTATTTTGGAGAAAAGTTGTATGTCTCTTGTTTCTCAGGTCAACATGAAGGGAACTAGACTGCTTCTGAAAAGGCTGGAATTTAGGAGAAAAGTCAAGTAGGATTCCAGCATTTTTTAGGCTTGATTCTAACAGTTGAGTGTAAAGACCGTGCCCCCTGCCTCAGAGTAAGGGACAAAGGGCACGGCTGGGAGAAAGCGGCCATTCTCGCCCCCTGGTCCTTGCAGCCCACCTTTGCCGCCTGCGCTACTTGCCAGGTCTCCTGTCAACCTGCTGGCTGGCTGCCCTGCACCCTTAAGGAGACCAGAGCAGAAAATCTTATTTTTGTTTCCCTCACTCCTCAACTTTCCCCCTCCCCTGAGGGCTTGAAGGGTGTTTTGAGGGTATGAGGAAAATTCAGTTTTCCATTTGGCCACTTTATCCTAAGAGGCTTTGTTCTAGCCGACACTGGTCCTGGCAAACTCGAGGTCAAAGTAGAAGGGTCAGACATTCTCGCAAAGTTCACTGAGCGGGTCTCCAGCCTCCAGCCCAGGCTCTCTGGGCTCCAACCAGTCTTCTGCCGATAACAATCTTTCTAAATTGCAAATTCATTTAAAGTGTCCAGTGGCCCTGCAAAATCCTAAACCCCCTCATTTTGCAAGCTATTTACCTCCTTGCAAGCCTCCTGCAATTTCCAAACCACCCCACACTCACTCCCTCACCTCAAGGGGGCCATTTCTCCACTGGTCAATCCCCTTTCTTCTTCCTTGAGATCCCACAGGAGGTGAGAAGTGAGGGGAAGGGAGTTACCTGGAATGGCTTCCTAATTCCTGTGGGAACTCAGGGAGATTTGAGGTTTGGATGTATAAAGATTGCAGTGTCAGGGACATCCAGGTGAGGTTGTCCAATAGAAGGTTGTAACCCTGGGACTGGCTCGGATGAATCACGAACATGGAGAGAAACAATCACCTCCTGCAAAAAAGACTCTTCTCTATCCCCACCACCCTTCCTCTCCTGAGCTTCCGCAGCACCTAATTGAATCCATACATGATGGTCATAAGATTCTCAACAGTGATAAACTTTGAATATCACTTCACAAAATTTGACCATAGTTTCTCCAATAATTAGTGTTCTTCATGTAAATCTAGTTTGGGGAAAACTGCCAGCTTTAACAGCCACACTAAAAGACTTATGAAGTGGACATCAATGTTATATATGAGTATACACTTCTCCTCAATTTCTCTGTCATGCAGTTTTGAAAGAAATTTACCCCACACCCACCCATAATTCTAGTGTTCCTATCAGAACAGGGTTACTTTTACCAGGTCTGTTAGTAGCGCCAGGATGTATAATATAAAATGTTAAAATCCTGTTTGTGGTATTGTTTACTGCTCCTCCTGCTTTTAGGGGAAAATGTCAGCTTTGTACTTCCTGGCCTTTTGCATTTGGCCTTTGGCACTGCCCTTCTATGGCATCTGTTGGCACAGATGGCAGTATTTGCTGGATTTAATTGCCTGTTGTTATCTGGTTTTGTTTTGTTTTGTTGTTGGAACATAATTAAGATAAAAAAGAAAGGAGTTATTTCTTTGGCCTATTTGTTACTACCTCATTTTCCTGTTTTCTGAAGGAGTTTTAGATTCGGCTTCAACTGCCTCTGACTGATAAGTCTAGCTCAGGTATTAAAGGGTTAAGCAGCCTCGTTTCCTCACTCACAGTAATCTCCCAGTTTAGCCCAGCTGTTCCTTAAAGCCTTTCGGGGCCCTTTAATTTAATCCTATAGAAGCAGGCAGCTCAGCCTACTGGTGGCAAAACCAGGGAGACAGACCTGACATTTAGGATCACCCCAGCTGCCGTGTGATCATACCCCCCTCTTTCTACAATCTTCTCCTCCCCAACCAAAATCTTAACAGCAAAGTGTATATGCAAGAAAGGGACCCCTTGAATGTGTATTACAGACTCAGAATTATCTCACTTTTTAAAATATCATTATAGATTCAAAGGAATTCTTTGGACATCAGATATAATACATTTCCTCACAGAGCAAAAACTAAGAAATATCTTCATGGTACTCTGATTAATGTTTAAACTTGATGCCAATGCACTATTTTCTCTGCCCTTTATAATTAAACAACATCAACCCGTCGCTCTGAAATGATTATTTTCCCTTAACCAGTTCTCTCTTCATACAGCTATCATAAAACAAAAACATCTGACTACATCCCCTCCACCAGGTGGGGGCTGTGCTGTTCTTGTTTTCCCTGTCCCCAGGCTCCTGCCTGAAATCTGAAAGAACTGGTAGGTAAGAATAAGGGAGATAACATGTTCTCAGCATGGTCGATGGACTGCTGCTGATAGGTGATGCAATATGTACAGAAATTATTGGCAGGGGCATTTAGAGATGTTTACAGCATTTTGACATTGCTGCAACATCCAAATGCAGTGATACAAACATACTGATCCATGACCAATTGGAAACAAAACTAAATTGGTCCTTTATCTCAGACAGTTTGGGAAACACAAACTATTTAAATTCTCCAATGCATGAAAGTGAAAAGTGAAAGTGAAGTCGCTCAGTCGTGTCCGACTCCTAGCGACCCCATGGACTGCAGCCTACCAGGCTCCTCTGTCTATGGGATTTTCCAAGCAAGAGTACTGGAGTGGGGTGCCATTGCCTTCTCCAACTATTTAAATAACTTCCCTCAAATAGCTTCTTCGGGGAAAAACTAATTAGACTATTTCATATCCCAATTCCATGAAATAATAATTCAGAGAAAGAATTCTGTAAGGGGGCAGAATTCACCATCCCAAAATATGTCTCTTAGGCATATTAATTATTTTAAGCTGGTTATTTTTGAATAAGTTCTGAAAACCCAAGTGACACATTTGTAAGGAAAATCTCCGTTTATACGGGTGTCTTCCTCAATGTACCAAATAGAGGAAGATGACCAAATCTCTCGAAACTCGTCAGTGGAGAAGGCAATGACTTAAATCTGTATAACAACCTTACCCTTGTTTTCTGAGCTTTCCCTGGCAACCTCCCATAACTGACTCTCCCCACCCTCAACATCTTCTTTTCTCTTTAGCTGTAGATGGTATTCAAGGTGAGGGCTTTGGCCATTTTGGCAAGTTTCTCAGTTTTCCTGGGTCTCTCTCATGTATGCATATGTAATAAAATTTTGTTTGGTTTTCTCCTATCTCATGTCAAGGTCCTATCTCAGACCAGCCAGAAGAACCTAGAAGGGTACAGGAAAATTTCTTGCTCTCCAATGCTATCTAATTCTCACACAACTCAGAGGTGAGTACTACTACCATCCCCATTATAAAGACAGGAAATTGAAATGGAAAGTAATCTGTTAAGTCACACAACCAGAAGCAGTAGAACTGCTGGCCACTCTGGCCCCTACTTGGCTTGTGATCTCATTACTGTCTCCATTTGAAGAGGACCTCAGCGAGCTGACAGTGTTTGCTGATAAGCTGTTTGTGCATCAGCTTGGTCACCTCTTCCATTGTTTCTTTCAAGTCCACATGTTCTCTATTTAAAATGCTAGGGGTAAGGAAGAGTGAAGGAGTGAACGTCCTAAGTCCTCATCATAAGGAATTATAAAGAAACCAGCAATCTCTCAGTGTATATATGTGTACACACTCCTACTCTGATTTACCACCCAACTTACAAATGCCCCAGAGCCCAAACCACAGTGCAGGCCCAAGTCCCCTGGCCAAGGAGCACTGACTCCTCCCTTGCTGTGACTGTGGTGATCACTAGTTACCTAATAGTGAAGGGGTTTAATTTTTCCTTCCCTGCAGCCACAGCTTGGAGAAAGAAAAGGGAATCCTGCATTTTTCATAGGCAGTTTAGAGGAAGGCTGGGTATCAGGTTTCCTTCCTGGTAGGCAGGCCACAAGTTTCAAGTGGCTGCTGAGATGTCTACTCCCAATTCAACCCCAAAACACTTAGCCTATCTGCTTTAAGGGGGTGCTTTAAGGGGGTGCAAGGGCAGAGATATCCCACCAGTTGGCTCCCTATGGAGGTGCTGGGCGACACGCATGCTCAGGAGGGAGTGGCGAGGGCCAGAAGGGTCTGTGTTAGGTTGCAAGTGTTTGGAGAAGGAAATGGCAACTCACTCCAGTATTCCTGCCTGGAGAATCCCATGGACAGAGGAATCTGGGAGGTTCTCAGAGACACTAAAAGGTCCTGTCCCAGAGACATCTTAAATTCGAACCAAACTTACCATTTTAATCTACTCTCTTTTGTCCAGTAAATGAACCCCATCACCTCCAAGAGTTGGGGTCTTCCTGAATCCACCCTGAAGCCTTTCACCCAGTGAGTGTACCAACCCCACCACCACAGGCTACATTCTTCAGCCTATCACATTCTCATCTCTTTCGGATACACTCACTCCATCCCAGCCCCTAATTTGGGCAGTGGGTGGCTTCTAAGGCACAGTTGATAAAACCAATTTTAGGTGAGCCTCCCCACCCTCTTCTATGTTCAATGCTTAGTTCTACAGAGCCACATAAACAGTCTGGCTGAGCAGTGGGAGAGCCTGAGTTTAGGAATTAAGGCAACGGAGAGCCTGGGGGTGTAATTACAGTTCTGCTTATTATTAGGTACACTGACTTTCCTTAAGGCAGGCCCTGATCATTCAGTGCCTGTGTGATAAGCTTCGTCATTTGTGTCCGACTCTCTGCAACCTTATGGACTATAGCCCGCCAGGCTCCTCTGTCCATGGGGATTCTCCAAGCAAGAATACTGGAGTGGGTTGCCATGCCCTCCTCCAGGGCATCTTCCTGACCCAGGGATTCAATCTATGTCTCTTATGTCTCCTGCCTTGGCAGGGGGTTTCTTTACCACTGGCACCACCTGGGAAGCCCGAGCATTCGGTACACCACATATTTATAAGACCAGAAAAGAGGACACAAAATTTTGTCCTGCTCTTAGTTTGTACTTGCTTTTCCACTTGCCTGAATGTCCCCTAGTTTCCGTCCTCAAGTAGCATCCATCTCCTCTAGGGTCTCTTCCCTGGGCTAAAGGCCCCTGTGAGGCCTTTACTCTCTGTGGCCTCCAGCAAAGTCCTCACACTTGTATCATTTAGTGCATCTGAGTGTCTAGAGCAGCTTGGGTGTCAGGGCTGTGTCCTCCTCCTCCTCTCTGAGCCCCCAGCCCAATGTATGGCACACAGCAGGCTCCCTCTCATCCAGTAAATGTTTGTAGATGCAGGGCTGAGTTTGAGATCACTCTGTAAGCTGTGTATAGCTGTACCACTTTCCTTTCTTCATAATACCATCTGGTGTCTGCAGCAATAAGAACTAACAGTGACACTTTAATTCAGGATCTTGGCTGGAGGCTCCAAGGGGAGTAGAAGGAGCACTGGAATAAGTGTCTGAAACTCTGGGTTATTCTGGGCTCTCTTAACTAATGAAGCCTGTCACCTTGGGGATGGCACTTCCCTCAACTGAGTTGGCTCTGGGCAGGCATTCTGGGGTCCACAGACCTCTAGAGGATCTATGAAGGAGGGCCGTAAAGGAAGTCCATGAACTCTGAAATTGCTGCCAAACTCAATCTGTTTGCATCCTATGGGGACAGAAACCATAGATTATCAAATAGTCAAGAACTACTTGACTACTTGACTAAAGCTGGATAATTTTCCAAGTCTCTCCAATTTAGATCCTGGTGCATACTCTCTCTGAGGGGGAAGGAAGTGCTAGGGAATAGGTGAGATGGCTGGCACAGGACCCATCCCACATACCAACTGCCCAGGCCCATTTGAGATGGACTTTGTCAAAGGAGCCCTGGCACAACTACAAGGCTGACTCCGCAGCTCCCAGAACTTTGGTCCCATGAGCCAGGGAGCAGAGGCAGGGTCTGGGGTGCAGGAGACACATACATATTGCTCTTAAAGGGACAAGGGAGAAGGAACGGGAAGGAAAATGGCTGAAACATAAACCACGTGTGGACTAAGAGAGGTAAGGAGGAAAGGCGCTTTAGAGACATGAAGACTATCAAGATCCACAAATTTGGCACAGGCATGGCGAACACCAAGAGTCCTGGAGATGGAGATCTGTGCTGACACTAAACGTGCAAGAAGCTGGCACTTTCGGAGTATCTATTAGGTGCTAGGAATTCTGCTGATCTAATAATCCTGCAAAGGGTGTGTGATCAGCCCCAAGCAAGAAAGATTAAATACGAGTACCACAGCTTTTAAATGTCTGACTCTTCTTTCTGCCTGCACTGTCTAACCAGGAAAGAAGCCCAGCACGTGTCCTAAATGAGGCAGCCTGTCTGATATCACTTCTGCAAAATGCAATGACAAGGGGCAGGACTATGAATCCGAAGCTGGCAAAGGAGGGAGAGGGCTTCAATCATTTTGCAACCTTCCTGGGCTCTGGCCACGTGCCGGCCACGGGGCTAGGTTCCGGGAGGGACGTTACAAGAACCCTGCTCACCGCACCTTAGAACGAACGGCCAACTGTCCCCCTCCCCCCAACATGGTAACCAGCTCGATCGCCGGGCCAGGACGCGCAGTGTGGGGCCCGCACCGCGCTGGAATTGGCGAGCTGAGACCGCGGCTGGGCTTGGAGGCGAGTAGGGCAGGAACAGGCTAGTCTTCCCACTCCCGATCCAGTTTTACCAAGCGCAAGTCTCCGGGTCCGTGCACCACCAGGGAGAGGTTCTCGGGCTGGGCCGCCGCCATGTCTGTCGCTCTCTCCCTCTCGGGTCGGGGCCGCTGTCCGCAGCTGGTGAGGTGGCTTGGTTGGCGGCCCCTTGGAGGGTTGGGGGTGAGGGGCGGGAGGCTGGGCTTTGACTGGGAGCGCGCGCCCAGCTCCGGGCGGGGCCTCCTTGTCCCTGACAGCCGGGCGGGGCTAGCGGAGAGGGGCGGGGCTAGCCTTCCCCAGAGCTAGCCGGGGGCGGGAGTGGGGAGGGGGAGCGGGTGGGGGGGAGGGTGCGAAGAAAGTTAGAGAGTGAAGGGAGGGGGTAGGGAAGGGAGAGGGAGAGGTAGGAAGGGGGTGGGGAGGGGTGAAGAAGACCAACCCAGCTCCACCTGCAGTGCACAGTTGGTCTGTCTCACATCCAAGGGGACCAGTCTGCCCTGAAAGTAGTCTGCAGAGGCAGTACCCCTCAGACCAGAGTTCTCAAGCTTTAGCTGCGGAGTAATGAGGATGGGCAGTGTGGGGCAGTTTCTCAGGACCAGCACAGAGATTTTGATACAGTCTAGTCTCAACTGAGGCCTTAGGGTCTGTATTATTAGCATTGAGAATGCTGAGGCTGCAGGTGGCCAATGGTGTGCTGCACTGATGCAGTGTCTATGTTGGGCGCATGTCCCCAGAATGCAGCACAGTGCCTGGCACCAGAAGTGAATGAATGAAACGGTGCATCGCCCTGTGGGCCTGATGCTTAAGTGTAAGGAGGCCATGCAGTGGAATCTGTGAGTCCCTTTCTCTTACCCAGCTGCTTTTTATATTAGAAGCAGGATTTCTGCCCAAATTCTTCCTTTAAGTCTCTCTCCCCTTCAAGAAACAGGGAAGTTTAACTCTAAGGGGAGAGAGTTGCCCTCTGGGAAGGCCTAAGTCTGCAAAGACCCAACCCTGCTTTGAGGACTTTGAAGACAGTGTATGGATTTCATTCCCTACACCCTTTCCTCCTCCAGACACTCTACCAGATCCTCTCACCTACTCCTGGACACTTTCCCCAGCACCTTATTTCTTGACGATGTTTTAGTGTGGCACCTACTCCGTGCCTCACATATGGGGCATGGCCTGTCTTTTCACTAGTAATCCTCCCTTCCTCAGATGTACTGGAAACCCACTGGGACTAAGGCCTCATTCATTAAACAGAACCTGGTAAACTGGTCTATACAATGAAGGAGCTCAAAAAAGAATATTTGATGATGAACATGGATCAGACTTTGGAATGCCAATAATGACACAAAAGGAAGTGTGTGTGTTGGTGGGGGGAGTATTACAAGGTATAACAAGGCAATGGGATGGATTTTGTAGGGGACTTACAGAGTCAGTCATGTTTTTGCTTTGAGACGCCTCCCACAAGGTTTGGCTGTGCTTGGCTGGTTCCCCAGGCTGCTCCTGCACTCTGCTGAGCAGGCCGTAGAGAGATGACTAACTAGGGGTTGCTTGCCTTCACTCAGGCACCTGAATTTAAAACAGCTTCACCTTCTTGCCTTGTAGCATTTCATCACAGTCTCCCAGAAGGTTTTTCCAATGAGTAAAGCTGAAGATGGAGAAAGCCTCAGGAATGGCTTAAGAGCGGAAGGCTACTTGAAGTAGATACTTCTTGAGTTTTAAGAAAACAGAACATCAGAACCAAAAGTCACTAAAATAATGCCACAACTGCCACATGTGGAGTGGTATTTGTTTTCTCCTGAGCAATAGCACTTTGAAACTCTCTTGAAGGCTGTTGGCTGAAGACCAAGAGATTTGGAAGGGCAGGAGAGATACTTTTTGTTTTTTCGGCTGTGCTGGGTCTTCGTTGCTTTCACGTTGGCTTTCTCTAGTTGTGGTGAGCAGGGACTACTCTCTAGCTGTGGTGAGTGGGCTTCTCACTGCAGTGGCTTCTTTTGTTGCAGAGCACAGGCTCCAGGGTGTGCGGGCTTCAGTAGTTACAGCACACAGGCTCGGTAGTTGTGGCGCAGGGGCTTAATTGCTCGGAGGCATGTGGGATCTTCCCAGACCAGGGATAGAACCTGCGTCCCCTGCATTGGCAGGCTGATTCTTATCCACTGTGCCATCAGGGAAGTCCAAGAAATACATTTTAAAAATATTCTATGACTAGGGCCCTTTATAGAAAAGTTAACATGGTGAGTTGATAAAGGTTCTTCAGAAACTGACATTTTTAAGACAAAAAAAAGCAAGTCCTTATTACAGTATTTAAACAACTAGTTGTCATCTTTCTATGTAATTTCCTAACAGAGACCAGCATTCACAGTGGTGAGGAACAGATTTTTTTTAGGCATTTTACTGAATAAAGGATAAAATGCTGGCTTTGCCTTTCCTGCTGGCCTACTTAGCACAGCTTCTCTGGGCCTTGGCCTAACTTTCCCAAACAACACAGCACTTTTAGGCACTCTTTCCACTGAATACAACTTCAACAACTTGTCAATAGAATTCTGCCAGAAAAACTTAATTTGAACTTTAAAAATTTAATCACAGGATGCATATCTTCTGGGGTCAAACATCCAGAGAAAGAGGGAACATCCTTCACTGATACTGGGTTACTATAGATCTGGAATTTTACATAGCGCATTAACAAGAAAAATCAGTGTGTCACAAGGCCTTAATATTCCAAAGGTCAAAACAGTTATAAAATCTCTGATTTCCAGATTTCTCCATTTTGTCATCAAGTATTCAATTACTCGAACCTGGTTATTTACAACAAAATAAATAAATAAAAACAACCACAAAAGCAACCATGAGATTTCCTGCAGATCTTAAAAAATAAGGTTACTCAAGAGAGTTAAGCCAGTAAAATTCATATGCAGCGGGTAAGATTAATGGACTTCCCCCAAGGAACTGGCAATATATCTGCCATTAACAAATCTCAAGAAAGAAGGGTTAGAAAAAGAACTAAGAGAGCAGGGAATTTTAATCTAGAACCATCCAAGGGAGAGAGGCGCTTGGTAGTGGTAGCAGTGCAGCTGGGACAGAGAAGTGGAAGCAAGTGGACAGACAGGTTAGGTGACTGCCAAATGTCAGCTGAGGAAGGTAACTTGGGCTTAGACAAGTGGTGGAAGGGAGATGGAGTGCAGAGGACAGATCCAAGATTTTTAATGATTTTATGTATTTATTATTTATTTTTGGCTGTGCTGGGTCTTCGTTGCTGTGAGAACTGAAGCTGTATGCTAACTGCTGGCTTTCAAGATAGAGAAAGGTGTCAACAAAGATGCAGCTCTGGATGCTAGAAAAGACGACTAATTAGATTCTCCCAGAGAGACTCAGGAGGAAGCAGACAGCTTGATTTTGGCCCAGAGAAACTGATTTCAGACTACTGACCTCTAGAATTTTAAAAGAATAAATGTGTATTGGTGTGTTATCCCAGCTTTGAGATATTGTTTACATATAACATTGTGTAAGTTTAAGCTGTACAATGTGATGGTTTGACACGTTTATATTAGGAGATGTTTAAAACTACAGGGCTAGTTTATTAGCTTTAGCTCATCCTTTAGCTCATATAATTACCATTTTGTTGTCATTGTATTGGTGAGAACATTAAAGCTTCACTCTCATGGCAACTTTCAAGAATACTTCAAGTTACTTGCTGTAGTCACTAAGGTGTATATTAAGATCTCCAAAATTTACTCATTTTGATTTGTATTATGTTGAGTTATTCTTGCATCAGGGATTAAGCTCACTTGATAACCGTGAATGATCCTTTTAATATGCTGTTTAATTTGGTTTGCTACTGTTTGGTTGAGAATTTTTTATCTATATTCATCTGATCTTTGGAATATTGGTCTATATCCTGTAATGTCTTTTTTTTTTTTCTTTAAATTTGGCTGCAGTGCTTGCGGGATCTTAGGTCCCTGACTGGGGATCGAACCTGAGCCCTGGGAGTGAAAGTAAGGAGTCAATCTCCTTACTTGTTATTGGTCTATTCAGATTTTCTATTTCTTCAGGATTCAGACTCAGTAGATCGTATGGTTCTAGGAATTCACCCATTTCTTCTAAATTATTCAACTTGTTGAAATATAATTTTATTTTCCTGTTACTAGTTAACATCCTTTCATTTCAGCTTGAAGAACTCCTTTCAGCATTTCTTATACGCAGGCCTAATGGTAATGAACTCCTTTTGGTGGCAGCAGGACCGGGAGTCATGGTGACTCATTACTCTCAGTCCATCAGGGTCCCCGGCCCATTGACAAGTGATACTGGGAGTCCACAAAGACGGTAAGGGCTGTTGGAGTCCTCAGCAGTGTCCCCAGATCCAGCTGCTATGGACCGGGGCAAGCAGCAGTGGTGGCTGGAGCTATGCACACAGGAGCTGTGGGGGCAGGCTGCTGGTGCCTGCGGCGGCAGGGGTAATTGCTAACACACATGGAGTGGTGGGGACCAGGGCAGGCAGCAAGGGCCAGCGCCGACTGTGCATGCACTGGCACCTGCAGGGCCCTGGCTGGCTGTATGCATTACCATGGCTGCTGGGAATCACCACCAGCGTGTGGCAGTGGAGCCCACCTGGGATTGGGCTAAGGGCATACAGGTACACGTTTGGAGGGGTTAGTGCAGGTGAGTGCCCTGGCGCAGGCCAGTGACAAAAGACAGAGCCTGATCCAGGCCCTCAAGCAGCTGCAGGGTCCCAGGTCACTGGCCTGCTCTGCCTTGGCTGCAGTCTCCCCATGGACATCCATATATACTAGTGGAGTCTGGTGACAGGCGTCAGGCCTGTGGCATGCAAGTACACAGCGAGAGGGGCTTTTGTCAAGTGCATGCAGTGGCGGGGGTGAACTGCAGAGGTCTAGCCGGGCATCTTCAATTCACGCAGCTGCAGAGGCCTGGGCTGGCTGCCAGTGTGGTTCCTGGGCTCCAGTGGGCAAGGGGAGGGACTCAGGAGGTTGGCATTAGCAAATCCAACTACCTTTGGACAAATGCCAGTGAAACCTGCAGAGCATCCCTAGCAGCTGTGCAGGCTGTCAGTTTCTTCAGTGTTGAAAGCTTTTGGGCTCACCTGCAGAACAGGTTACTGGGAACTGTGGTTGCTCTGATTGTGTGACTACCACTGGAATCACCCACTTTTCTTCCCCAAACCTAGCTATCTTCATACACCTCAGCTTTGCCAGTCTCTGAGTGGGGTGAACTGAAGCAGGTCCTTCCTGTGGGAACCCCAAAGGCAGGAGAAGCTGGTTGCTCACCCCATTCTTCCTTTCCTGATGAGTACTAATTGGAGAGGTCTGTCTTGGTGTTGAGCAATGCCAGCTTGTGGGACGGGTTGATGCAGACAAAATGAAGCTGCCTTCCTTCCTTTTTGGTGTGGTTATTCTCAAGTTGTTGTTGTTATTTTCAAGTGCTGCTGAGATTTCTTAGGTGAACTCCAGAGCTGTTTTTTATTCCTGAATAGCTATTTAATTATTGATCTTTGTTGGGGATGGAAGCAAGAATCTCCTACTCCATCTTGGTGATATCACTCCCAAATCTGTATGAATTAAGAGAGTAAGTTTGTAGTAATTTATTAGAGCAACAAAGATCTGTCTAGTCAAAGCTATGGTTTTTCCAGTAGTCATGTATGGATGTGAGAGTTGGAATATAAAGAAATCTGAGCGCCAAAGAATTGATGCTTTTGAACATGGTGTTGGAGAAGACTCTTGAGAGTCCATTGGACTGCAAGGAGATCCAATCAACCCATCCTAAAGGAAATCAGTCCTGAATATTCATTGGAAGGACTAATGCCGAAGCTGAAACTCCAATACTTTGACCATCTGATTCGAAGAACTGACTCATTGGAAAAGACCCTGATGCTGGGGAAAGATTCCAGAGGGGAGAAGGCAGGGGGAGAAGGGGACAACAGAGGATGAGATTGTTGGATGGCATCACTGACTCAATGGGCATGAGCTTGGGTAAGCTCCGGGAGTTGGTGATGGACAGGGAAGCCTGGTGTGCTGCAGTCCATGGGGTCACAAAGAGTTGGACATGACTGAGCGGCTGAACTGAACTGATTAGAGCAACTATAGTAAACTAATATAGCCAGGAAATATTCTAAAGGCTTCCCTTATATTATTTCATCCAATTCTTATGTTTTTCCATCTCCTCATTAATCAGAGAAAGGTATATTAGTAAATAGATACTAATTTACCACCCTCCGCTGGTCTCACCACACTCTGTACCCAAACACCATCAGGGAGAGTTATATTAGTATATAGATACTAATTTACCACCCCTTCCCCTCTGCCTCTCCCCCACCCCACCCCACACCCGCTGCTGGTCCCACCACACTCACCCTGTTCCCATATGCCACGCATGCAGAATCTTCCTGACTGTTTTATTCTGGGACAGAGAAGAATCTGAAGAGCCTTAAGCCTAGGGTTTTCTTCAAGCCACTCCTGCACAAATGCCATAACCCAGGGTCCAGAATAAGATGGAAAGAAGTAGCAACAGGATAAAAAACTATATTTTTGTTGACTTGTTTTGTAAATCTGGATTTTTTTTATATTAGGTTAAGATGATACCTCTGTATCTACCATGTACCTTAAGGTAGATTATGGTACAAGATGGGTCTGTTTTAGACTTTATCCATCAGACTTTATTCTAAGTAATATCCCTGATTTGAACCCACAGGACAGTCTCAAACACATGCACAAACACATAGTTATCAACCATGGGTGAGTTCTTTTGGGAAAACCTGTTCTTTATGCAGTCATGGGGGGAACAAAGGGCAGCAGTGGCACCCCACTCCAGTACTCTTGCCTGGAAAATCCCATGGATGGAGGAGCCTGGTAGGCTGCAATCCATGGGGTTGCTGAGAGTCAGACACGACTGAGCAACTTCACTTTCACTTTCATGCATTGGAGAAGGAAATGGCAACCCACTCTAGTGTTCTTGCCTGGAGAATCCCAGGGATGGGGGAACCTGGTGGGCTGCCATCTATGGGGTTGCACAGAGTTGGACACAACTGAAGCTACTTAGCAGCAGCAGCAGCAGTGCTGTCCTTTCTCTGACATCTCTCCGCCTTGTAATTTTGTTTCAAGAGAAATTCACTTAACATGCTTCCTTGAGGCTTCTGGATGGTGATTTCTAATGACAGATTTGAGATTGCATGTTGGCTTTGCCTTGGGTAAGCTCTCTGTCCCCTAAATTCTTCATCTGTAGAAAATAGGATGATATCTATTGTCAAGATTATTATAAGGATTAACATGAGATGATATAAGGGAAAGTGTCTTGTTTACAGCAATCACGGTAACTGGTATACTCACAGCCCTTGTTAAGAGAGAACTTGGGCAGCTTCGTTGGTCCACAGTTGATTGGACCATGTGTGGACACTCAATCCCCCAAAATCACCCAGATCCACAGGCTGATCAGATACTAATGGGGCAGCTCAGTGGAGAAGGTTGTGCCTAAAAAGTAAAATAGCAGCGGGTTGCTCTCTTGAATCTGAAATGGGAAACAAGAAGAGAATCAGGAAATTAGGGGCAGAAGCTAAAGCTAAAACGATGTAAGGAGGGAGGAAGTTGTGGGGCCAGATGCAAGTTGTATTTCTTGAGTAGGGCTAAGTTCTAAGGAAACAGAAACTGAATATACAGAAGCGAGAACATCCCTAATAGTAGATGAGTCACGAAAATGCAGAACAGTACACGGAAGATCCTTAGTTCCTGCCGCCGAGATTCCTGGAGTCATCTTGCGCCCAGAAGAGTTCCTGTTCTTGGATTTCCATGGTTTGCCTATCTTCCATATTGACTTGCATGCTCAGTTGCCTCAATCATGTCCGACTCTGCGAACCTACAGACTGTAGCCCACCAGGCTTCTCTGTCCATAGGATTTTCCAGGCACGAATACTGGAGTGGGTTGCCACGCCCTCCTCCAAGGGATCTTCCCAACCCAGGATGCAAACCAGCATCTTCTGCTTCTCTTGCATTGCAGGTAGATTCTTTACCACTGAGCCACCAGGGAAGCCCTTTTATTGACTTGTGCCATCTTAAAATAAACTTCCATTACTTGAGCTGGACTATTAATCCTCATGTCTTGCAGAAGAGCTTAATTAAAACAAAAGGAATCCACGTGGTAGTTTCATTTTTAAAAATGGATCATGAAACAGTGGGGCATAAGGGAAACAGGAGAATATTCCTGACAAAGGGAATACAAAGAGTCAAGTCTTGGACTTCCCTGGTAGTCTAGTGGTAAAGAATCTGCCTGTCAATGGAGGGGACACAGGTTCAATCCCTGGCCCAGGAAGACTGCACTTGCCACAGAGCAACTAAGGCCACAGCTACGGAAGCCCATATGCCCTAGATCCTGTGCTGCGCAACAAGAGAAGCCACTGCAGGGAGAAGCACAGAGCAGCCAAAATAAATAAATAAAATTGTGAAAATAAATAACCAAGATGGAGGAAAAAAAAAAAAGAGTCAAGGCTTGGAGAGAGTATTAAGGGTATTGGTGGGTGGGCAGAATCTGAAAGCATGAGTCAGAGGGTTGTGATAGATCAGAACCAAAGCCTAAAAGGAGTAAGGCAGGGTAGGGCGGTTGGGAACCCAGACGCCCAGGATGGGCAGATTTACTGTATTATCAGTGGAAGCTCCTCCACTAAGGCTTTGTTATTCTCACACCCTGAAGGGTTTTACTTTAGTAATTCAAACAATCTTAAAGATCTTTAAAGATCAGTCAACAACCCCCACCTTGGGCAAGCAGTATATCAACCTAACTGATTAATGATCAAAAGCCCAGTTGTTGTTATGGAAGACTCCACCAGACCACCTCCTTATCTCTGACTTTCAGAAACTTCAAGGAAGCTGCTTGAAAGAAATACAGAAAACAAGCTGTCATGTTTGACCTTGTGACCTTAACCACAGGGAAATGCAGTAAGGAGAGAACCTCGTTTCCCATCTGTGGCCTAATTCTGACCCAGCCCAGACCCAGGTGATGACTGAAGTCCCTGGGGGTTTGGATCCAGTTAAGTTCAGTTCAGGTGCTCAGTCGTGTCTGACTCTTTGCGACCCCATGGACTGCAGCACACCAGGCTTCCCTGTCCATCACCAACTCACGAAGCTTACTCAAACTCATGTCCATCCAGTCAGTGATACTGTCCAACCATTTCATCCTCTGTTGTCCCCTTTTCCTCCTGCCTTCAATCCTTCCCACCATCAGTCTTTTCTAGTGAGTCAGTTCTTTGCATCAGATGGGCAAACTATTGGAGTTTCAGCTTCAGCATCAGTCCTTCCAATGAATATTCAGGACCGATTTCCTTTAGGATTGACTGTTTCTATCTCCTTGCAGTCCAAGGGACTCTCAAGAGTCTACAGTTCAAAAGCATCAATTCTTCAGTGCTCAGCTTTCTTTATGGTCCAGCTCTCACATCCATACGTGACTATTGGAAAAAACATAGCTTTGACTAGACGGACCTTTGTTGGCAAAGTAATGTCTCTGCTTTTTAATATGCTGTCTAGGTTGGTCATAGCTTTTCTTCCAAGGAGCAAGTGTCTTTTAATTTCATGGCTGCAGTCACCATCTGCAGTGATTTTGGCCTCCAAGAAAATAAAGTCTGTCATTGTTTCCATTGTTTCCCCATATATTTGCCTTAAAGTGATGGGACCGGATGCCAAGATCTTAGTTTTCTGAATGAGTTTTAAGCCAGCTTTTTCACTTTCCTCTTTCACTTTCATCAAAAGGTGCCTCAGTTCCTCTTTGCTTTCTGCCACAAAGGTGGTGTCATCTGCATATCTGAGGTTATTAATATTTCTTCCAGCAATCTTAATTCCAGCTTATGCTTCATCCAGCCTGGCATTTCACAGGATGTACTCTGCACATAAGTTAAATAAGTAGGGTGACAATATATAGCTTCATAACTTATGGTTACCAAGAAGGGTGTGGGGAGAAAATAGCTCGTTCATATACACACTCCTAATTATAAAAAGATCCAGAAGGACCCACTGTATAGCATGCAGAACACTAATTAACACTGGAATAATCTATATGGGAAAAGCACCCTAAAGGAACATATAGATGTCTAGACATAAGTGAATAAGTGAGAATCGCTCAGTTGTGTCCGACTCTTTGCAACCCCACGGACTGCAGCCTGCCAGCCTCCTCTATCCATGTAATTCTCCAGGCAAGAATACTGGAGTGGGTTGCCATTTCCTTCTAAGTGAATAAAGTTCTTATCTATTGGGGGAAAAAAATCCACAACATTGTAAATCACTTATATTCCCCAATTCAAATGACACAATTAAAAAAAAAAAAAAAGAAATGGGAATGCTGACTCTAGGCCCCTCAGACCTGGTGACCTAGGCTGGTGTCACATCCCTGGAACCTGAGCAGACTTGGGTCCCAAGGCTGGAGTGTCTTGGATCTGAGTGGGCAAGGAAGATGTGCCTGGCAATGAGCCCTCTACCAAAGGACCTGGACAATCTCCAGCTCTGGGGGGTGGAGGGAGGTCCTCCTGCAGCTAAACCAAGCCTACTGCACCCAAAGGATGCTGGAACTTCTGGGATGGAAGAGTTTTGAAAAGTCCCCTGGGCTCCAAGACTCCTGGTAGTGGGGATCTCAAGTCCAGAGGGAAGGGGGAAGAAATCAAGAGACACAATCCGCCCTGGCTCTTTGTTACTTCTGTCACAGCTGCAACTGGACAGCCCAGGAGCAAGGCCTTCCTTCAGGTTCTGGTTGCCTAAGTAACCAGAGTTGGGCAGGAAGAAATGCTGCCACCTTGAGACCATTTCCCATAACAACATCTTTAAAACTGGTGCTAATGATCTCTGAATAAGGATGCACACGGGGTTGGACCTGCCCTCAAGTCCTTGAGGTAAATCACCAAAAAACGTATTCAAAACAGGGTCGATGTTCAAGAAGCCAATTTCAACAGGTAAACTATACTCACACTGTATAAGATCATAAAGCACACGGAAACATACTCCACATGACTAATTATCAAATCAAGGTAAATCAAAACAACACTGAGGAATCACCTCACCGTGGTCAGAATGGCCATCACCAGAAAGATCCACAAAGAATAATTGCTGCAGAGGTCGGAAACAAAAGGGAATCTTCCTACACTCTTGGTGGGGGTGTAAACGGGTGCAGCCACTATGGAAAACAGCATGGAGGTTCCTCTAAAAACTCAACACACAGGTACCATATGATCCAGCAATCCCACTCCTGGGCTCAGATATGGAAAAAAAATCATAATTTGAAATGATTCGTGCACCCCTATATCCAGAGCAGCACTATTTACTAGAGCCAAGATAGAGAATCAACCAACAAGGCCAAAGACCAAAAAATGAAGATGAAGTGAGACAGCCAGATGCTGGAATACTCCTTACTCATAAAACAGAATTGTAAGGAGAGTGCAGGGAAAAAGAGAATGAGTCGGGCAGTCAGGCACGAAAAGGGAAATTAATTAGAGGGAAACAAGAGGGTGACTGGCTCTTAAGGAGAAGCAGTGTCCTCCCTTTCTGACGGGGTCTTTCTTATACCCCACCAATGAAAAGTTCTCTGAACGGATGGTTAATTTTTGGCCTATAGTTGAGTCCTGTGGTCATGTAGCCTGAGGTCTGGAATCTGGTGGTCTTTTAGCTTTGAGAAGGTAGGCACCAGTGAGAAAACAGAATGTCGTGTGGGCAATTTTTGGTCAGTCTCAAGGGTCACTGTGATTTTATTCTTTGTTGGGAGGTCAACATAACCAGCCATCTTAACAGTGAGCCCCCATGTGGGGTCTATGAGTCCTTTACCCTCACAGACAAGAAATGTGAATCTGTATTAGATAATCCACAAGGAATATTCTTTTCTCTCCTTTCATCCTCACTTCCTTGCACAGATACACAGAAATCTGTAACTCTAAGAGGTAATCCACAGTAATTATCTCCTAAGTTTTTTCTGTGTATACACAGAAAAGTATAACTGAGATAGATAATTCAGAAGGACCTGATGTTCCGCACTCTCCTCCCTCTTCTATGGCAAAAAAAAAAAAAAAAAGAGAGAGAGAGAGAGAGCAATATCCCACCCCATAAATACATATGCCTGAGTCAGGAGGCTGTATGTGACAACACTCACAAGACTGCCAATCAAGTGTACTGCACTGCAGCATTGACAAGATGGTAAGAAAAGGAGAGAAAAGCAGTGCCTATTTTCTTATCGATCTCCCTGACTTGGGATGCTATCACGTCTCCCAAGCAGGCTTGGTCCCACTGCTGAACTGGGGGTGGTTGACACAGCCTGGCAGAGTGCCCTTGGTTGACCCTTTTAAAGATCTACTCTCTCCTACATTCTGGCTGGGACCAGAGTCCTGTGTGGCATTGAGGCCTCAAGGGATTTGAAGGCAAGGTTCAGCTAGCCTCGACCTCTCCTGGTGCTGGGGATCCCAGCTCAAGCCTCGTTCCTGAGAGTGCAGCCTCCTAACATTAGCACCTAAGCACCCTCAGCAGTGCACTGCGGTCCTGGGAAGATTCGCCAGGGCGGGCTGTTTGTGTGATGCTTCAGGGGGAAAGATAACCGAGACTCAAGAGACTCGAGTCCTTTCGGGTTAGCTCAGGAACCCTCCTCCCTATTTCATTGCCCAAGAAGCAAACTTTCCCTCAAGTTTTGGTTACCCCAGGAACCAAAGGTAGGCCTGAGTAATGCTGCTGCCTCGTGGACATTTTCTGTAACTACAACATTTTCTCGGGTGTTCACTGGCAACTCAAATCATGAGGGCTGCATTTCTGTGAATGACAGAAATGAACATTACCTGCCCCAGGACATGTCCTGGGGCAGGTAATGGAGAAATAAATTCCAAAGACAGCCGACTTGTCAACCCAATTGTCAAAGGTAAATTCTCCTGACAACCTTTAAGGGGGGAAAAAAAAAACCAAAACAAAATCCAACCTCCACAACAAGACAAGATATTAAGGATCCCTAATTGCTGGAGGAGTGCCATTCAAAACGACAATGGGAAATCAAATCCCGCCAGTCACAGCGGTTGTCATCACCAATCTACAAGCGATAAATGCGGGAGGCAGCCTGGAGGAAAAAGAATCCCCCTAAGCTCTCTCTGGGAATATACACTGGCAACAGTCAGTATAATGGACAGTTTCTGAATGCCTGAAAAAAAGCTCTCAGATTAAAACTAGAATCTGACATCCCCACACCTTGGCCTATATCCAGAGAAAACCAGGAATCGAAAAGCATGGGCACTCCAACAAAGCTTCAGCACTGCTTCCGATAGCTGAGACACACTCTCAGCAAAATCTCCAACAATGGCTTAAAGTTTAAACAAGGTGTGGTACATATATACAGTAGACTATTCCTCACTCATAAAAAGCCATCACCGAAATTAGGAAATTATGACAGTAATAGCCACAGGGATGGTCCTTGAAGGATCATACACTAAGTGAAGTCTGTCAGGCAGAGGAAGACCATAGTATATGAGGTACCTTCCAGCCAAAATAAAAGTAGACATACAAGGCAACAAACTTACACCCTAAACTCAAAACAGACTTTGAGAATTCAAAGTCAAACGAAGGGTTCCGGAGAAACATAGGTGACAGCCAGGGAATGAATTAGCATGTCCGTGCCTACATACACAAGAAATCTGTATTGTAATAGATAATCTACAGTGATTATCCCCTTCCTTCCTATCTTCCCTCCATATATAAACAGCAATATGCATCTCTAAAGACAAATCTCTAAGAGATAATCCACAAAAATTATCTCCTAACTTCCTTCTTAATGTACACAGAAAAGTGTATCTGAAATATTTAATTCACAAGAACCTGACGCCTGGCACTCTTCTCGACTTTCTATGGTAAAAAGTTCAAAAATGCAACAGAGATACACCATGGACATGTTATACCTGAAGCAGGTGGCTGCACGCTGAAGACAAGCACAGCACTGCAAACTGACTACACTCCAACATAGCATCGGCATGATGTTAAAGAAAAGGAAAGCAGTGCCTGCTTTATTCTCTCTGATCTCCCTGACTTGGGATGTGATCCATCCTGGAGCCTGTGCAGGCTTGGGTCTCCAGACTAGACTGCTTTGTTTCTGAGACACCCTGGCAGAGTGTCCACTGAGCCCTTTTTAAGCTTATACAGTTGGCTGTGCTCTGTTTGGGACCAGATACCCGAATGGGATCAAGTCCTCAAAGACCTTGGGGGCAATAGTGAAAGGTTGTTGTTGAATCATGCGAATACACCGGGATTCTTGGCCCCCAGAGAAGAAGAATTCAATCCGGGGCCAGAGACAAGGCTTGATCGCTCAGAGCTTTTGTGTAATAAAGTTTTATTAAAGTATAAAGGAGATAGAGAAAGCTTCTGACATAGGCATCAGAAGGGGGCAGAAAGAGTACCCGCTTGCTAGTGTTAACAATGAGGTTATATAATCCAAAGAATGTCTGGAGGTTGTAAAGACCTCATCAGACCTACTCCCATAATTTACATTTTAAAGTAACACTGTCCTCAGGCAAGATACATCCTTGTAAAGACCGGGTCTACTCCCATAATTAACATTTTAAGATAACAGAAGGTTGAATCCAAAGACTGTCCTTAGGCAGGATACATTATTGTTATATAATCCTAAGGAATGTGGAGAAAGAAAAAAAGTTTGTCCTTTCTTCTTCCTTGAGAATGCCAGACCCCTCTCTCCTTGGGGACCCCTAGACTCCCTATCAACCTGCCTAGGAAATGACTCTCTCAGTAGTCACCTAACCTCCATGTCTCCTGGTGCTGGAGTTCCCAGCTCAAGCCTGCTTCCTGAGAGTGCAGACTCCTAGGCACTGAAGCACAGACAGCAAGGTGCTGTGGCTCCGTTGGAATTAGTCTGGAAGCCGTGTGTGTGTGTGTGTGTGTGTGTGTGTGTGTGTGATGCTTTAGGAGGAATAAGTAGTGAG
>NW_011494826.1:9703332-9715437 GCF_000754665.1 Bison bison bison | reverse complement strand
GACAGCTTGCCTCAAGAAAGGTCCTGGGTAAATATTAGAGAAATAAATCGCAAACACACCCAACTTGCAAGATACCAATCGAAGCGTAAAATGTCCACACATGCCTAAAAGAAAAAAAAGAAAGAAAGAAGAAAAAAATACACTAACCACCAGAAGACAAGATGTTCAGCACCCCTAATTATTGCAGGAGGAATGCTAATCAAAACGACAACAAGAAATCAAATCCCACCAGTCAGAACGGCCAATCTCAGAAGTCTACAAACAATATATGTGTGAGAGAGCAGGGAGGAATGGGGAACCCCCCCAACATGGTCGGCAGAAGGAACACTGGCAACAGCCACTAGAACTGACAGCCTCTGCATGGCAAGGGAGAAAAAAAAAAATCAAGAGAGCTAACCCTAGGATCTCGGAGAAGGCAACGGCAACCCACTCCAGTACTCTTGCCTGGCAAATCCCATGGATGGAGGAGCCTGGTAGGCTGCAGTCCATGGGGTCGCTAAGAGTCGGACACGACTGAGAGACTTCCCTTTCACTTTTCACTTTCATGCAGTGGAGAAGGAAATGGCAACCCACTCCAGTGTTCTTGCCTGGAGAATCCCAGGGACGGGGGAGCCTGGTGGGCTGCCGTCTCTGGGGTCGCACAGAGTCGGATTTGACTGAATCGACTTAGCAGCAGCAGCAGCAACCCTAGGATCTGACATTCCCACATCTCAGCCTATATCCTGAGAAAACCATTATTCAGTCACATGCACCCCAACATGCACTTCAGCACTACTTACAAGAGCCAAGACACAAACCCAGCAAAATGTCCACTGATAGATTAAAGCTTAAAAAAGACCTGGTACTTATCGACAATGGACTATCACTCAGCAATGAAAAACTGGCACTGCAATTATGAAATCATTCCACTTGTAGCCATAGAAATGGATGCTGGAGGATCACATACTAAGTGAAATCAGCTGGACAGAGGAAGACAAGAGTATATGATGTCCCTTCTAGGCAAAATTTAAAAAGAGATACAAAGGAATTAAATTACAACACAAAAATTGACTCTGAGAATTCAAACACAAGAATTTTAAAAAATAAAATAAAAAAGGAAAGGCCAAGGAATTAATTAGGTTGGGAATAACACACACACACAGAAATTTGTGTCTATACTAGATACTCCACAAGGACCTGATGAGCAAGCAGCACAGGGAACCATGCTGACCTTCTGCAAAAATCTCTATGGCAAAAGAATACAAACAGAACAGATACGCTATATGTATGAATCAGAAAGCTGTAGACTGACGACAAACAGAAAACTGCAAAATTAATATACTCCAACATAGCACAGATGTGAAATTAAAGAAAAAGCATCCTTGTTTATTCCCTCCAACCTTCCTGACTTGCACTGTTATTCCATCCCTGGAGCCTGAGCAGGCTTGGGTCCCATCGCTGGATTGGGGTGGAGTCCAGACAGCCAAGCCAAGAGCCCTTAATTGAGACCCTTCTTAAACCTCTTCTGTCTGGTCTCCCTGACTGAGACCAAAGTCCCTAGTGTTCCCAAAGGATGGGGACCCGACCCTCTATCTTCCAGGACCTTGGGAATGTTACCTAACCCTCAGGGCCTCTGGTGCCGGGATCCCCAACTCAAACTTCCTTCTTAAAGAGTACAGCCTCCTAGAACCCTCAGCAGGGTGCTGTGGCCCGGTTGGAATGAGTCTGGAGGGGAGGGGTGAAGTTTTACGGGGAAGAAGTGAGACACAACCCCTTAAGTTGTTGCTCAGGCATATTCCACTCCAATTCACTCCAATTGGCCCTAAGGAAGCCAAGTTGCCCTAAGGCTCTGGTTGCCCAAGGAACCAGAAGTGGCCAGGGGGAAGTGCTGTCACCTTGTGGACAATTTCTGTAACTACAACTCCACCTCCGAGGCTTACTGGCCCCTCTATTTCTCAAGCGTTGGGTTCTGTTAATGACAGCTGTCCTCAGGACATGTCCTGGGGGCAGGAATTGCAGAAATGAATTCCAAACACAACCAGCTTTCAGGAAGCCAGCTGCCACAGGCAAATTTTCCTCACATCGTTCATGGAAAAAAAAAAAAAGACCCAAACCTCCACCACAGGACAAGATGCTCAGCATCCCTAATTACTGCAGGAATACCAATCAAAATGAAGAAAACAAGAAATCCAGTCCCATCAGAGCATCCTCAGGAGGCCACAAACACTAAAGGCAGGACAGCCTGAGGAAAAGGAATGCCCCTACACAGTAGGTGGGTCGGCACACTGACAGCACCCCGTGTAATGGACAGACTCTGAATGCCTGAAAATACACCATCAAGAGAGGCTAAGCCTAAGATCTGACATTCCCATGTCTGGGCCTAGATCCCGAGAAAACCATCATTCAAAAAGGCACATCCACCCCAGCTAGCACTGCAGTACTACTCACAATAACCGACACAGAGAGATAGCAAAGTCTTCACCAACAGATTAAACTTAAAAGACGTGCTACATATATACAATAGACTGTTAGCCATAAAAACCAAAACTGAAGTAAGGAAATTATGCCACTGGTAGCCACAGGGATAGATCTAAAAGGATCATACCCTAGAGGACCCTAAAGGAACTAAGCCACACTAAGGAAAGCAATAACACAAGATGTCCCTTCTAGGCAAAATTTAAAAAGTGAAACAAAAGAATTTACAATCTGAAGACTGAGAATTCATATTCAAACCAAGAGTTCAAGAAAAAAGTGAAGGGCCTGGGATGAAGCAGGTTGGGACTAATATAGACACAGAAATCTATAATAATCCACAAGGATTATCAGCTTCCTTCCTTTTTCCCTTCCACACACACACACACACAGAAATCTCTATCTCTCACCTATACACAGAAACATGCATCTCTAAGAGATACTCCACAGACTGTTTTCCTCCTTCCTTCCTCATATACACAGAACACTGTATGTGAGATAGATAACCCACAAGGACCCAATGCTCAGCACGTTGCTCGACCTTATACAATAAACTCTGTGGCTGCTGCTGCCGCTGCTAAATAGCTTCAGTCGTGTCCAACTCTGTGCGACCCCATAGACGGCAGCCCACCAAGCTCACCGTTCCTGGGATTCTCTAAGCAAGAACACTGGAGAGGGTTGCCACTTCCTTCTTCAATGGATGAAAGTGAAAAGTGAAAGTGAAGTCAGTTCCTAGGCAGGTTGATAAGGAGTCTAGGGGTCCCTAAGGAGAGAGGGGTCTGGAATTCTCAAGGAGGAAGAAAGGACAAACTTTTTTTCTTTCTCCACATTCCTTAGGATTATATAACAATAATGTATCCTAAGGAGAGTCTCTGGATTAAACCTTCTGTTATCTTAAAATGTAAATTATGCGAGTAGACCTGGTCTTTACAAGGATGTATCCTGCCTGAGGACAGTGTTATCTTAACATGTAAATTATGGTCTGATGAGGTCTTTACAACCTCCAGACATTCTTTGGATTATATAACCTCATTGTTAACACTAGCAAGCGGGTACTCTTTCTGCCCCCTTCTGATGCCTATGTCAGAAGCTTTCTCTATCTCCTTTATACTTTAATAAAACTTTATTACACAAAAGCTCTGAGCAATCAAGCCTCGTCTCTGGCCCTGGATTGAATTCTTCTCCTCTGGGGGCCAAGAATCCCGGTGTCTTTGCATGATTCAACAACAACCTTTCATCTTGGGGGCTCGTCCGGGTTAGGGTTAGGGTTAAAAGAACCCAAAAAAGACCAGATATACTCCATGGATACGTCATACCTGAATCAGCCAACTGTACACTGATAACAGCGTGGCAGATTGACTGTACCCCTACATATCATTGGCATGAAGTCAAAGGAAAGGAGAGAAAGTTAACTTTATTCCACCTCCCTCATTTGGGCTTCTACAGTATCCCAGGAGCCTGAGAAGGCTTGAGTCCCAAGGCTGGACTGGGGTAGGGTCCAGACAGCCTGGCAGGGTGTCCTTCATTGAGCCCCTTTTTAGTTATTATTTCTGAGCCCCTTTGAAAATCACACCTATCTGCTTGTCTCGGCTGGGACCAGAGTCCTGAGTGGGATCAAAGCCTGGAGGATCATGGCAGCAACAGTGACCTAGCCTGCACATCCCCTGCTGCTGGGGGTCCCAGCTCAAGCCTCTTTCCTGAGAGTGCAGCCTCCTAGCACCTTAAGTACCCTCAGCTGGGTGCTGTGGCCCCAGTTGGGATTAGTCTGGGGGTCGGGTGTGTGAAGCTTTAGGGGGAAGAAGCAGTGAGACACAAGGCTGCAGGCATTTTGCTCTGGCACATTCCACTCCAATTGACAGCCCAGGAAACCCACTTTCCCTAAGGCTCTGGTTGTCTGAGGAACCAGAGGTGGGCAGGGGAAAGTGCTGCCGCCACCTTGTGGAGACTTCCTGTAATGACAACCGCAGTACCTGCGCTTACTGGCACTTCTACTTCAAATGTCCTTGTTGTTCAGTCACTCGGTCCTGTCCGACTCTTTGCTACCCCATGGACTGCGGCACGCCAAGCTTCCCTGTCCTTCACCGTTTCCCGGAGCTTACTCAAACTCATGTCCATCGAGTCAGTGATGTCATCCAACCATCTCATCCTCGATCATCCCTTTCTCCTCCTGCCTTCAATCTTCCGCAGCATCAGGGTCTTTTCCATTGAGTCAGTTCTTCACATCAGGTGGCCAAAGTATTGGTGCTTCAGCTTCAGCATCAGTCCTTCCAACGAATATTCAGGACTATTTTCCTTTAGGATTGACTGGTTTGATCTCCTTGCAGTCTAAGGGACTTTCAAGAGTCTTCTCCCACACCACAGTTCAAAAACATCAATTCTTTGGCACTCGGCCTTCTTTATGGTCCAACTTTCACATCCATACATGACTACTGGAAAAACCATAGCTTTAACTAGACGTGCCTTTGTCAGTAAAATAATGTCTCTGCTTTTTAATATGCTAAGTTTGTCATAGCTTTTCTTGCAAGGAGCAGGTGTCTTTTAATTTCAAGGGTGCAGTCACCATCTACAGTGATTTTGAAGCCCAAGAAAATAAAGTCTGTCACTGTTTCCATTATTTCCCCATCTATTTACTAGGAAGTGATGGGACTGGATACCATGATTTTCATTTTTTGAATGTAGTTTTAAGCTAACATTCAAATGTCTTGGAGGGTTGTTAATGACAGCTGCCCTCAGGCCATTTACTTGGGTGGGCTTTACAGAAAGAAATTCCAAACACAATGGACTTTCAGGAAGCCAGGAAGAAAGGGAAATTTTCCACACACCCTTTAAGGAATAAAACAAAACAATGCTATGCTATGCTAAGTCACTTCAGTCGTGTCTGACTCTGTGTGACCCCGTAGACGGTAGCCTACCAGGCTCCCCCGTCCCTGGGATTCTCCAGGCAAGAACACTGGAGTGGGTTGCCATTTCTTTCTCCAATGCAGTGAAAGTGAAGTCGCTCAGTCGTGTCTGACTCTCAGCGACCCCATGGACTGTAGCCTACCAGGCTCCTCCGTCCATGGGATTTTCCAGGCAAGAGTACTGGAGTGGGGTGACATTGCTTTCTCCGAAAGAAAACAATACAAAACCCAAATCTCCACCACAGGCCAAGATGCTCTGCATCCCTAATTACTGCAGGAATGTCAATCAAAAAATGACAACCAGAAATCATATCCCACCCTTCAGGTTGGGCATCCTCACAAATCTACAAACAATAAATGCAGGAGAGAGCCTTGAGTAAAAAGAACCCCTATACAGTAGGTGGGAAGGTAGTCTGGCAACACGAAGGATATTTGACAGTCTCCAAAAGCCTGAAAATAAACTATTGAGAGAGGCTAAGCCTAGGATCTAATATTCCCCCATCTGGTCCTAGATCCTGAGAAACCCATCGTTCAAAAGACATATGCACCCCAACGAGCACTGCAGCACAACCCACAAGAGGCAACACCCATAAACAGCAAAATCCTCACGGACAGATTAAAGCTTCAGCACATATGTATGATGGACTCTCAGTCATATCCAAACAACACTAAACAAGGAAATTGTGCCCCTGGGAGCTGATCGGGCCTACATGGGGGCTCATGGTAGAAATGGCTCATTATGTTGACCTCACAAAGAATAAAATCACAGTGACCCTTGAAACTAACCAAATTGCTCAAAAGACATTCTGTTTTCCCAAGGGTGCCTGCGTTCTCAAGGCTATGAGACCACCTCATTCCAGACCTCCAGCTATGTAACCCCAAGACTCAACTACAGGCTAAAAATTAACCATCCCTTCAGAGAATTTTTCATTGGTAGGGTATACAAAAGACCCTGTCAGAAAGGGAGGACACTGGTTCTGCTTAAGGGCCAATCACCCTCTCGTTTCCCTCTAATAAATTTCCTTTTCTTGCCTGACTGCAGCTCGCTCACCCTCTTTTCTCTGCACTCGCCTTACAATCCGGTGCCAAAACCCGGGAGGGAAGAGCCACAGCAACTGGGTGGGCTCCTCTCATGAGTCCCCCTCCGGTGGTCCCCTCCCTTGGACCTTGCCGAGAAACAGATGAGCTCTGGGCGGGACTCTCCACTTGCCTTGCTGGACCGACATCCACACACCGGCCCACATTTCATCCATAGGTTACAAGGGTGAGCGAAATCGCATTCCCTGGATCCTCTTTCTCCCTCGCCTCATTTCCAGGTCCTAGCACTAGGCGGGAGGATCCCCACGGCCATCAGGCCCTCAGCCTTGTAGCCCATCTGACTTTGAAATAAGGGACGCCCATTTCAAAGCAGACTGTTATTACTCTCTGAGAAGGTCCTGAAAACAGGGATGCCTTTTCTCTCGGCACTTTCTCCTCGCTTTCCTTCGCCATTGTCTGGTGCTTCGGTCACTAAATTGTGTCTGACTCTTGTGACCCCATGGACTGTAGCCCACCAGGCTCCTCTGTCCATGGGATTTTCTAAGCAAGAATAGTGGAGTGGGTTGCCATTTCCTCCTCCAGGGGATCTTCCCAACCCAGGGATCGAACCCAGGTCTCCTGCATTGCAGATGGATTCTTAACCTTGTCTACCCTTCCTATTCGGCCACAATGGGAAATTCTCAATCCCAGCTCTCAAAATTTACTCCTCTAGGATGCCTTCTTCGAAACGTAAAAGCCTTGGGCTTCCAAGGAGACATAAGACCAAAAAGACTTACGTACTATTTTAACACTGTCAGGCCACAATACAGACTTGATAATAGGTTCCAATGGCCAGATAACAAAACTCTCGATTATAATACTCTATGGGACCTCGGTACCTTCTGCAGCCGCAACCGGAAGTGGTCCGAGATCCCTCATGTCCAGGCGTTCTTTGCTCTTCGCGCTCAGATTCTCCCTCTGTGAATCCTGTTCTACTTCTCAAATACTTCTCAAACGTTGTACTTCCCCACTCTGGGCCACATCGTCCTAATACAATGTCTCCCGATTCCTGTTTGAGACTTTTCTTCTTCTTCCTTCAACCCTTCCGACCACAGCTCACACCCTCTCGCTCCCAATTCCCTTGCAGTCGCTCCAGATGCAGTTTCACAACCTCCACCTTACGACCCCTCCTCCCTCCCTCCTGCTCAAGGGCAGGCCACCTCCGCGCCCAACCCCTCTCCCCTGCAAGCTCTGAGACCTCAGCCCCACCCTCTACCCCGAGGGTTCCAAGGCTCTACCCTGACCTCCCTAGATCCTCTCCCGATCAGCGGTCGGAACAACGTTAAAGCCAGAAACTTGACAGCAGGAAGTCTTTGCCTGCTCCACCTCTCCCTTTATGGCAAGTAGCGGGAGCAGAAGATATCGTTCAGGTTCACGTCCCATTCTCCCTCACCGATCTATCTCGAATTGAAAAGCGTCTTGGCTCCTTCTCTTCAGACCCTAATAATTATCTAAAAGAATTCAAGTATCTTACCCAGTCTTACAACTTAACCTGGCATGATATTTACATCATCCTTTCCTCCACTCTTCTCCCAGAAGAGAAGGAACGAGTATGGCAAGCCCCTCAGGTGCGTGCTGATGAGATACACAGACTAGCGACACTAAGCCCGTAGGGGCAACGGCTGTCCCCCGAGATGATCCCAACGGGGATTATCAGGCAGGGAGACCTGGACAAGCAGCCCGTAATCTCATGGTTGCTTGCCTCGTTGTGGGCCTTCAAAAGGCCTTCTCACAGTGGCAGGTAAGCCGATCCCTTTTCTCATCTACACGGGGGCCACTTACTCTGCTGTGCCTACCTAATCCGGAAAGAACAAGGTTTCTCAGGTCTCTGTTATGGGGGTTGACTGCTTAATATCTATGCCACGAATAACCAAGCCTCTAATTTGCACACTTCAACATACCCCATTTCCCCATTCTTTTCTCATACTCCCCAAATGCCCCAGTCTTATTCTTGGAGAGACCGTCTCTCAAAATTCAAAGCCTTTATTACTATCCCAAGCCCATCTTCTGATCTAGCCTGGCTACTGCTCCTCAACCCCACCTCCTCTTCCCCCACCCCATTGCCCTCCTCATCCATAAATCCTATAGTCTGGGATACAGACAACCCATCTGTCACCTCTCACCATGTTCCAATTCATATCCGCCTCAAAGACCCCCCCTAAATCCCCCAATCAACCGCAATACCCAATCTCCCGAAAACATCAACAAGGGTTAAAGCCTATCGTCACTAAACTGCTATATCAGGGCCTCTTGCCCCCAAGCCACTCTCCCTATAACACCCCATCTTACCTCTCAAAAAGCCAAATGGCTCCTATCACCTGGTCCAGGACCTGAGACTTATCAATGCAGCTGTTATCCCCATACATCCAGCAGTTCCAAATCCCTATACTCTTCTCTCTCTCATTCCCTCTTCCACTACCCACTTCATTGTTCTACACCTCAGGGATGCCTTCTTTACCATCCCTTTGCACCCAAACTCTATAAAGACCTCTTTGCCTTTATCTGGACTGATCCAGACAATCATCGCTCCCAACAGCTGACAGGGACAGTCCTCCAACAAGGGTTTCGTGATGGCCCTCATTTCTTTGGCCAAGCTCTAGCATCAGACCTAACCTCTCTTGACCTTACTCTGAGTACTGTCCTCCAATATGTGGACGATCTCCTCCTTTGTAGTCCTTCGCTTACACACTCTCAACAACACACTATACAACTCCTCAATTTTCTAGCCGATCGAGGCTACTGAACATCTCCCATAAGGTTCACCTTTCTAGTCCTAGAGTCACCTATCTTGGAGTCCTTTTAACACCAACAAAAAGATATATTGCTACTGATAGAAAGTCCCTTATATCAACCCTACCACTCCCTACATTGAAAACAGATTCTGTCCTTCTGGGGGTTAGCTGGATATCTATGCCTCTGGATTCCTAATTTCACCCTCTTGGCACAACCCCTATATCAAGCCCCCCGAGGAGATCTTTCAGAACCCCTAGAGCTAAAGAAAATATCCATTCAGCCTTTAAGACCCTTAAGCAAGCCATTCCCTCAGCCCCAACTCTCACACTTCCTGACCTATCTTGCCTCTTTATACTCTACTGAGAGACAAAAAATTGCCCTAGGAGTTTTGGGACAAAATCAGGGCCCCTCCTTCATCCCTGTCACTTATCTGTCAGAGCAACTAGATACCACAATTCAAGGATAGTCAGCCTGCCTACGTGCTCTGGCAGCAGCTGCAATCCTCACTCAGGAAAGTAAAAAGCTCATTTGGAGCACCCACTGTCATTCGTTCACCACACGTGACTTTAAGGACTTACTTTCTCACAAATCCATGACCCTTCTAGCTCCTTCACGCACCCAACTAATTCATGTCACCCTTCTTGAATCTCTCGAGTTCTCCTCTGAATGCTGTCCTACTGTCAACCCTGCGACCCTTATCCCTAGTTCTTCTGAGCCCCCCATCCATACTTGCAAAGAGGCATTAGAAGACCTGATGCCCCATTTCTTCCATATTTCCCCAACCCCTTTAAACAGCCCTGACTTTACTTGGTATATTGATGGCAGCTTCTCTACATCAGAAAGAGAAAAAGGGAGCTGGATGTGCAATTGTCTCTGACACCGAAATTATTGAGTCCTAACTTCTCCCCTCGGGAACCTCTTCCCAAAAGGCAGAACTTATTGCACTAACTAGAGCCCTTACCCTCTCAGCTAACAAGATAGCAAACATATACACTGACTCGAAATATACCTTCCACATCATACACTCACATGCTGCCATCTGGAAGGAACGAGGGCTCCTATCTACAAAAGGCCCCGCTTATACTCCAACTTTTAAAAGCAGCTAACATGCCAACTGAAGTAGGCATCATACATTGCTGAGGTCACCAGGCAGCCTCAGACTCATTTTATAGGGTAACAAAACTGCAGACAGAGAAGCGAAAAAAGCCTCACTCCGATCACCAACTCAACAACTTATAGTAATCCCCAACATAAAGCCCCTTCACCTCCCCAAAGAAACGCGATTATTATAAGAAGGAGCACAACCACAAGGACACTGGTCACAAAAACAGGGCTGCTATGTCCTTCCCCAATCTCCGGCCACACAGATTCTTACGGACGTTCATCAGGCCCTACACGTAGGCACTCAACCTCTTTATCATCTCATAAGACCTCTTATGGCATCACCAACTCAATGGACATGAGTTTGAGCAAGCTCTGAGAGTTGGTGATGGACAGGAAAGCCTGGAGTGCTGCAGTCCACGGGGTCGCAGAGTCAGACATGACTGAGTGACTGAACTGAATTGAACTGAAGACCTTGAATCACCCCGCTTAACCTTCTTTCACTCCTATAACAAATCACTCACTCTTGCGTTACGTTATCTGTTCCTCAGTCTCACCGCAGGGAGCCCTAAAGCCTATTCCCTCATTCACATCAGGCTCGAGGGCATATCCCAGCAGAGGACTGGCCAATTGACTTCACTCAAATGCCTCCAACTCAAAAATGAAAACTCACCCTCACTCTCAGAGACACTTTTTCAGGGTGGATTGAGGCTTTTCCTACGAGATCAGAAACTGCTTCAGAAACTGAGTAACATAGTTTCTCATACAAGAAATCATCCCTCGCTTTGGCTTCCCACTCTCTCTCCAATCCGATATTGGGCCAGCTTTGTCTCCCAAATCACTCAACAAGTAGCCAAATCCCTTGGCATAACCTGGAAACCACATATTCCGTACAGACCCTCCCTATCCCACTAATTTATAACCAACCAAAATGGGCAAATCAATTCATTCCTCTATTAATAAGTATAGAAATAGCAGCTGGGATTGGAACAGGGACAGTAGGACTCACAACCTTTTAAAATTACTACCAACGCCTTTCTAAAGACCTCACTGAGAGCCCTGAAAAAATAGCTACTAGCCTTATCACTATCCAAAACCAGCTTGATTCCCTGCCAGTGGTCCTCCAAAACAGAAGAGGATTAGACCTTCTCACAGCAGAAAAAGGGGGTCTATGTCTATTTTTGGAGAAACCTTGATGCTTCTACACCCACAAATCAGGCGTTGTAAAGGAAGAGAGTGAAAGTCGCTCAGTTGTGTTCGACTCTTTGAGACCCCATGGACTATACAGTCCATGGCATTCTCCAGGCCAGAATACTGGAGTGAGTAGCCTTTCCCTTGTCCAGGGGATCTTCCCAACCCAGGGATTGAACCCAGATCTCCCACATTGCAGGCAGATTCTTTACCAGATGAGCTGCCAGGTTGTAAAGGAAGCAGCAAGAAATCTGATAAACAGGGCCTTGAAAATACGTCGACACCTCAGTAATTCATGGGAAAAGTGGTTAAGCAATTAGAATTGGATGCCCTGGGTCCTACCTTTTCTAGGTCCTCTTCTTCTACTTCAGTTCAGTTCAGTCGCTCAGTTGTGTCTGACTCTGCGACCCCATGAATCGCAGCACACCAGGCCTCCCTGTCCATCACCAACTCCGGAGTTCACACAAACTCACATCCATCGAGTTGGTGATGCCATCCAGCCATCTCATCCTCTGTCATCCCCTGCTCCTCCTGCCCCCAATCCCTCCCAGCATCAGAGTCTTTTCCAATGAGTCAACTCTTCGCATCAGGTGGCCAAAGTACTGGAGTTTCAGCTTTAGCATCAGTCCTTCCAATGAACACCCAGGGCTGA
>NW_011494826.1:9684146-9703080 GCF_000754665.1 Bison bison bison | reverse complement strand
CAGAAAAATAAAGTCTGACATTGTTTCCACTGTTTCCTCATCTATTTCCCATGAAGTGATGGGACCAGATGCCATGATCTTAGTTTTCTGAATGTTGAGCTTTAAGCCAACTTTTTCACTCTCCTCTTGCACTTTCATCAAGAGGCTTTTGAGTTCCTCTTCACTTTCTGCCATAAGGATAGTGTCATCTGCATATCTAAGGTTATTGATATTTCTCCCAGCAATCTTGATTCCAGCTTGTGTTTCTTCCAGTCCAGCGTTTCTCATGATGTACTCTGCATACAAGTTAAATAATCAGGGTGACAATATACAGCCTTGACGAACTCCTTTTCCTATTTGGAACCAGTCTGTTGTTCCATGTCCAGTTCTAAGTGTTGCTTCCTGACCTGCATACAGGTTTCTCAAGAGGCAGGTCAGGTGGTCTGATAATTTTGGCCCATTTTTAATGCATCTTTTTTCAAAATTTCTTCAGAACCACTTATGAGCCTTCACCAACCCAACTATCCATGAATTACTTCTAACTCGCTTAAATTATCAAAAACTTCAACCTCACACAAATCCCCTTGACCCACAAGCATGCTTTTCTCATGTCACCTCCATAACGCCCTTGTCCCGCAGGAAGCATTTACAGAAGATTGACCTTCGGCCCTTATCCCAAATCAAAAAGCCTGAATGCCGGGGTCTACATGAGGGCTTATGGTAGAAATGGCTCATTATGTTGAGCTCACAAACAAATAATAATATCACAGTGACCCTTGAGACTGACCAAATTGCCCAAACGACATTCTGTTTTCCCACTGGTGCCTATCTTCTCAAAGCTATGAGACCACCAGATTCCAGACCTCTGGCTCCATGACCGCAGGACTCAACTACAAGGCTAAAAATTAACCATCCCTTCAGAGAATTTTTCATTGGTGGGGTATAAGAGAGACCCTATCAGAAAGGGAGGACACTGGTTTTCCTTAAGGACTAGTCACCCTCTCATTTCCCTCTAATAAATTTCTTTTTTCTTTGCCTGACTGCCTGGCTCGCTCTCTTTTCTCCGCGTTCAACTTACAGTAGCCACAGGGATAGATCTAGAATACTCATACACTAAGGAAACTCAGCCAGACAGAGCAAGGCAAAAACTCAAGATGTCCATTCTAGGCAAAATAAAAAGAAAGTGAAAAAAAGAACTAATTTACAACCCAAAGAGATTTTATTGAGTCCCAGCACACTCTGCTCACCACAAAATGATGTCTCTGCCTTTTAATATGCTGTTCAGGTTTGTCAGAGCTTTTCTTCCAAAGAGCAAACATCTTTTAATTTCATGGTTGCAGTCACCTTCTGCAGTGATTTGGGAGCCCAAGGAAATAAAATCTGTCACTGCTTCCACTTCTCCCCCTTCTGGTGGTTCAGTCACTAAGTCACGTTCGACTCTTGCAACCCCATGGACTGTAGCCCACCAGGCTCCTCTGTCCGTGGGACTTCCCAGACAAGAATAGTGGAATGGGTTGCCATTTCCTTCTCCAGGGGATCTTCCCAACCCAGAAATTGAACCTGGGTCTCCTGCATTGCAGGCGGATTCTTTACCAACTGAGCTACCAGGGAAGTTACCTTCTATTTGCCATGAAGTCATGGGACCAGATGCCATGATCTTGGTGTTTTGAATGTTGAGTTTTAAGCCAGCTTTTTCACTCTCCTCTTTCACCTTCCTCAAGAGGCTCTTTAGTTCCTCTTCACTTTCTCCAAGTAAGAGTGCCTTATCTTTAGGAATGCAACCAGTGCGATCTATCACACGAAAGGTCAGAGGGGGAAACCACTGTAATTTCTGTTAAGAATTACACTTGAACCAGCTACAAAGAAGAGATGAAGATCATAGGAATTGGAAAGTAAGAAATACAAAACCATCATGTATTGTATACAATACAATTGTGTCAAAATTCCAAACAATTTTTAAAAATAAATTTGAATTTAAGATGATCACTGGACATAGGTCAGTGATCCATTGTATTCCTTTATAAAAATAAAAAGAAATTGAAAAAAAAAGAATTTTAAATATGATCTACCAAAAATGCATAAAAGACCAAATACCTAGGAATAAATCTAGTACAAGTTAGACTGCAAACTACAAAATGTTATTGAAGAAAATTAAAGGGGAAACATTTTAAGACCTAAATAGAGGATATATCAGATTTGTGGATTAAAAATTTCAATATTGCAAAGTTATCAGTTCTCCCCAGATTGATACATAGACTCAATCTTAATTAAAATTCCAGTAGAATACTCCAATAACTTTTTTTTTTAATCCCAGTAAAAGCTGTTGCGGAAATTATCAAGATGGCTGTAAAATCATGTCAAGTCAAAGGGTTTAGCATGTCCAAGCAAGAACAAACCTGGAGAATTTACATCATCATCTATGGAGAATTTTTATTATAAAGTAATTAACACAGTAGGAAATTGACCCATGGGAAGAAAACCCAACTAAGGGAAGAGAATTGAGAATTTAGAAGGAAATACACACAGAGAAGTACCTGATTTATGATAATAGGGACAGTGTAATGGAAAGAGTGACTTTTTGATGATGGCTCTGGGTTCATTGGCTCACTATAGGGGAACAAAATGCCTTGAAACCCAGCATAAAAAAATATCGTTGTCCAATGTATTCCAGGTGTAAAAGTGAAACATGGAATCATGTGACTAGCTGCCTGAGAGTGTTAACTATGCCATAAACACTGTGTACTACATTGCTTCTCCCTGTCTGCTCATGATGTGCGCATGGGTGCTCAGTCGTGTCTGACTCTTTGAGGTACTTACTAACTACTCGTTAACTGAATGAAACAGTGGTTTAACTCAAAATATGA
The DNA here is from genome assembly GCF_000754665.1 of Bison bison bison. Taxonomy (NCBI): domain Eukaryota; kingdom Metazoa; phylum Chordata; class Mammalia; order Artiodactyla; family Bovidae; genus Bison; species Bison bison. The sequence goes on along the minus strand of NW_011494826.1, from coordinate 9,700,237 downwards.
ATTGGAGTATCACATTCTTCCTTTGTAGAAAATGTCTATAACTCCAACATTATTAGTCTTTTTGCTATAGACATCTTTACTGTGTGGTATTTAACAAGGTGATTCTTTGTGATTCCACGGACTGTAGCCTACAGGCTCCTCTGTCCATGGGATTTTTCCAGCAAGAATACTGGAGTGGGTTGCCGTTCCCTTCTCCAGGGGATCTTCTCAACTTAGGGATCAAACCTGGATCTCCCACACTGCAGGCAGATTCTTTATCAACTGAGACACCAAATGTAGTATAAAGCTGTGTGGCTCCAGATGAATTTTAAACCCCTTTGCTGGAGGTAGAAATCACGCCTATTTACCAATAATCTAACATTATATTTTGGCCATAGCATAATTTAATTGGCTAATTACAAAGACTGATCAAGATTGAGCTCTCTAAGATCTAATATATGAAACAAGTCTTCAAATATTAGGAAAAATACCTTCTGAAGATATAGTAAAAGTTATAATTAACTTCCAAGTAATGGAAGTCACAAGGAAGTCTGGGGTTGAAGAATAAAAATAAAACCTATTCAAAAACAAATAAATGAAACTGCTTATAAACCTTAAGAGATGGTAGAATGCTAAAACATTGTGAAAAGTCAAACCTACTCCATTTAGTTCCTGACATATTCCAAAAAGGCAGAGAGGAGATCCAGTAGGTTTCATCAACCAGTCAGTTGCTAAGCAACTCATCACTAAGATGGATGTAAAGTGCCTTGACACAAGCATAGAGAAATACAAAAATAAAGAAGGGTAAAAGCCAGGTAGTCCTCAGATGCTAACCTCAAACGACTGACCTAAAGGTCTTATGTCTTAGCACAAACATAAGTACTGAACACTTGACCATTTCACAGCAGATATTCTTCATTACAGGAGTACTTCATGAGTCACAAGAGTACTATGAAAACAATCTGAGTAATGATGTGCTTAAAATAGAGCAAAAATCTTCATTTCCATCTCCATTTCCATATTTTCAATTTATGTTGAAAGTAGTATGCTTAAAATTAAATCCCAAGTTCTCAAGTTATTATCACTGTCATTTTCACTGCTGATGAGTAAAAACTTCATTTATGATTTTAAAAAAAAGTTCTAAAAAGTGTACTAGTTCAAAGGTTTTTGAAAATGCACCAGGTACCTTTTACTAACTAGTGGCAATTACATTTTTTTAATTATACAGTCATGAAGAGAAATAAGAGCATACTGAAATTAAAGAGAATAATAAAATAGTAGAGGTAAAATAAAGTCCTAATTGCCAAAATGTAAAGACAGATTCTGCACTACAAGGACTTCTGTACTGGTTTCTCATAACAACTGACGCGCAAGGAGGACAAATCAGTCTCTGGTCCCAGCACAAGATGGAGGGTTTAAAGCCTCAGGGGAGCAGCGAGAAGCCGTGAGCTGTATGCGCCTTTCCCCTTGATCATAAATTTTCAGGAGACACAGATGGGGGACCCTCTACAAATTGACGACAGCCTGAAATAATCTTGCGGCTTCCCTGGTGGCTCAGACAGTAAAGAATCTGCTGCAATGCAGGGGATCCAGGTTCGATCCTGGGTCGAGAAGATCCCCTGGAAAAGGGAATGATGGTAACCCACTCCAGTAATCTTGCCTAGAGAATCCCAAGGACGGAGGGGCCTGCTGGGCTACAGCCCATAATCTGGCTGTGTGAGCACACGCCATTAATGTCATGAGTTGTTTCTGCTTTGGGGTTCACCCCAGAGCGTTTTACATGTGAGTGTCTTATATATAACAGAGCAGACCTCAAAGGAAAATGAATGGTACTCTTCAATTTTCTTCCTCTCAGGGTAATTTTAAAATTGTTTTCATTCTGATTTATTTATGGTTTCAAAAGTAAGTTAAACCATCTTACTACTGACAAGAGTTGCCAACAGCTACACAGAACAAGGTTGAAAAAATGTGGGACTAAAAGAAAGTGTAATTTTTTAATGTATTTTTATAATTATAAAAATTTTATATTTTTATAATAAATTTATCTTTCACGGAAAGTTTTCTAAAAGTTACATTTAAATCTTAATTTCTAAAGATAAATTTTTAAAATTTAACAAAAAACTAAATTAAAAGTGACATGTCTTTGCTAAATTAATTATGTGAACACCTGAAATACATAAAAATGATAAGCTAGTGTTCATGGTGTTGATTGAGTTCACACGTCAACTGTCAGGTACAGTGTGAGTGCCTCTGAGCTGAGAGCTCTCTATTGTTGCTTTTCAGTCATTCAGTCGTGTCCAACTCTTTGTGACCCCATGGACTGTAGCCCACCATGATCCTCTGTCCATGGGGTTCTCCATGCAAGAACACTGGAGTGGGTTGCCATTCCCTTTTCCAGGGGATTTTCCTGACCCAGGGATTAAACCAATGTCTACCACACTGGTAGGCAGATTCTTTACCACTGAGCTACCTGGGGAGCCCCCCAACTGCTCTGGCCTGCTCTCTATTCGGTGGAAGCTGAGATGGAAACCACAGCCAGCTCCCTGCCCCTCCTCAGGGGCAGGCCAAGTGGGCAGCTCACACCTCCCTCTCCATCATGCCTCCCTGAGCGTCCTATGGCCAGCATTTTTCCACTGGAACCACTGAACAGGCCATTTTCATGTATTCTGTGTGGATTAAGTACAAAGAACACTGTATACCTCCATTAAAATAGAAACCTAATTGTTCCAACACTAACAAACATAAATCAAGTGTTATTATTAACAAATAAAAAGACTTTGGGAGATGCCAAGTGTTTTCATAGATTTGTACCTTCAAAGAGTCAGTTCTTCTTTCTCCCTTTCCACTCCATTTAATCAATTAGAAAAGGCAAGTCTGCTTATTTTCAAAATCCACAATAGGATTTTAATTTCAATAGGAAATTGAATTTTTTGTTTCCAGAAAACAATTATGGAAAACGGGGCAGAGCAAAATACTACAGTCATTCATGCTGTTTGAAGTTTTCCTGAACATCTGTTTTCTGTTGCTTCTTCCTCACTTAAATGGGTTATACTTATGCCCTCAGAAAGCTAAAGTCTAGAATATGAAGAATTGTTTTGGCTAATACAGAAAGTACTTCCTTACAATACCAGAACTAAATATCAGAGTCTTAGAGAGTAGGTAAAAACATCTTTTCTCTTTTGGTCTTCTAATTTCTTCAGTCTGAGAAGAATGATCTGATTTCTTCAAGCTGATTTGGTCCAAATCAAAAATAGAGCTAATGCACACGGTTTTGAATTTGAAGTATTAATAAATCAGTTTTAGCTCATAGTTACTGCTTTATGTATCTCACAAGAACTTTCACCAACTGATCCATAAATAGGGTGACTAGAGTTTTGTGATGTATGTTTTTGAAAAATGATTCATCATCTACAGGCAATTGTATTACGGCTTTATTTTGAGAAATATTAGTTTGGATTATTTTAAATCAGGACACAGTTGAGAAAGGCCCTAATACTGCCTTTCAGAGAAGTAAGAACTATGTGCTGCCCTGCTGCTCTCTCTGCCCAGCACCGTGGAGACAGGGCTCAGGGCATAAAAGAACTGTCTGCTGAAGAACTAGATCTTATCTGTGCTCAGCATTAGCAAAAGCCCCAAGGCAACAACGAAGATGATGTCAAAGCGTAGCTGGGAATCTGCTAGTGATTCTCACGACATGGACGGCAGTTTTACAGTCATCGCTTTGAAACTTGTAAGCCAGAGTTTTGGTAAGAGTGTACTCTTTCTGCAGATGTATGAAGAAACGCTTTGTGCTGTTGGCTGTGAGTGTCTAAAACCTGTTGAAATAACTGTGTGACTTCGCAAATGCACTCAATTGTACATTTAAGTAACGCCACAAATCAAACTGGTTATCTCAGTTTTTAAAAATGAAATTTTCAGGGACTTCCCTGGTGGTCCACTGGTTAAGAATCCACCTTGCAGTGCAGTGGGATTCAGGTTCAATCGCTGATTAGAGAACTAAAATCCCAAATACCAAGGGACAACTGAGCTTTCATGCCACAGCTACTGAGCTGCAGAGCCACAACTAGAGTTTGCCCAGTGACTCAAAAGATCCCGCATAACGCAGCAAAGATCACATGTGCCCCAACAAAGACCTGATGCAGCCCAATAAACACATAATAAATAAATAAATTCTTTAAAAAGGTGAAAATTTTCAGCCATTTCAAAGAATAATACATTTGAAATCTGTGTGAGTTAATACATTTCTGAAAGAGCTGATTTCCTTGCACCACATAAGGGGGCTTTTAAAAGTCCTGAGAGCATGGGATTTACAGGAAACACACAGGGTTAAGAGAAGGCCACTGTAGCTGGAGACACAGGGGTGGAGGTGGCCAGACCAGACCACAGAGACGAGTGGCTGAGGATAGAAGCTCAGTTGTGAGGATGCTACCATCATCACTGTCTGCTTGCTGACAGAATTTAGAAGCTTAGGAAAGACTTTTTTCTCTCTCTCTCTCATAAGACGCTTGTGGCAGATTATCTGGGAGTTCAGTGTCTGCGGGATGCAGGTGGAATGTCATGGGCGCTGAGGGCATTGGAAGGCTTGGCTGGAGCTGGGGCATCCACCTCTGTGTGGTCCAGCCTCACGGGTGAGGGCGGGAGGGAAGTCCCAGTTCCAGGTCACCTGTGGCTTTCCAGAGCTGCTGTGTCCCCCTTCATGTGGCACCCACTTCCCCTCAACAAGGACCCCAAAGGGAGGCAGAGGAAGTGGCCCATTCCATATCAGGAAAAGACTACATCAAGGCTATATATTATCACCCTGCTTATTTAACTTCTATGCAGAGTATATCAGCAAAATATTGGGCTGGATGAAACACAAGCTGGAATCAAGATTACTGGGAGAAATATTAATAACCTCAGATATGCAGATAACACCACCCTTATGGCAGAAAGTGAAGAGGAACTCAAAAGCCTCTTGATGAAAGTGAAAGAGGAGAGTGAAAAAGTTGGCTTAAAGCTCAACATTCAGAAAACTAAGATCATGGCATCTGGTCCCATCACTTCATGGCAAATAGATGGGGAAATAATGAAAACAGTGACAGATTTTATTTTCTTGGGCTCCAAAATCACTGCAGATGGTGATTGCAGCCATGAAATTAAAAGACACTTACTCCTTGGAAGAAAAGCTATAACCAACCTAGACAGCATATTGAAAAGCAGAGACATTACTTTGCCAACAAAGGCTCATCTAGTCAAAGCTATGGTTTTTCCAGTAGTCATTCAATGGATATGAGAGTTGGATCATAAAGAAGGCTGAGAGATGAAGAATTGATGTTTTTGAACTGTGGTGTTGGAGAAGACTCTTGAGAGTCCCTTGGACTACAAGGAGATCAAACCAGTCCATCCTAAAGGAAATCAGTCCTGAATATTCACTGGAAGGACTGATGTGAAGCTGAAGCTCCAATACTTTGGCCATCTGATGCAAAGAACCGACTCATTGGAAAAGACCCTAATGCTAGGAAAGATTGAGGGCAGGAAGCAAAGAGGGCGACAGAGGATGAGATGGTTGGATGGCATCACTGACTCAATGAACATGAACTTCAGCAAACTCTGGGAGATGATGAAGGACAGGGAACTGTGGTGTGCTGCAGTCCATGGGCTTGCAAAGAGTCAGACACGACCGAACAATGAAGAATAATGCTTGTCCACTGCCTCCCAGTGATAATGGCAAAGGTGAGCAACGAGCAGAGAAAAGAGAAAGAGATGAAAAGGCAGGACTGGACAGGGAGGAGAAGAGCCCGTGGTCAGTTATTGGACCAGACCTTCAGCTCTGTGGGCTGTTGTCACCATCAGTCAACAGGGAGGAAGGGCAAGCAGACAGAATTCATTAAAGTAAGGAGCTCAGAATCTGCCTGCAATGCAGGAGACCCCGATTCAATTCCTGGGTCAGGAAGATCCCCTGGAGAAGGGATAGGCTACCCACTCCAGTAATCTTGGGCTTCCGCTGTGGCTCAGCTGGTAAAGAATCCGCCCGTAGTGTGGGAGACCTGGGTTCGATCCCTGGATTGGGAAGATCCCCTGGAGAAGGGAATGGCAACCCACTCCAGTATTCTGCTCTGGAGAATTCCATGGACTGTATAGTCCATGGGGTTGCAAAGAGTCAGACACAACTGAGCCACTTTCACTTTCAAGGAGCTCAGGAAGTCAGAGAGATTCAGAGTCGTTAGGAGGTGAGAGCTTCCTGTCAGTCCTGAAACCCTTGGTCTCTGGTTGATAGAAGATTACGCTCAATGACATGTATATACATCAGTGACCCTGCCAAGCTTATTATGTGTATTATGCATCAGCAACAGTGAACTCAAGCCTCGCAGTTTCTTGTGAGACAAATCACTTACCAGACTGTCTTAGGGCATCTGAGGTGTCTCGTTTTTTTCATTCTCTTTTATCAAACTTCCTGAGCCTAGTGGGCAAAAGCACTGTGGTTTAGTTTCTCAGAGAAAAGTTCATAATAAATGGAAAAAATATTTCAAATATCTCTGCTATTTTAACACAGAAATGCAAGATCGACCAAAGTTTGGGTTATTTCAAAATCAATCCTTTCAAAAATAAAGACCTACTTCCAAATAATTTGGTACATGCTATTTCATAATCAGATTTCTAACTTTGGTGGTACTATTTTTGTTCTGCTAATGCAGATGAGAGGCTTCCCAAGTGGCTTAGCCAGTAAATTTAAAAGAAACAGAAGTTATGTCTCTAGAACTTAATCAGAGTACAATGGTGAGAAAGCAGAAATTACAGAAAAATAGAAAATATATTCAGTTCATCTGCCACCGACAACACGTTGTGTATCTATGTCACTATAATATGGAATGAAGGTTAATTTTAAAAGAATACTCAATAAAAACAAAAGCTTTTGGGTGTTCGTTCAGGTACATTCCACATTAAATTACAGCCCTGAATTAAAACTCTCAAGTTTTCATTTCCCAGGTAATCACAACTGGGCTTCAGAAAAGCCTGCCACCTTGTGGTCATTTCCTGAAATAGCAACCGTAAAAGTTTTGCTGGTGAGTCCTTGTTCAGTCGCTCAGTGGTGTCCGACGACGTTCAGATCAGATCAGATCAGATCAGTCGCTCAGTCGTGTCCGACTCTTTGAGACCCCATGAATCGCAGCACGCCAGGCCTCCCTGTCCATCACCAACTCCCGGAGTTCACTCACACTCAAGTCCATCGAGTCAGTGATGCCATCCAGCCATCTCATCCTCTGTCGTCCCCTTCTCCTCCTACCCCCAATCCCTCCCAGCATCAGAGTCTTTTCCAATGAGTCAACTCTTCGTATCAGGTGGCCAAAGTACTGCAGTTTCAGCTTTAGCATCAGTCCTTCCAAAGAAATCCCAGGGCTGATGTTCAGAATGGACTGGTTGGATCTCCTTGCAGTCCAAGGGACTCTCAAGAGTCTTCTCCAACACCACAGTTCAAAAGCATCAATTCTTTGGCGCTCAGCCTTCTTCACAGTCCAACTCTCACATCCATATATGACCACAGGAAAAACCATAGCCTTGACTAGACGAACCTTTGTTGGCAGAGTAATGTCTCTGCTTTTGAATATGCTATCTAGGTTGGTCATAACTTTCCTTCCAAGGAGTTTAGTCTTTTAATTTCATGGCTGCAGTTACCATCTGCAGTGATTTTGGAGCCCAGAAAAATAAAGTCTGACACTGTTTCCCCATCTATTTCCCATGAAGTGATGGGACCGGATGCCATGATCTTTGTTTTCTGAATGCTGAGCTTTAAGCCAACTTTTTCACTCTCCACTTTCACTTTCATCAAGAGGCTTTTGAGTTCCTCTTCACTTTCTGCCATAAGGGTGGTGTCATCTGCATATCTGAGGTTATTGATATTTCTCCCAGCAATCTTGATTCCAGCTTGTGTTTCTTCCAGTCCAGCGTTTCTCATGATGTACTCTGCATAGAAGTTAAATAAGGAGGGTGACAATATACAGCCTTGACGTACTCCTTTTCCTATTTGGAACCAGTCTGTTATTCCATGTCCAGTTCTAACTATTGCTTCCTGACCTGCATACAGATTTCTCAAGAGGCAGATCAGGTGGTCTGGTATTCCCATCTCTTTCAGAATTTTCCACAGTTGATTGTGATCCACATAGTCAAAGGCTTTGGCATAGTCAATAAAGCAGAAATAGATGTTTTTCTGGAACGTTATGATACAAATTATTCATGGCACATACAGCTCATTGTGGGGCTTCAACATAGTGGGTTGCCAGGTTGGGCCAGGCTCCAGGGCAGGGAAAGCAGGTCCAGGGTCCAGATGAAAGTCTTTCAGGGGAGATGCTCAAGTGCACTCCCTGAATAGGATTCAATTTAGAGAAGTTAACACTCAGGTTGCCTCTTAGAGGATCTTGGGAGTTTTCCAGGCAGTCAGGAAAGATCAAAGTGTGCAAGGTGATGAACAGAAATAATCACAAATGACTCTGCATACCTAAGACGAAGAAGTGTTTGGGTACAAGAGAAGGTGAGGGGGAGTTACAAGGTTCAGATTAGGAGCATTTCTGTGTATCATTTCAGAGGCTTTGAATTTTGCACATAGGAACTGAAGAAACACTGAAACTTCAGAAGGGGTGGTTGGTGTTTGAAGGAAGACCCCCTGAAGACAGAAGGCTTCTCATGGGGCTGATCTAAATAATCCCAATAAGACCTATTTTTTTTGTTGTTGTTTTTTAACTTTAAAATTTATTTTATTACTTTTCCAGCTTTACTAGGAAATAACATTCAGTTCAGTTCATTTACATACATCAATGAACTCTGACATATATCAATGAACAATTGACATACGTAACTGTATAAGCTTAAGGCATACAGCATGACAGTTTTGATTGCTCTGATGTATTGTGGAATGATTACCACAGTAGGCTCAGCTAACATCCATCTTCTCACTCATCATTTTCTTAGCTCATGAATTATGCTTTGAGTACTTCAAAAGGCTTTAGAAGATTCATCTATCTCTAGCTGAACTGTGCTCATTCTAATGCCTTTAAGCGAATTGTAGCAGTCATTATTTTTCTTCTTTTTTATTGGAGTATATAGTTACTTCACACTGTTGTATTAACTTCTGCTGCACAGCAAAGTGAATCAGCCACATGTCCACACATATCCCCTTTTTTGGATTTCCTTCCCATTTAAGTCACCCCAGAGCACTGAGTGGTTCCCTGTGCTATACAGTAGGTTCTCATTAGTTATCTATTTTATACATAGTAAAGGAAATGGCAACCCCCTCCAGTGTTCTTGCCTGGAGAATCCCAGGGACGGGAGAGCCGGGTGGGCTGCTGTCTATGGGGTCGCACAGAGTCGGACACGACTGAAGTGACTTAGCAGCAGCAATGAGGGCTGCGGGTTAATATCATGTCAAGGCTAAATATCCTATTCTTTTTTTAACCATTCAATAATATCTGCCTCTGAAGTCGCACCTTAGAATGTGAGTTATCACCAGCACGTCAACTTAGAGTGACCATGTTCATCCTAGCCCTATCCTGCCTGAGGCCCTGCAAAGACTCCCACATTCTCCTGTGGTCCACACTGAAATGGGGCAGCACAAAGCCTTACTAGCAAAATTCCACCACCCGATTCTGGTGACTCAGCCCTGACATGACACTGAAAGTCAGCATCAGTGCTGTGGATGGAACTGTTTCAAAGGCTGAATGCAGTAATTAGAGCCAATATTCAATCTATACACTATTTAAACAAAAAGTGGCTACTCTCACCTCCTCTCAAATATGTTTTTATTGATTCTTCTCTTTTTAAAATCTTTGTCCTTGTTATTTTAGTACTACAAACTGGACATTAAGCCGTTCATTTGGAAGGCTGTTTTCTTTTTCATGTTGTTTTTAAATTGTCTTCTGAAACAATATCATGTTTATTCATGCAAAACAAATGCCATAGTCAGACAGTTTAAACTGGTGTTTATTTTAAAATAATTTCTGCTCTGTTCTCCAGATAATTGTATAGGAGATAGTGATCAAGCCCATCCCCAAGAAAAAGAAAAGCAGAAACAGCTGCCTGGGAGGCCTTACAGGCAGCGGAGAGAAGAGAGGCTGAGGGCAAAGGAGAAAAGCAAAGATGTGCCCATCTGAATGCAGAGTTCCAAAGAAAAGCAAGGAGAGATAAGAAAGCCTTCCTCGGTGATCAGTGCAAAGAAATAGAGGAAAACAACAGAATGGGAAAGACTAGAGATCTCTCCAAGAAAATTAGAGATACCAAGGGAACATTTCATACAAAGATGGGCTCAATAAAGGACAGAGATGGTAAGGACCTGACAGAAGCAGAAGATATTTAAAAAAAGGTGGCAAGAATACACAGAAGAACTGTACAAAAAAGATCTTCATGACCCAGATAACCACGATGGTATGATCAATCACCTAGAGCCAGACATGCTGGAATTCGAAGTTAAGTGGGACTTAGGAAGCATCACTATGAACAAAGCTAGTGGAGGTGATGGAATTCCAGTTGAGCTATTTCAAATCCTAAAAGATGATGCTGTGAAAGTGCTGCATTCAACATGCCAGCAACTTTGGAAAACTCAGCAGTGGCCACAGGACTGGAAAAGGTCAGTTTTCATTCCAATCCCAAAGAAAGGCAATGCCAAGGAATGTTCAAACTACCACACAATTGCACTCATATCACACGCTAGCAAAGTGATGCTCAAAATTCTCCAAGCCAGGCTTCAACAGTACGTGAACTGTGAACTTCCAGATGTTCAAGCCGAATTCATAAAAGGCAGAGGAACCAGAGATCAAATTGTCAACATCCGGTGGATCATAGAAAAAGCAAGAAAATTCCAGAAAAACATCTACTTCTGCTTTACTGATTAGGTCATAGCCTTCAACTGTATAGATCACAACAAACTGGAAAATTCTTCAAGAGATGAGAATACAAGACCACCTTACTTGCCTCCTGAGAAATCTGTATGTAGGTCAAGCAACAGTTAGAATCAGACATGGAACAACAGACTGGATCCAAATTGGGAAAGGAGTATGTCAAGGCTGTATACTGTCACCCTGCTTATTTAACTTATATGCAGAGTACATCATGCGAAATGCCAGCTTGGAGGAAGCACAAGCTGGAATCAAGATTGCTGGCAGAAATAGCAATAACCTCAGATACATAGATGATACCACCCTTCTGGCAGAAAGTGAAGAGGAATTAAAGAGCCTCTTGATGAAAGTGAATGAGGAGAGTGAAAAAGTTGGCTTAAAACTCAACATTCAAAAAATGAAGATCATGGCATCTGGACTCATCACCTCATGGCAAATAGATGGGGAAAGAATGGAAACAGTGACAAATTTTATTTTCTTGGGCTCCAAAAATCACTGCAGGTGGTGATTATAGCCATGAAATTAAAAGACACTTGCTCCTTGGAAGAAAAGCTATGACAAATCTAGACAGCATATTAAAAAGAAGAGACGTCACTTTGCCAACAAAGGCTCTTCTAGTCAAAGCTATGGTTTCTCCAGTAGTCATGTATGGATGTTCGACCATAAAGAAAACTGAGCACTGAAGAACTGACGCTTTTGAACTGTGGTACTGGAGAAGACTCTTGAGAGTCCCTTGGACTGCAAGGAGATCAAACCAGTCAATCCTAAAGGAAATCAGTCCTGAAGATTCAGTGAAAGGACTGATGTTGAAGCTGAAGCTGATGCTGAAGGCCACCTGATGTGACGAACTGACTCATTGGAAAAGACCCTGATGCTGGGAAAGACTGAAGGCAGGAGGAGAAGGGGACGACAGAGGACGAGATGGTTGGATGGCATCGCTGACTCAATGGACATGAGTTTGAGCAAGTCTGGGAGATAGTGAAGGACAGGGAAGCCTGGTGTGCTGCAGTCCATGGGGTTGCAAAGAGTCAGACACAATTGAGCGACTGAACTGAACTGATGCAAACCAAATGCCATAGTCAAACAGTTTAAACAGGTGTTTATTTTAAAACAGTTTCTGCTCTGCTCTCCAGATGATTCACTTGACTTTGCTTCTTACCTGTCAACACCACTGACCTTTTGGACAAATGTAGTTGTGCTTCTGGATTTCCAGTGAAACTTTTTATGTAAATATACAAACCGAGAATTATTCAAACTATGGAGATGATATCACTATAGTGCCCACATAATGTGACTTTTAGGTATCTTCCACTTGATTCAGCATCAACACGTGTTGATTCAGCATCAACATGTCTGTCTAAATAAAAAGAAGCGTCTTTAGGGGAGCCGGGTTTGGAGAGTCCGGGGCACTCGGAGACCCGGGTTAGCCCCGGCTGGAGCCATGTCCCGGAACCTGCGCACTGCTCTCATTTTCGGCGGCTTCATCTCCCTGATCGGCGCCACCTTCTACCCCATCTACTTCCGGCCCTTAATGCGGCTGGAGGAGTACAGTGAGTGACCTCTGACCCCACGCGGCGTCCTGGCCCCGGTGACAGTGATCTCTGACCCCACGCGGCCGACTGGCCCTAGTAACTCCCCCGCTTTCCCTCATCATCCCCACGTGGGGCCATGGACAGAGAGAAGGAACAAGCCATAAATCGAGCTGGTGTTGTTCAAGAAGACGTGCAGCCACCAGGGTTGAAAGTGTGGTCGGATCCATTTGGCCGGAAATGAGAAGACTAACACCACCTCTAATTATGAAAGTAGACAAGAGATTTCATGCTTTCAGTTCTGCAGCAGGTTCAATAAGTCACCTGGCTAGAGAACACTGGCTGGAGCAGAAAACTCTAGAAGGCCATAAAAAGTCCTATGCATGAGGAGTACGTCCCTTCTTAAAAGGACCCTGGAACAAATCATACTATTAGGAGGGTTTTCATGATTTGGTTTCCTTTCTAAAAATGAAGCTGTCTCACTCAGCTGGACTTGAAGGCTATCTACATATTATTCAGTCTCTACCTCTTAGCCAGCCAAGCTGTGATATGAATACAAACAACTAGTAGACTGGGGAAGATTCTAGACTATTTTGCCATCCTCCAAATAGGAAATTTCAGGGGGAAACTACCATATTGAGCAGCCTCATAGGGCTCTTTGAAAATGTTAAAGTTGATAAAACTCTTTGAGGACAAGGTACATTGTACTCTTTAAGAATAAATAGTTCAACTCAACTATCTCATTAGGAAAGTTGCTGCATGTTGAGAAATAAACAAATTTGAAGCAAACTATATGGGTCTGCATGCCTGTTAGAAATCATTGTTGAATTGACTGAAATGAAAATATATATATTAAAATGATTTCTCTTACTTCAAAAAAAAAAAAAAAAAAAGAAGCGTCTTTAAACAAAGCAATCTGTATTTCACGCTGAAAGTACACTAACAAATCTGTTTGAGCATGGACATTGGATTATCCACAACTTATGTTTGCTTTCCGGAGCTAAAGAATGTCTTCTAATTTTATTGCTTGATTCTTCTGTGACTCCCAATCTTATTTTTACTATATTACCATTTTCTTATTCTAAAACACTTGTTTATTTCTTTTTGGAGAACAGTATTCAGGTATTACAGTTTCAGATTTGTTCTAGGTGGTTTCTGTTCTTTTGTTCACACAAGGCCAAACATTTCTGCGAGTTTTCAAAGAGTAGATTGGAGTTCATTGAAAAGCAGCATTTTCTGTGATAAAACTCAGCACATATTAAAGATGTGAAGAAAAAGTCACTAAGGGAAAACTAAACTCAGGTCATGGGAAAAATGAGAAATTCACAAGTATACATGGAGAAAACAACATAATTACTTATTTGCTGGGCTTTTTTTTTCTTAGGCTTTTCTGGTCTCAAAAAATATCAGAAATGTATGTGGATCCAAAGGTAGATGACAATGAGGTGAAACGTTGATGTTTGGATGTACTAAAGATGCACTGCAGTAAAGAAAGGATTTATTTCCCATAATTCCATACTGATTAATGACTGAAACTGTGCACTTGTGAAAATCGATTCTGGACAAGGGTAAAGACATGCATTTCTGAAAGGCACTGCAACTTCAGGAAGGGAAGATATACCTAGATGCACGGTTACAACTTTTTCTCTCTTCTGAAACAGTTTGTGCAAAAACTTTGTAGTTTTAATACAAGTTTAATCAATATCAGATCACCACTGCAGGGACTTCTTGTGTTAAAAATTAATTTAATTAGATATTTCCTCTCTGATACACAGTTTCAAAGCTGGCTTTACCCTTAGTTCATCACATTACCGATTGTTTCATTAATAGAAAAACAACAAAATTTGATTCTGTGTTACCTTGTTCAGCTCAAAAATGCACAGTAATTGTAGCAATTTATTATTGAAAATGGACTTCCCTGGTGGCTCAGTGGTAAAGAATCTGCCTGCCAATGTAAGGGATGCAGGTTCAATCCCTGGGTCGGGAAGATCCGCTGGAGGAGGGCATGGCAACCCATGCCAGTATTCTTGCCTGAAGAATCCCATGGACAGAGGAGCCTGGTGGTCTATAGTTCATAGGGTCATAAGAGTTGAACACGACTTAGCGACGAAGCAACCACCACCAATATTGAAAATAGAAATATACTCCCTAGAGCAAAAGAGCTAATGTATTCATTTGCTATTGAATCTGAAATTTTAAAAGTTTTAATGAATACACAAATACTTGCATATGTATTTACTTGCCTTTCTGTATTCTGATCCAATGTTTAAAAATAGTCAGGCTCCATGTGAGCTACCAATGACAGCATCTTGAGTTATTTAGAAAGTTTTTATGAAAGAAAAAGGAAAAATTCATAAAGTGATTTAACTATTGAATCTGCACAAGCCAATAAATATTTGCAAATTTGCTGCAATTCTTCTCAAATACTTTCCTTTCTCGAATATATTCTCTTCTAGTTCATGAGATTTCCACCTCCAACCACTGGGAAGGGAAAGGATTAATGCATAAGCCAGGAAGATAAAGCAAAGTTCGTGACTTAAAATTTTTTTTTCATTTTAAATTTATATAATTTTTTTCAAATAATTGAATTTTGACTTCATTACATATTCCACAGATTTTTTTTTGAGGGGGGGACCTGATACTACTTTTAAAAAACTATTTTTGCTTGGAGGATAATTGCTTTACAGTGTTGTGTTGGTTTCTGCCTCACAACAATGTGAATCAGCCATGAGTATACCTATGAATCAGCCTAGAGAGGTGGGATGCGGTGGGGTGCAGGACGGAAGGAACATTTTAATATATTTTTCCTGTGCTGGGTCTTCCTTGCAGGACAAGGCTCTTCTAGAGCTGTGGTAGGGGGCATAGTTGTCCAGCGGCAGGTGGGATCTTAGTTCCCTGACCCAGGTCAAACCCGAGCCCCCTGCAGTGAAAGCATGGGGCCCTAACCACTGGACCACCAGGGAATTCATTTGTTTTTTCTTATCTAAAAACAACAGAAAGTATTTTACATGCCACCTGGATGATGTGATTTTTTAACAAATCAAGTTGTAAGAAACAGATAAAAATCACAGCTAGGGAAGGAGAAAGTGAGGATCAGGAGAGGAAGTCTTTGCATAAAAAAAAAAAATTAAAATGGGATCACAAAATTTAAAAAAATTAATTCACGCCAAAGTATCATCCATAATTTAAGTTACAATTAAGAATCACAGACAGCGCTCAGGTCCTGTCCTCCCCAGAGAAGCCTTCACCACAGGGCCCACCACCTTCCACTCCTCTCTCAGCCTAATTCTCCCAGATTCGGCCTGCTGGAACGCCCCTGCTCCGCGTGGCTCTATAGCAGCCTCCCTGACCCGCTCTGGGTCATCCTTAGTCCCCATTTCACGGAGAAAGACCGTATGTTAACCACTTTTCTGGTCCGCGGAGCCGGTGTTGCGAATCTTTGCAGACCGTTTTACGACAACTTGCGGCTGCGCGGTGCGGCTGACGGCAACGCCGCGCTGTTCTTGGAGAAGTCACTCCGGAGACGGCGTTGCTTTTCGGATGTTGGGTCTGTGGCACTATGTGGCGCGTCTGTGCGCGACGGGCTCAAAATGCACCAAGGGCAGGATTCGGGGCTCAGTGGACGGCCTTGCAGGAGGAGCCGGGAGCTCCGTGCGTGACCCCGCAGGCTGGCTCGTCACAGCAGCAAGACCACAGGGTATGGCAGGGTCTCCGCACTGTG
>NW_011494826.1:9678495-9683193 GCF_000754665.1 Bison bison bison | reverse complement strand
TGCCAAGTCATTGCACAGAAGTTAATGCAATCTAAGCAAACAATACCTCATTATTACCTTTCTATTGATGTAAATATGGGAGAAATTTTGTTGGTACGACAACAAAAAAGAAGATGCTACAAGGAAAAAGCAACATTTCCGTCAATGACTTCATTATAAAAGCTTCAGCTTTGGCATGTTTAAAAGTTCCTGAAGGAAATTCTTCGTGGTTGGACA
This sequence comes from Bison bison bison, assembly GCF_000754665.1. Classification (NCBI taxonomy): domain Eukaryota; kingdom Metazoa; phylum Chordata; class Mammalia; order Artiodactyla; family Bovidae; genus Bison; species Bison bison. Next base: position 9,682,977 of record NW_011494826.1, on the reverse strand, counting down.
CAGTTGTAAGACAGAATCATGTTGTTGATATCAGTGTTGCAGTCAGTACTCCTGGAGGACTCATCACACCTATTGTATTTAATGCACATATAAAAGGACTGGAAACATTGCCAATGATGTTATTTCTTTATAAACCAAAGCATGAGAGGGTAAACTATAGTCACGTAAGTTCCAGAGTGGCACTTTTACAACCTCAGAGTTTTTAATCTCTGGATTAAAAACTTCTCTGCTATTGTTAACCCACCCAAGCATGTATTTTGGCAATTGGTGCTTCAGAGGATAGACTGGTTCCAGCAGATAATGAAAAAGGATTTGATGTGGCTAGCATGATGTCTGTTACACTTAGTTATGATCATCAGGTTGTGGATGGAGTAGATGGAGCCCAGTGGCTTGCTGAGTTGAGAAAGTACCTTGAGAAACCTATCACCATGTTATAATTAATCCAAGAATTTCTAGACTCTCCTAGGTCACACTGTTTCATTCTTAGCAAGGTATAAGTGTGTTATGAAATGGTGGTTCTCTTTATTTTAAGGTTAACCAGTTATTTTTGAGTCTGTCCAGATATTTGTAATGGGCATTACTGAATTTTTTAAAATGCCAATTACATCCCAATATTGTGCACATTTAATAAACACCAGATTTTAAGCTGTGTACTCCTAGTCAAGGGGCCTGTGGCATAGCCCTTTGGTGGCAAGTCCTTCCACTAGAAACACAGAGGTAGAATTGTGGTTCCCTATTGAAACAGACACATAAAAGTAACCTTGATGAGACCCTGAGGTTTTGAATTTTAATTATCTCAAATGTTTTGATTAGATTTGAGAAAAAGAGAAGAAGTTGGGAAAACTAGTTCTCTTGGAGAAAGGATTTGAACTGAAACTTGATTTTGGAATTTAAGCCTAATTTGAAATTTTCTGTTATATAATATTGGTTTATCATGGATGGGAAACATGGAGAACTTAAAGGAAAATATGAGAAAATTTTAAAAGTCAACATTTTTATAGGACGGCTCAACCAGCTGTTCTTTGTTTATTTTTCCATGACTTCAGAAATGACCAGCTCCTTGGTATAAATGAGAATTTGTGTGGGTATCTATTTAAACAATTTAAATGTGTCATTTTGAGAGCAGAGTTCTATAATTGCCTCAAATAAAAGGATATGCTTATAGAATTTAATGGAAAAAAAATCACAAATAATATGTTGACATCATGAGATGTACTTACGTAGAAATGGACTAATTTTAGTTAGAAACAACACCAGTAGATATAACACAAAAATAAGTGTAAATGATAAAATAATACATTAAAAGAAAAGCCTTCAGCTATAACCTGCTGAGCTGTGTGTCTTGCAAGCCTTCCATAACAGGATTAAGCCAGAGAAACTGAGCTCCTGGAAGCATACATAATATTAATAGATGGTGGTGAGTATACTTTACTTGAAAATGGGACATTAAACATCAATATCCAACATATCTTTGGTACAATTACATAACAAATTGGATAATGCATTTAAAGTACATACTGATGTGTGGTTATTAGGAAGATGAATGCAAGTAAGATGACCATCGTCATCCTTGAGGCTCTGTTATTTCTTTTTGAGGCTTACTTATTAAAAGACTGACTCCAAGTCTTCCCTGGTGGCTCAGGGGTAAAGAATTGAAGTGAAGTGAAGTGAAGTCGCTCAGTCATGTCCAACTCTTTGCGACCCCGTGGACTGTAGCCTACCAGGCTCCTCCCTCCATGGGATTCTCCAGGCAAGAGTACTGGAGTGGGTTGCCATTTCCTTCTCCAGGGGATCTTCCTGACCCAGGGATCGAACCTGGCTCTCCTGCATTCCAGGCAGACGCTTTAACCTCTGAGCCACCAGGGAAGCCCAGTCCACCTGCCAATTTAGGAGACAAGGGGTCCATCCCTGGTCCAGGAAGATCCCACATGCTGTGGGCCAGCTAAACCTGTAGGCCACTACTAAGCACACACACCATAGACCGCGAGAGTCGCAACTTCTGAGCCCACGTGCCACAAGTACGGAAACCTGCACGCCACAAGAGAAGCCACTGCAATGAGAAGCCCAGGCACTGCAATGAGAGAGTAGCCCCCATTTGCTGCCACTAGAGAAAAGCCCACGCAGCAACAAAGACCCAGCACAGCCATAAATAAATACATAAATAAACACTTTTTTTAAAGTCTTAACTCCAATGATCCATGCGTGATTTTGACCCTGTTTGGTTCTACCTCATCACAGAAATGTTAGTATTTAATGAAAACAACACAAGGAGTGAAATCTGTTCACTAAAACCTGTTTGTAAGGCCTTCCTCATAACCTGCAGAGTGTCAGAACTTGTGCATTTTCGACTCACTGGATTCTGCTGCTTCACACAACAACTTAAATAGGTCCAACCATACTTGCTAGTAAAAACATGTCAAGGGCACGCTTGGGGTTCAGAAAATGGGGTGTCCCATCTGCCCACTAGAATGTACAGTTCATGGGATGGGAACCTGCCTGGCCCATCACACAATATTCCCTCAAAACTTACTGGAGTGGCCTTTTCCACCACGTTTCTTGTTTTTGAACTTTCACTTGTCTCACATTTAAAGCAGTGTTACTTGCCCTTTTCCCTGTTTTGCTTTACTTATCACAACAAAACCCCTAAGTCTTCTATTCTTAAATTCTTCATCATATCCAGACCTACTCTTCCTATATAGAGCCTTAGTTGCCATATTCAGAGCTAATAACTAAATAAAAATCAGGGAAAAAACTATTTCTTCTCCCAATGCAAGGGGCCTGGGTTCAATCCCTGGTCAGGGTACTAGATCCCACATGTCACAAACAAGACCACGTGCAGAAAAATAAATATTTAAAAAATAAATAAAAGTTCCTATTTCTTATGAGGTTGTTTCGGAAACATTTCAGACCCATGATACTGTATTTTCATATTGTAAAACAGGTTTACAATAATGGATGCTATAGCTTCATAGAGCATGATGTTGAGAATAATCCTCACCAAAGACCAGATAGATCTTAAGTGATATGATATTGCTGAATTTACCATAGTCCAATACTGGTCTTCCATCTTGCCTGTCTGTATTACAGTAGTAAAATGTACAAATAAAAGCATAAAGTTACCACAGTAAAAAGAAAATAAGTGCTGTGGTCCAGAAACTCTGGTCAAAGTCCCTCTGTAGCTTCTCTAGACCTAGAGCTCTTCCAGGGTCCACATGTGCCCCATTCCCACTCCACCTCCTTGGGACGCCTGCACTCCCTCACCCTGCTGCCAGCTTCTCAGATGAATTCAGGAACCCTCCTGCAGCCTCCCCTAATGGTTGTGAGCAACAGTACAAGTGAGGTGAGTGTGTGATGTGTTTACACTTTTAAAGATAAAATTACAAATGCCAATAAACTATCAAATAATATGTGAATCTTCAAGACAAGACTTTAAAATATGTGAAATTATGAGTGCTATGTGACTGAAATTTGACAGAATATCCAAGACCACTGACTATCACTGCACAGCCTTCATGTTCTGTTGAAGGGAAGGGATATTTATTTATTTATTTATTTATTTTTTTGGGGGGAAGGGATATTTATATAAATAATTTAAAACAGTGATTTTTGCTAAAATGAAGGTAATAAAAGTTTACAAAATATGACTAAATTTTTTTCCCATCTAAACATTACTTTCCCTTCAATAGATCACCTAGATTTGTTCAATAAAAATTATATTACTTCAACATTATCTTTAAAATTAAAAGATAAATTAGAATGAAAAATATAAAGAAATCAGAATGACTTAAGCTGATTATAAATGCTTTTGAAGATGTAATTAAATCATATTTATTTTTATAAAGTTAAGACTAATGCTTATATAGTTTAATACCGTTTACCTGCCAAAATAAAGATGTAACACTCCACTCATATTTCATCTAAAGCTACCAATCTGAGAACAGTGCTAATTGTTTAACATGGTAAAATGTAAAGTATTGTGGTCCTTTAAGACTATGAATTCTATGATAATTTGACAGAAATTGGTACTTTTATTTTTCTCGCACTTTTCCACTTTGTTGTCATTTTCCATTACTTCATTCAGAATGACTCGATTGCTTTGTTTATACAGATCCTGTGCCTTTCTTGTGGACATTGTTTATAAGCATTTTATTATTGCTCTACATATCATGGAAAGATTGTTTCCCAATTCTATTTCTAGGCATGCCTTGCTATCCTATAGATAAACTATTGATTTTTGTGTTTATAGCTTTTGTCAACTTTAGGCTTTAGCAAAACAGTGTCCAAAAAAAACCCACTGAGCAGGCAAGGCTAACTTTGCTGGATTTTCTGAAATAAGAAAGGAAAACACCCTGGCAGAATCTTAAAAGCCCAGACAGAGAGTGGAGAGAAAGAGTGGAGTGGTGGTTTTGTAGGGTCTGACTGCTGCTGCTGCTGCTGCTGCTAAGTCTCTTCAGTCGTGTCCGACTCTGTGCGACCCCATAG
>NW_011494826.1:9675434-9678395 GCF_000754665.1 Bison bison bison | reverse complement strand
GGCAGCCCACCAGGCTCCCCCATCCCTGGGATTCTCCAGGCAAGAACACTGGAGTGGGTTGCCATTTCCTTCTCCAATGCATGAAAGTGAAAAGTGAAAGTGAAGGGTCTGACTAAGTGACAGATTCTCAGACGAGTGTTGTGAGATCGGGACTCCCTGGGACCTGGCAGCATGTGAGACGCAATAGCTTCATACTCATGTGCATACGAGACCAAGTTCTGAGCCGAGTTTGCTCGACAGTCTTGATAATTCAGGTGTTTTTACTGATTTACAGTTGATATTCAGGGCTAAGTATTTCCCAGAGCTAGACTTACCCTGTCTTTCATTTTTCTCAGCCTTTACATAGTGACAGGAATGTATCTTGGGGATGAATAGTTTCTAATCATGGGGAAACCCAAAACCACATGGGTTTAAACTCTCAGCCCCTCTCCCTTGACATCCATATCAGCCCAGGGTGGAGATTACAACACCATTGTCTGCAAACAGAAGCGATTTCCATCTTCACTGCTTTTTGGTGAGTTCTGGATATATGTTAAGGCTCTGCTGGCAATTTTCCAGAATCTATTGCTGTCAGATTTGCTATTTCTTTTTGCTCAAAGATCACTTGTTGGATCATTTGAAGGAACAAAGTCCATTTCTCAGTATTTCAGATTTTGGTGATATCACTTTTGAGCAAAGTGACATGGAAAGACATGTTTCTGGGGTTTGTAGTCCTGTGTTCAGCAGAAGCTCTATTTCTGTGAAACATGGACTACAAAGTTGCTAAGTGTCGTTATTGTTCAGGCAGACATCTTCATGTCTAGGTTTGATGGGAGTTTGATTTTTCTGGCCACTTGACCCAGTGTTTTGTCATTTACAAGCACTTATTGCTTGATTCCAATTACACAGAAAATCACCTTTCTTATTGCAATGAACTAGCATCAGAGGAACTGGTTGTTATTCAAAGGAGCACAAGTAAAAACAATAACTATACTGAACGTGCATCTTAATCAAAAGACACCCAAAGGAGTGACTCAAAGCATCAAAAGAAAAATTAAAGATGGGATACATGAACACATTGTAGATAAGAGGTTTGAGTATCTGTTAATAATCTAGATTGTTAAGTGAATGAAGAGGAAAGCAAGGATGCAAGGAGAGAACACAGGAGAGCAGACTGAAAGAGGACAACCTGCCTCTGACTTTGGGAGCTCGCCTGCTGGGTCTTCTGGAGAAGTTATCTCCTGGATGAGTTGTCATCTTGGTCAGTGTGCTGGGATTAGCTTTACGGCCCCTGAAAAACTGACTATAAACTCCTTGAGGGGCCTGGCTTGAGATCTCTGGACATCTTTTACATCTTTTAACTTAAAGATGTATACTCACTCCTGCTAAAAGTGGAGGGGGCAAGTTTCGAGTAGAGACCAGGAGTAGCTCTGGTGACAGCTGGAGACATTTTGAGAAGAAGCCACAGAAATTCAGACCATGAAGACCAAGTTACAGGCCCAACAGATCTTGACAGTCTTAATTTATGAGAGTCCGAACTGAAGATACCTAGATTTTTTTTGCTTGAGAAAAGTTGAAAATGAAAGTGTTAGTTGCTCAGTTGTGTTTGACTCTTTGCAACCCCGTGGACTGTAGCCCACCAGGCTCATCTGTCCATGGGATTCTCCAGGCAAGAATACTGGTGTGGGCTGCCATTTGTAAAAATTTAATGAGCTGTAATTAATAATTTATGCACATTTCCACAATGTAAGCATGTTATGATTAAACATGAATTTAAGTGTTATTGACCCTTACTGTCATATATTAGAAAGTCCTGCCTACCTCCTAGGATACACGAATGTGAAATTTAAAACCTAACTTTAGAAAATATTTGAAACGGTATTAACTTCCCCTACTCAAAGAAAAGGAAACTTAAATTTATTTAAAAAGTGTATCAATCTGATTGTCAGACTGTGTTAATGGCTGAGAGAAGAGTATTCTAAAAAGATTCTGGGTGCTTCTCTGGTGGCTCAGTACTAAAGAATCCACCTGCCAATGCAGGAGACATGAGTCTGATCCCTGGTCTGGGAAGACCCCACCTACCGCAGAGCAACTAAGCCTGTGCCGTAACTATTGAGCCTGTGCTCTAGAGCCCGGGAGTCTCAGCAAGAGAAGCCATCACGCACCACAACTAAAACAAAGCCCACACAGCGATGAAGACCCAGCACAGCCACAAAAAATTAAAAAAAATTTTAAAGATTCTGTGCTGTACAGTAGGTTCTCATTAATTATCTATTTTATTCACAGTATCAACAGTGTATATATGTAAATCCTAATCTCCCAAATCATCCCACTCCTCTGTCCCCTTTGGTGACCTAAATGAGAAGGAAATCCAAAAAAAGGAGATATAGTTACACATACAGCTGATTGACTTTGCTGTACAGTAGAAATGAACAGAACACCGTGTAAGGCAAGTAAACTCCAATAATTTTTTTTTAAGAGATTCTGGTTTCATGCACCATTTAAAAAAAGAAAGAAGAAGTGAAGTCGCTCAGTCGTATCCAACTCTTTGTGACCCCATGGACTGTAGCCTACCACGCTCCTCCATCCATGGGATTCTCCAGGCAAGAGTACTGGTGGGTTGCCATTTCCTTCTCCAGAGGCACCATTTAAACCCTACCTTAAAAACAGATCTCTCTCTCTAAAAAGAATGAGTCAGGTGAAAGCAGAAGTGGCTTTGAACCTGCTAAAATATTTTAGGTGGCTTGTACAGTCATGTAAAACAACATTTGTGAGTTTCTATATAGCACAAAAGCAGTGTGTCAAGGATACGAGGTGGTTCAGTATCTCAGGCAACGATTCGTTATGTAAACAAACATCTGATGAGGACGTTCGTGAGGTTCCCAGGAACAGGCTACTTATTATTCCGAGTCTGTCATTTGGAATCGCCCTGTTGGGAAGGTGTCGGTCCAGACAATGTCTGCACTGTCTTCCTATGTTTCC
>NW_011494826.1:9657473-9675334 GCF_000754665.1 Bison bison bison | reverse complement strand
GTTTCCTTGAATATCTCATCTCCAAGACAACCAGTTACTCACACACCCTTGTCTGCCACAGAGTTCATCACATCCTGCTGACATAGTCATGTTCTCAAGCTTCCCTGAATTACTTGCACAGATGTCCTCCCAGCTTGTGCTTACAATGTGTGGTTTCTGAGTATGGAGAGGATGAAGTCAGACTAACAAAACTGCATTTTCAAAGCTGTAAAAGTTATTATCATATAAATGTAATTGAAAACATGTCGCTGGTGACATCTTGCTGCATTACACTGGATAAGAAGCAAAAGTGTGTCAGCCACTTCAATCATGTCCGACTCTTTGAAACCACATGGACTGTAGCCAACCAGCCTCCTCTGTCCATGGAATTCTCCAGGCAAAAATGCTGGAGTGGGTAGCCATTCCATTTTCCAAGGGATTTTCTCAACTCAAGGATTGATGATCAGTAAATCAAGTCAAAACCTAATGTGCACTTTTTATTGACACTAAGGAATGTTGCTTTTGCTTATAAGGTCCAAGGAATTCTTCATGACGGTTTTATGTTTGAGTATCATTTTTTTCCGAATGCTCGTGGAGTTTGCTCAAACTCATGTTCACTGAGTCAGTGATGCCATCCGACCATCTCATCCTCTCTCATCCCTTCTCCTCCTGCCTTCAATCTTTCCCAGCATCAGGGTCTTTTCTAGTGAGCTGGCTCTTTGCATTAGGTGACCAAAGTATTGGAGCTTCAGCTTCATTTCTTCCAATGAATAATCAGGGTTGATTTCCTTTAGGATTGACTGATTTGATCTGTTTGCTGTTCAAGGGACTCTCAAGAATCTTCTCCAACACCACAGTTCAAAAGCATCAATTCTTCAGCGCTCAGCTTTCTTTATAGTCCAACTCTCACATCCATACGTGACTACTGGAACCATAGTTTTGATTAGAGGGACCTTTGTTGGCAAAGTGATGTCTCTACTTTTTAATATGCTGTCCAGGTTTGTCATAGTTTTTCTTCCAAGGAGCAAGTGTCTTTTAATTTCATGACTGTAGTCACCATATGCAGTGATTTTGGAGCCCAAGAAAATAAAGTCTGTCACTGTTTCCATTATTTCCCCATCTATTTGCCATGAAGTGATGGGACTGGATGCCATAATCTTTGCTTTTTGAATGTTGAGTTTTAAGTCAGATTTTTCACTCTTCTCTTTCACTGTCATCAAGAGGACCTTTAGTTTTTCTTTGCTTTCTGCCATTAGAGTGGTGTCATCTGCACATCTGAGGTTATTGGTATTTCTCCCAGAATTCCTGATTCCAGCTTGTGACTCATCCAGCCCAGCATTTCACATGATATTCTCTGCATAGAAGTTAAAGAAGCACAGTGACAATATACAGCCTTGACATACTCCTTTCCCAATTTTGAACCAGTTTGTTGTTCCATGCCTGGTTCTAAGTGTTGCTTCTTGACCTGCATACAAGCCTCTCAGGAGGCAGGTAAGATGGTCTGGTATTCCTAACTCTTTAAACATTTTCCACAGTTTGTTGTTATCCATACAATCAAAGGCTTTAGCATAGTTAATGAAACAGAAGTAGATGTTTTTCTGGAATTCTTTTTCTGTGATCCAAAAGATGTTGACAATTTGACCTCTGGTTCCTCTGCCTTTTCTAAACACAGCTTGTACATCTGGAAGTTCTTGGTTCACATACTACTGAAGCCCAGCTTGAAGGATTTTGAGCATTACTTTACTAGCGTGTGAGATGAGTGCAATTGTGCGGTAGTTGGAGCATTCTTTGGCATTGCCCTTCTTTGGGATTGGAATGAAAACTGACCTTTTCCCGTCCTATGGCCTCTGCTGAGTTTTCCAAATTTGCTGGCATACTGAGTGCAGCACTTTAATGGCATCATTGTTTTGGGGGTTATGAAAACTGGCTGGAATTTTTTGCTCAATCTACATAAGACCAAAGATAAACAAGAAAGACACCAGAGAGGGGAAACACAAAAACAAAGCACCTTGTCTGGTGTTGAAATAACTTTCTAGGTCCAAGATGGACCTGCTTCTGCCTAGGGTGCCATGGCAACAAATTGAAACTTATATGACTTTTGTGTCTCTGGATATGTTCTTCTTGAACAAAAACACTGCAATATCCAGTCAATCAATCCCCAAAGGCCAAGCTAGTTCTGGGCGCTATACTTATTACCTTGCTCCTTCTTGTCCTAAACAAGATCGACTATGTTGCCCAACCAATCAGAACTTTTCTATTTGTCTCTATCTTGTTCTTCATTCTTTCTTAGAAAAGCTTCTTGCCTTCTCCCCCATTTTGCAGTTTTCCAAATGGAGACTGTTTGTTTCATGAAGGGCTAAAGTTTGTTTATATTTCCTGAATTTCCTTTAATCATTCTCTAATACCCTAGAGAAACAAAGCTAAGAATTACATTTGATTTCTCAGAATCCATGAAAGCAAGAAGAGAATAGAGTATAGTATTTAGTGTTGAGAAAAAACAACCAACTTAGAATTCTATATCCTGAAAAATTAATCTATCAAAGATGAAGGAGAAATATAGACTTTCTCAGACACACAAAGACTGAGTGAATTTGTTGCCTTGGAAGAAATGGTAAAAATAAGTTGTTTAGAGAAGGAAAATTACCAGTTGTTTAGATAGAAGGAAAAAATAGTTGTTTAGAGAGAAGTTCAGAAACTCAGGCCTACATAAAGGAAGAAAGGACATTGAGGAAAGAATAAGTGAAGTCAAAATAAACTTATTTTTCTTAGTTCTTATGTATCTATCGGATAACTTTTTGTTAAATAATACTACCAACAATATATTCAATTATGTAAGCATATATTATATACTTATATATGCTTGTGTATTCTTGGATATGGGCTTCCCAGGTGGCTCAGCAGTAGGGAATCTGCCTGCTAATTCAGGAGATGCAGGTTCAATCCCTGGGTCAGGAAGATCCCCTGGCAAAGGAAATGGCAAACTGCTCCAGTATTCTTGCCTGGGAAATCCCATGGACAGGGGAGCCTGGCAGGCTACAGTCCATGGGCTCACAAATAGTCAGACATGATTTAATGACTAAACAACAACAACAAGAATATGCTTGTATATAAATTTTAAAAATGACAGCAAAGATTCTAGGGATTGAAGGAAGGAACTAAGATTATTTTGTTATTTTAAGGTATTTGAACCTTTAAATTTTGACATTATTTGAAAGTGGCCTATGATTAGCTGTAAATGAATGGTGCAAACTCTAGGCAACCACTAAAAAAAGTAAAAAGAATATTTAAGTGATATGCTAATAAAAGGGAGAAAATGACTTCTACAAAATGCGCAGGTAAAAATCACAAAAGGCAGAAAAAGTGTCAAAAAAAGATGGAAAAGGGCAACAAATAAACTACAGTAACATGTGGTAGATACTAATCCAACTACATCAATAATCACTTTGAAAGTCAGTGATCTAAATGACCAATAATTGACTGTAAGCTGGATCAAAACGGCAGACTCAGTCATATATTGTCTATAGGAAGCTCACGTTGGGTGTAAAGACAAATAGATGAAAGAAAATCCACATGTAAACAGCTGTCAAGAGAAAGCAGAAGTAGCCTATTAATTTCACAGAGAACAAACTTCAAAGCAAGGACAGGTATCAGGGATAAATAATGATAAAGGGATCAATTATCAGGAAGACATAACAATCCTTCATGTGAATGAACCTAATAACAGACAAACTGTGAAGAAGAAACTAATAGAATTGCAAAGGACATAGGTAAATCCACTGTCTGAGCTGGAGATCTCAACACCTGTCTATCAGAAATGGTCAGATCATCAGGCAGAAAATCAGGAAGGGCAGAGTTAAACTCAACAATAATATCTAGGAACCTCCTGGTAGTCCAGTGGTTAAGAATCTGCCTTGCAGCGCAAAGGACACGAATTCAAACCCTGGTTCAGGAACTAAGATTCCACATGCCATGGAGCAACTAAGCCCATGTGCCGTAACTACTGAAGCCACATGCTTTAGAGCCCACACCCCCTGACTACTGAGCCTGCACATCACAGCTAGAGAGTCTGAGAGCTGCAACAAAGGGTTCCACATGATGCAATGAAGATCCTGCATGCCGCAACTAAGACCTGAAACAGCCAAATAAATAATTAAAAAAAATAACATTGATCAACTGCATGCAATTCACATGTATGAGTTATGGCAACAACAGAACACACATTATTCTCATGCTCACATAGAAGATTCACAGAGATATACCATACCACATTCTGGGCCACAGACACAGTTTAACAAATTTAAAACAACAGAAACCATATAATGAACTTCCCTGTTGGTACACTGGATAAGAATCCATGTGCCAAGGAAGGGCACACAGGTTTGATCTCTGGCCCGGGAAGATTCCATATGCCACAAAGCGACTAAGCCCATGCACCATAACTACTGAACCTGTGCTCTAGAGCCCATGCTCCATAAGAGAAGCCACTTCAAAGAGAAGCCCATGTACCACCATGGAGAGTAAGCCCCATTTGTTGTAAGAGAAAAGCTCACACAGCAATGAAGGCCCAGCACAGCCAAAAGTAAATTCTAAAAAAGAAACTACAGACCAATATCTCTCATGAACATAAATGTAAAAATGTACATGAAAATATTAGCAAATAGAACCCAGCAATGTATAAAAATAGTTATACACCACAATCAGTTCAGTTCAGTTGCTCAGTCATGTCTGACTCATTGTGACCCCATGAACTGCAGCATACCAGGCTTCCCTGTCCATCATCAACTCCCAGAGCTTACTCAAACTCATGTCCATCTGATATAGGCATGTTCTCCGTGTTGTCATGTCTACCACCAGAGACCATCATAAAGGAGTTGGTGATGAAGCTTGCTTTGTCCTTTCATGATCTCTGTTTCCCTTGGGGATCTCAAGCAAGTGTTCAGATGTCCTGGGTTCGAGAAGCAGATTAAATCACACACGTTCATGCTCAGGAACTTCCACATAAAAGCCGGTCTGATGGATCTGAGGGATTGTTTTCTTTTACATGAAATTCTGTGGGCATGAACTCTAGTTCTCTAGATGAAACAGGCTTACCCATGCTCCCTGATGGTAGCATGATGACTATCTTACTCAGACATGAGACCTAAGCAAAGGAACAGCACTGAACTTGGGTTTACAGGAAGTTCTAAAGCTCCATGTGCCCAAGGGAACAGAGTTACAGCATACCGCTTGTTGCCCTGAGGGCTAAGAGCCTTCCACTCTTTTCGATGTAGGATATCCAACATCCTTTTCATGCATTCACGAACTATGGAAGAAAACAGATGTGCTGCTTCTTTCTCACATCTCCAAATTATTGAAATTATCTGATAAAGCAAGACACTAATTTAAAATACCATAACTTACCTAGATCTAGTCAGGAATTTTCCAATTAAAAATCCCACGGCAACTAGCTAATTTGCCTGTTTCATTGGTTGGACAAATGTTTTAATCTATTGTTCTGTGCCCTGTCTTAGATTTACAGTGATACATATTAGCAAAGCAAATGTTAGTTATCTGCATGTGTATATAACTGATGCTATTTATGTAAATCCTACCTACATGACATTTTAAAAATGTATTAAATAGCCTCCCTCAGCATTAAAATTGCTGGAGAAATCTAATTCCGAGGTTATCATCATTAAAATGCCATTAAACATTTAATACTCTCTCCCTGAGACTACAAAAGAATTCAACAATGTTTGCATCAGAGCATCTTCAGTTCTTTCTTTTTCATAATTTTACATTTAATACCATCTCTTAGTTTTATGTAAAATAAATACTTTGCTAGAAATTCTCATTTGGTGAGAATTAAGACCCTTTCAAAGCATCATGCTACTTTCTGCCTCTCTGCCATTAATCATTTTTATGAATGAAAGATTCAAATAGTTACGAAGACACATAAAGATCCCTGACTTGTGTCCTATCTATGAGAAGGTTGGATGATGGCCACTCTGACTGGTGTGAGGTGGTATTTCATCGTGATTCTGATTTGCATTTCTAATAATTAGCGATGCTGAGCATCTTATTATGTACCTTTTGTCCATCTATTTGTTTGGGGCAAACGTAAATGCAGTTTCAAACTGTGAACTTTAAATCATTATAACTAGGCTCAAACATACCTTTATTAATCACAATAGGAACCATTAGAATCAACACATTTTTGCCAATGAGAAATGTTTGTTTATTCCCGTAGCCAAAAAAAAATCTGTGCTTCAGGATATGATGAACTCGTGGACAGCTTTTTTTGCATCCTGCTGGTTGTGGAAGTGTTTTCCCTGCAAAAAGTCATCAGCATCTTGATGGTAGTCAGTTGGCAAGAGGTTAGATGAATATGGCAGATGAGGCAAAATGTCGTAGCCCAATTCGTTCAACTTTCGAAGTGTTAGTTGTGCGACCTGTGGCGGGGCATTGTCATGGAGAAGAATCGGGCCCTTTCTGGACCAATGCTGCTGCGAGCCTTGCAGTTTTTGGTGCATCTTGTTGATTTGCTGAGCATGATCCTCAGATGCAGTAGTTTCGGTGGGATTCAGAAAGCTGTAGTGGATTAGTTCGGGTATTTACCATGACATTTTTTTCTTGCAAGTGTGGCTTTGGGAAGTGCTTTGGAGCTTCTACTCAGTCCATCCACTGAGTTGGTCTTCACTGAGTTAGTCTTACCAGTGAAGACCAGTGAAATATGGTATGGTCTTACCATATTTTCAAAAATGGTACATATTAAATAATTTCATTGAGATTTTTGCTATTATAAGTCCATCTGGGCAAAGTGTATGCTATATTACACACACATCAATATATGTGTTACTGTTGCATTACCTGAAGAGAGAAGTTACATTTTTAAAGGCTCTCATTTGAGGTTCAGTAGAGAAGAAAGGCCAAACCTTTTGCTAAGTAGCCATTATAGAATAAATAGAATACAATAACATTTACAGAGCCTTAGCTTCCATCAAGGAGAAAGAAAAGAAGTAAATGAAGCAATAAAGCATCATTTCCTTTACCTCGGATCCCCAGACACATTAGCAGGGATGAGAACAACTAACTATCCTGTTGGTGCTGTTATGTAGGGAGCAAAGCCTTCCTCCTCAGGTCAGAGGGACACCGTGTCTCAGAGATGGCCGAGGTTGTACAAAACGAGAGATGAAGAATTTCAGCATCAGAACCAGAGGAGACAGAGACGCACTGGACAATCAGTCCACAAAAGGACTGTGAAATGGATTTCACTGTGTTCATTCCAACTTGGCCAATGCTTTCTGTATTTTCTTAGAGTTTCCATAGAGATGGTCTCACAAAATGATCCTCTTCTAAGCCACAAAGAAACAACACAGACAAGAGAACAAGGAAACAAAGACAGAATTTAATTTAAACTTTTAATGATGGGAAATGGAAAAGAAATCCTTTTCTTTTGCTGGTGTGAGTACTTGGAAAGGCAGTCATTTTGCTGAACAGATTTTCTGATAGCACTCAGGAATGGTCTTGCACTTACTGTTACAAGCCTCGAATGATGGAATTCTGTAGAATGAAAATTCTGGAGAGATCTGTCTAAATTCTGTTTTACAGGGGAGCATTGATTTTTTTTCCCCCAAGTAATCTCTTTTTTCAGAGAAGGCAATGGCACCCCACTCCAGTACTCTTGCCTGGAAAATCCCATGGACGGAGGAGCCTGGTGGGCTGCAGTCCATGGGGTCGCGAAGAGTCGGACATGATTGAGCGACTTCACTCTCACTTTTCACTTTCATGCATTGGAGAAGGAAATGGCAACCTACTCCAGTGTTCTTGCCTGAAGAAGCCCAGGGACGAGGGAGCCTGGTGGGCTGCCGTCTATGGGGTCGCACAGAGTTGGACACGACTGAAGCAACTTAGCGAGCGAGCGAGCAAATAAATCTCTTTTTTAAAAGTTATCAAAGTTTTACATATATGGGAGAAAATTCATAACTTACTGCAAAGCAAACAGAAAGTTTTAATCATTTTCTGTGATTCTACCACCCAGAGAAAACAGCCACTAATGATATTTCTGATTAGTGTGTGTATACACACAGTTCCTTGCTATCTCTCCACAGCATTCCACTACATCAACTTCCTGCTTAGAGGCATGTGTATTGCTGTGTTTTTAAGAAACGATTTTCAACTATTATGCAAGCAAAGCTTTAAATATAAAGCTGAAATGATATGTTCATTACTTCCTTCTGAAGAATTCCAACTACTGGAATTATTTACATGTATGGCTTCCATAAAATTCTCTTATGTATAAATTACTTCATGGGTTTCTTTGGTGGTCTAGTGGTGAAGAGTCTTCCTGCCAGTGCAAGGGACATGGGTTCGACCCCTGGTCCAGGAAGATCCTACGCGTTGTGGAGTAACTAAGCCTGTGCACCACAACCACTGAGCCTGCGCCCTAGAGCCCACGCTCTGCAACAAGAGAAGCCACCACAATGAGAAGTCCACACACCACAGCTAGAGAGTGGTCTCTGCTTGCCACAACTAGAGAAAAGCCTGAGCAGCAATGAAGACCCAACACAGCCAAAAATAAATAAGCAAATTAATTAATTAAAAATAAATTACTTCATTTGATTTTAAAAACTATCTTGTGAGCTGGGTAGGCCCACTCTGACCATGGTTAAAAGTTTATCATATGGATGAGTAAATTGAAGCTGTTTAATGGAAAGCCACACTTGAACTGAACTGTCTTACCATAGATTCCATGTGATTTTACAATAGCAAACAGCAGAGATACCCATGGTATATCAAAGTGTTGTTGAGTGTACCAGTTGTAATAAATTGACAAAGTGAAAGTGAAAGTCGCTCAGTCATGTCCGATTCTTTGCAACCCCATGGACTATACAGTCCATGGAATTCTCCAGGCCAGAATACTGTTCCCTTCTCCAGGGGATCTTCCCAACCCAAGGATCGAACCCAGGTCTCCTGCATTGCAGGCAGACTCTTTACCAGCTGAGTCACCAGGGAAGCCCAATAAATTGACAAACTCCATGTAAATGATCTTGTGGGGACGTGCCGAGAGTGGCGTGGCTGGGTTTAATACAGATGCTCTGTGTCAACTGCAGGCTTGGTTCCTGGAGAGGCTCCTAGAACTGGGTTTTTGTTTTTGTTTTTCTAACAAAGGCACCATGCAGAGCCACTTTAAATTATCACAATTTTTCCTTCCCTGCTGTCCCATTTTCCAGTTAGTTTTGCTGAATACATGCTTCTCCCCCTCCAGACCAGTCTGTCTCTGGCCCCTGGGCAAGGCGTAGGCAGCACAAGGAGCTACTTGTACTCCAGCTAAAGAAACCATGTATGAGCCCCCACGTCCTTGTCTACTGAAGTGAAATGTTGACTCAAGGTACTGATAAACCTATTTGCAGGGCAGAACTAGAGACACAGACTTAGAGAACAGACTGTGGACACAGTGGGGGAAGGAGAAGGTGGGACAAGCTGAGAGAGTAGCACTGATGTATACACGCTGCCATGTGTAAAACAGACAGCTAGCGGGAGCTGCTGCATAGCACAGGGAGCTCAGCTCTGTGCTCTGTGATGACTTTCAGGGGTGGGATGGGGAGGACGGAGGCCCAAGTGGGAGAGGATATATGTATACCTTAGCTGATTCACTTCATTGTACAGCAGAAACCGACACAACATTGTAAAGCAACTATACCCCAATAAAAAAGACAATGTATGTAAAAATAAAGACATCCCTCTAGACCTGCCATGTACCTCAAACAAAATAAGCAATAAAGTACATTTTAATAATCTTCAAAAGAAATTTCAATTCTAATTTTAACCTAACCCAAACTACTACACTGAATACCAATATATCACTTAACTGCATAAAACTTGTTCATACAAAGTTCTACTCAACCTGGTGATGTAGCTTAATAATTAAAGTGAAGCCCTGTAAATACCTGGATGGATTTAATAATCCCATAAACACAGAAGTTCCAGTCTACTAATGTCTAATATTGATACAATTACACATGCAATTATCTGCATCCGGTGAGAATGGTCTCTAAAGATAGAAGGTTAAAAAGAGCAGACACCAGGTGCACAAAAAGTCCGCCTTATGTGACTCTGCCTCGTGGGAAATGGCAGGGATGAAAGGTAAGCTGTAAGAGGAGGCTCAGCAGGTGGAGAACCCGCCTGCAATGCAGGAGACACAGAAGATGCAGGTTCCGTCCCCAGGTCGGAAAGATCCCCTGGAGGAGGAAATGGCAACCCACCCCAGTATTCTTGTCTGGAGAATCCCATGGACAAAGGAGCCTGGCAGGCTATGGTCTATGGGGTTGGACACGAGTGAGCAAAGAGTCAGACGCGACTGAGAAACCAAGCACACACAGGAGGAAGTCTGAGTAAGTTATATTAACTAATTAGGGTTGCACACTTTATGTCAGCCACTTTGGTCCTAAGATTAGCTCATATCAGTAGAAAGCCAGTGTAAAGCACGTTAAGGATTACCTCAGAATAAAGTTAAGTCCTAGTGATGCTGTAAAAATCCACAGCTAAAAGAAAATAAGCTACAGAAAAAAAATTAACACTGTGTATGTTACGTATGAAAGCTAAGAGAATTTTAAAAAGTTCTCAACACAAGGAAAAAATATTTTTCCTATTTATTTGATGTTGTATTTATATAAGATTGGATGTTCACTAAATTTTTTGTGATAATCATTTCATCATGTGTGTAAGTCGACTTATTATGGTGTATATTTTTAAATTATACAGTCTCTTTATGTCAATTACATTATCAATAAAAGTGGAAGACAAGTTTTTAAATTAAAAAATAAAATAAGAAAAAATATAAATAAGCTATGAAGCTGACTTTAACACTTCTGATTACACCACAACAAAGATCCACCCTGGGATTAGATATCCCTCTATGCTTAGTCCTACATTCACATAATGATAACAACAAAATTATTCACCAGAATAGGATGAGCATCAGCCTAAAAGTCAGAGAACTTGGTGGTGATTCACACTTCTCTAGAGGAGCCTGTTTGATAATCAACAGACTCTGGTAAACCCCATCCTTAGAGAACCCTGGTGAGGAACAGCAGAAAGCATAATTACCATAATTATCAGATGTTCACTCAAGGCACAGCCCGTGGGAGGGGAAGATATAGGCTACATTTTGTACCTCAGGAACATAATTTATACAAAAGTTTTTAGGAAATAAAAAAAAACAAAGGAGAACTTAGTAGTAAATAAAGAATAGAGAGCTTGATTGAGTCAGGAAGCACACACAGTCAGCCCCTCCAATATCAATAACTTCATAACCCGCTAATAAGCTCCTAACATACAAGATTAAAAAGTAGAGACATTACTTTGTCAACAAAGGTCCGTTTAGTCAAGGCTATGGTTTTTCCAGTGGTCATGTATGGACGTGAGAGTTGGACTGTGAAGAAAGCTGAGCGTCGAAGAGTTGATGCTTTTGAACTGTGGTGTTGGAGAAGACTCTTGAGAGTCCCTTGGACTACAAGGAGATCCAACCAGTCTATCCTAAAGGAGATCAGTCCTGGGTGTTCATTGGAAGGACTGATGCTGAAGCTGAAACTCCAATACTTTGGCCACCTCATGCGAAGAGTTGATTCGTTGAAAAAGACCCTGATGCTGGGAGGGATTGGGGGCAGGAGGAGGAGGGGACGACAGAGGATGAGATGGCTGGATGGCATCACCGACTCGATGGACATGAGTTTGGGTAAACTCCGGGAGTTGGTGATGGACAGGGAGGCCTGGCGTGCTGCAATTCATGGGGTCGCAAAGAGTTGGACACGACTGAGCGACTGAACTGAACTGAACTGAACATACAAGAGGAAATAAGTCCTGGCAAGATGAGCATCCTGAAAAGTGTGCTTGGATGGATCAAAGTGAAGCCTAGAGGGTATTTTAAACCTCAGAACACTTTGTGCTAAAACCCGACCAAATTTCCCACCATATTCAACTCTCATAAGTAAATAAAAGACTCACTTAGCGTCTATGTGTAGAAGAAAGAAATTTAAAGCTGGTGCTATGGATAAAGTACCATAAAGGATGATGAAAGAAGTTGAATATCCTGGAGCCAGAGGAGCTGCTTATGGACAGTTTAGAAGAACAAACTCATCCTATGATTTATGAGTAGAGCTAATAAACCTTATAAGCCTGGTGACAGCTGGTTGTTCAGAAAAGAACTTTAGTTCAACTTTAAATATTGCTTTAAAACATAACTTTTAACATAATGTTCAGTGTTATTTTAAAAGATATAAGTTTTTAGATACAGGTTTTTAGTTACAGGGTACAAATGTCTCTGGGCTTCCCTGGTGGCTCAGTGGTAAAGAATCACCTGCCAATGCAGGGGACTCAAAGATCCCTGGGTCGGGAAGATCCCCTGGAGGAGGGCATGGCTACCCATTCCGGTGTTCTTGCCTGGAGAATCTCCATGGTCAGAGGAGCCTGGTGGGCTAGGGCAGGTCAGAGCCTGGTGGGCCATGAGTCCATGGGGTTACAAAGAGTGGGGACATGACTGGGCAACTAAACAACAACAAATGTCTCTAGAAAATAAGCATATACAATACCACAGTTAGTTTAAAAGCAGTCATCAATTAAGAAAGCATTCAAGGTAAACCACACAATCACCTAAATACAAATAATAAACACATCAAGTACTGACTAATACCAGACTAATTTACTAATTATACAAGAATACACAGACGAACTATACAAAAAGATCTTAATGACACAGATAACCATGATGGTGTGATCACTCACCTAGAGCCAGACATCCTAGAGTCCGAAGTCAGGTGGGGCTTAGGAAGCATCGCTTGAACAAAGCTAGTGGAGGTGATGGAATTCCAGTTGAGCTATTTCAAGTCCTAAAAGATGATGTGTAAGTTCTGCACTCAATATGCCAGCAAATTTGGAAAACTCAGCAGTGGCCACAGGACTGAAAAGGTCAGTTTTCACTCCAATCCCAAAGAAAGGCAATGCCAAAGAATGTTCAAACTACTACACAATTGCACTCATCTCACAGGATAGCAAAGTAATGCTCAAAATTCTCCAAGCCAGGCTTCCACAGTACGTGAACTGAGAAATTCCAGATGTTCAAGCTGAATTCATAAAAGGCAGAGGAACCAGAGATCAAATTACCAACATCCAATGGATCATGGAAAAAACAAGAGAGTTCCAGAAAAATATCTATTTCTGCTTTATTGACTACACCAAAGCCTTTGACTGTGTGGATCACAACAAACTGTGGGAAATTCTGAAAGAGATGGGAATACCAGACTACCTGACCTGCCTCCTTTGAAACCTGTATGCAGGTCAAGAAGCAACAGTTAAAACATGGAACAACAGACTGGTTCCAAATTGAGAAAGGAGTATGTCAAGGCTATATATTGTCACCCTGCTTATTTAACTTATATGCAGAGTACATCATGCCAAATGTTAGGCTGGATGAAGCACAAGCTGGAATCAAGATTGCTGGCAGAAATAGCAATAACCTCAGATATACAGATGACACCACCCTTATGGCAGAAAGTGAAGAGGAACTGAAGAGCCTCTTGATGAAAGTGAAAGGGGAGAGTGAAAAGCTGGCTTAAAACTCAACATTCAAAAAATGAAGATCATGGCATCTGGTCCCATCACTTCATGGCAAATAGATGGGGAAACAATGGAAACAGTGACAGACTTTTTTTCCTGGGCTCCAAAATCAATGCAAATAGTGACCGCAGGCATGAAATTAAAAGACACTTGCTCCTTGGAAGAAAAGCTATGACCAATCTAGACAGCATATTGAAAAGCAGAGACATTACTTTGTCCACAAAGGTCTGTCTAATCAAGGCTATGGTTTTTCCAGTAGTCATGTATGGGTGTGAGAGTTGGACCAGAAGGAGAGCTGTGCGCCCAAGAACTGATGCTTTTGAACTGTGGTGTTGGAGAGGACTCTTGAGAGTCCCTTGGACTGCAAGGAGATCCAACCAGTCCAGCCTAAAGGAAATCAGTCCTGGATATTCATTGGAAAGACTGATGCTGAAGCTGAAACTCCAATACTTTGGCTACCTGTGGCAAAGAACTGACTCATTGGAAAAGACCCTGATGCTGGGAAAGATTGAAGGCAGAAGGAGAAGGGACAATGGAGGATGAGATGGTTGGATGGTATCACCAACTCGATGGACATGAGTTTGAGCAAGCTCTGGGAGTTGGTGATGGACAGGAAGGCATGGTATGCAGCAGTCCATGGGGTTGTAGAGAGTCAGACATGACTGAGCCACTGAACTAAACTGAATTTATTAATTAATAGAAGCAATACTGTTCATATTAGTAACAAGAAATGTTTCTCCTTGCATAAAGCTTATATCAGAATGCATAAACCCACTGATAGTTAATAGTAAAATAAACCTTAACCAATACCTAATTATTTATTGAAATAGTTGTGAATCAGCATGTTACTGAAAGAGTATGCGGGGTCTGGCTGCTTGCTGCTCAAAAGCCAATAAATAGGCCAGGTTGGTGGAAAGGAAAGTGTGCTTTATTTTAGATGCCATCACCTGTGGAGAGTGGGGTGGTAGATGTCTATCCAAAGCCATTGCCTTCTCCGACAAGCAGAGGGTGAGAACTTTTATAGACAGAGGCGGTGGTTGGGCGGTGGTGGTGTGGGGAGTGGCTACATGCAGAAACAGCATAGTCAGCTCTGACAGTCAACGTGAAACTGGTTATCAGTGGTCTGACCAGTGTCATCTTGTTTTAAGTACAATTAATTTTCAGTTCCAGGGTCAGTTTGTTCCTATTTCTTTTTGGCCACATCTCTGAATTGTGGCAGCTCGTGTCATGGGTACAGTCTGGTCATCATGACTTCTTCATCATTAACTTCTCCACCTAAGGTTTCAGTATCTATAAGATTGAAGAGGAAAAGTTAAAATTTTACACAACCTCCTGCTGTTCTGCCTCTATAACTCAGCTTATTCCTTGCAGTCTGGATCACGTAGGTCACATAGTCTCAGAAAGTGGGGACTTATAGTACTAGGAACTGGAGCTTAGCTCACTCACTCTTGTCCTGCTCTTTGCAATTGCCCACCCCCTGCAAATCTGCTTAATCATGCCTGTCCGTGTAAAGGTCAGGCATCCCCCTCCCCATCTTGACTGCTGTTCCCCACGCATGTGAAACCCCTTAGTTTAAACCAGCCTATTAACAGCTAGTGTTGCCCACTACAGTCTGTCTATAAAAACTCTGTGATCCCTTTGTTCGGGGCTCAGAGCTTAAGAGTTTAACTCCTCTGGGCCCGCCAGCGTAATAAACCTAAGTTCTCCGGCTGTCTGAGTGTGGTGCTTAGTTTCTGCAACAAGACAGCTCACAGGATGTGGCTCAGAATATTATCTACAGACTTTGAGAAAGAACTGAAGGTCCTTGACGATGCTTAACGACAGCATTATTATTGTTGAGTCTCCTTGGACTGTTTTCCTTTTTTTTAGCATTTCTCATTTCTCTGATTAAACTTGTGGACTGAAACTTTCCACAGACAAAAGGCAGGCGGAGGACATGATTGGCAGCGGGGTGGCAACGACAATGGTGTCCTGCGCTGTTTCAAGCACAGACATACATTCAAGGAAAGATTAAAACAAGTGGATGAACTCAGCAATCACAAATCCTGCCTGTTTACCAAGAACACTGCCTCTTGTAGTCCTGATAATAGAGGCACAGCCTGTCTGGTGACATCTCTCTAACTGTCACGGGATCCTGTCTGTGGACACATAGCAGGGCCATGTATTCTCTGAAAAAAGACTTGCTGCATACAAGAATGGATGGCTACATATGGGCTTTACCAAGTATTTTATTTTTAATTGAAATTTTTTGTTTTTTATATTTGTAATTTATTTATCATAATATTTGACTGGGGCAGGTCTGGCACAAGGAATCTTTTAGCCGTGGCGTGTGGGGTCTAGTTCTCTGACCAGGGAATGAACCTGGGGCCCCTGCATTGTAAACGCAGACTATTAGCCACTGGACCACCAGGGAAGTCCCTACCTTGTCCTTTAATCACTGAAATTTACCTTCCTGGGAAAAGGTGGGAATAAAACAAGAGGAGCAGATCCTACGAAGCATTGATTAATCCATTAATCCAAAAAATAATCAAATTTTAAGGGAAAACATCACATGTCCTCTGCCTGCCTCCTGTCTGTAGAAAACCTTTAGACTCCCAGGCTTCTCTGAGTTCCAAAGAGTACATTTAAACAGAGAAGTGAGAACATGCAGAAAGAAAGGAAAAATGTCAAAAATGAGAAAACAATAACTTAGCCATTAAACAAAGTCAAGGACCTATGTTCCTCCTCAAGGGCTGTAGATACTGTTCTGAGCCGTGTCCTGTGAGCGGTCTTATACACGCCGAAACCCCATCAGGTGGAGAAGCTGACAGCCTGCTGCCCACAAGCAGGCAGACTCCAGACCTGGTAGAACCAGAAGGTGATGATGCTGACTCCCGATGACCTCACCACCAGCCAATCAGGAGAAGGTTCCTGAGCAGATCACCCACTCCACAAGCCGCTTCTTAACCTTGTCTTTCAACTTCCCATGAAGCCTTCAGGGAGTGTGAGCCTTTTAAGCACGGCCTGCCCTGGACTCCTTGCTCAGCACCTGCCACACATGCTTCCTTTCCTTCACCACAAGGTGGGGTCAGTGGACGGGCTTCACCATGCCAGGGCCGGAATCTCAAGTGCGGTCCAGAAGCTGTACGCCAGGGTTTATCAGTCACTCAGCAGAACACAGAGCACAGCTGCCCCAAGGCGCCTGACCTCATGTGAATCCAACAAGAGGAGACAAAGGACCACAGTAAATCAGGCAACACCCTCAACTCAGATGTCAGAAATCTCAGGGGAACAAGACATGCTACAGGAAAAGAAGAGACAGGGGGTCTCCAGGTACACACGATCCTGACTCGTACAGAGGAGTGAGACCCCCAGACTCTGCACCTGAGGTCACGTGTGGACACTGTCAATGGTGACCCCACCCCCAGACCCTGTACCTGGGGTCACATATCCACAGTCTCCAGAACCCCCCTCCCAGACACTGAACCTGAGGTCACATAACCACAGGTATCCACACAGATGGACCTTAAAGGATCATTTCTAACAGAAGTCAGTCAGCCATAGGAAGGTAGTAGTGTATGAATATAACTTCTAGGTAAAATATCAGTAGACATACAAAGTATCAAATTTATGAGCCCAAAGAGACTCTGAGATTTCAAACACAAAGGGTTCCAAGAAAAAGAAAAAACAAAATGAGAATATGAAGGGCCTGAAAATGAAAGGAGATCTGAACTAACACAGACATAGAAACCTGTATTTGTAATTAATAATCCCTGAGGATTATCCTCTTCCTTTCTCCCTTCCTTCCTTCCTTTCCCACATACATGGGAATCTGTATGGTAAGGACCTAACAGAAGAAGAAGATATTAAGAAGAGGTGGCAAGAATACACAGAAGAACTGTACAAAAAAGATCTTCATGACCCAGATAATCACGATGGTGTGATCACTGACCTAGAGCCAGACATCCTGGAATATGAAGTCAAGTGGGCCTTAGAAAGCATCACTACGAACAAAGCTAGTGGAGGTGATGGAATTTCAGTTGAGCTATTTCAAATCCTGAAAGATGATGCTATGAAAGTGCTGCACTCAATATGCCAGCAAATTTGGAAAACTCAGCAGTGGCCACAGGACTGGAAAAGGTCAGTTTTCATTCCAATCCCCAAAAAAAGCAATGCCAAAGAACGCTCAAACAACCGCACAACTGCACTCATCTCACATGCTAGTAAAGTAATGCTCAAAATTCTCTAAGCCAGGCTTCAGCAATACGTAAACCGTGAACTTCCAGATGTTCAAGCTGGTTTTAGAACTG
>NW_011494826.1:9651002-9657309 GCF_000754665.1 Bison bison bison | reverse complement strand
CTGGTTTTAGAAAAGGCAGAGGAACCAGAGATCAAATTGCCAACATCCGCTGGATCATGGAAAAAGCAAGAGAGTTTCAGAAAAACATCTATTTCTGCTTTTTTATACCTGAATTAGGTCACTATATGACAACAGTCAGAACATTGCAAATTGACTCTACTGTAACATAACATCGGCATGATGTTAAAGAGAAGGAAAGAGAAGCAGTGCCTACTCTACTCCCCCTGACCTCCCTGACTGTGGCTGCTGTCCTATCTCTGGAGCCTAAGCAGGTGTAGGTCCCACTGCTGGCCTGGGGTGAGTTTGACACAGCCTGGCAGGGCTCCCTTCACTGAACCCTTTTTAAACATCTACTGCCTGCTATGATCTGGCTCGGACTAGACTCCCCAGCAGGATCCAGGCCTCCAGGGACTTGGGAGCAAATATTACGAACGCTGCATGTGCCCTGGTGCTGGGCATTTCAATTCAAGCCTCCTTTTTGGAGTGCAGCCTCCTAGGCACCTAAGCACACTCAGCAGAGTGCTGTGGACCCAGAAGTAATTAGTCTGGTGTGTGTGTGTGTGTGTGTGTGTGTGTGATGCTTTACGGGGGGAAAGCAGTGAAACACAAGCCCTTAGGTGTTTGCTCAGGTACAATTCACTGTAATCCACAGCCCAGGATGCTGACTTTCCCAGGAACCAGAGATGTGCTTTAAAAAGTGCAGTCACCTGTAAACATTTCCTGCAACTACAACTTGACCAAAGAGGCTGACCTCTAATTCACAAGGCCTGGGGTTCTGTTAATGACAGCTGCCCTCAGGAAATCTCCCAGGGCAGGGGTTGAAGAAATAAATTCCAAACACAACAGAGTTTCAAGAAGCCAATTGCCAAGGTAAATTTTCTTCACACCCTTTAATGTAAAGGAAACAAGGTGGGGGAAAAGCAAACCTCACCACAGGAGGAGATGCACAGCGTCCCTAATTGCTGTGGGAACACCAATCGAAACAACAATGGGAAATCAGATGCCACCAAACTGGCCATCCTCACAAGCCTACAAACAATAAAAGCAGGAGAGCTGGCGGGTGAGGTAACCCCACTACATGTTCAGTGGAAATGGACATTGACAACAGCCACTAGAAAGCACAGACTCTGCATGTCAAAAAAATGAAAATAAAAAACTCTCAAGAGAGCCAATCCTAGGATCAGACATGCTCATACCTGGGCCTATAAGCTGAGATGGTTATCATTCATCATTTAATAAAAACACGTGCACTCCAACATTCACGGAAGCTCTACTTGCAACAGCCAAAACAGAGCCTGCAAAATGCCCATTGACAGATTAAAGGTTAAAGAGGGTGTGTTACAGACAGACAATGGACCGTTACTCAGCCATGAAAAAGCACCACTGGTCACTAGGAGGATGGACCTTGAAGGATCATACACTAATTGAAATCAGCCAGACTGAGGAAGACAACAGCCTTTGATGTCCCTCCTAGGAAAAATTTAAAAAGAGATACAAAGGAACTAAAGTTACAACCCAAAAAGAGACTCTGAGAATTCAAACACAGAGGGTTCCAATAAAGAAAAAAAAAGAAAGGCCAGGGATGAATTCAGAGGTAGGGACTTACATATACACAGAAATCTGTAGGTGTAATAGATAATCCAAAAGCATTATCTCTTTCCTTCCTTCCATATATACACAGAAATCTGTAGCTGTCATAGATGCTCAAGAGGGACCTGATGTTCAGCAAGTGGAACTTTGCTTGAGCTTCTGCAATAATCTCTATGGCAAAACAATCCGAAAAGGAACAGATACACTGTATATATATGTCATAACTGAATCAGGTGGCTGTACAGTAATGGCAAGCACAAAACTGCAAATCGAATATACTCTGACATAGCTTCAGCATGAGATTAAAAAAACAAAAAGAAAAAAAAAAATCAGTGCCTAATTTATTCCCTGAAACCTCACTGATTTGGGCTGCTATCCTATCCCTGGAGCCTGAGCAAGCTTGTGTCTCATGTTTAGACTGGGGTGGGGTTGAGAATACAGCCAAAATATTAATAAAAAATGGGTAACCCTGTAATTTTGACCCTGTAATGTACAATAGCCAAGACTGGGAAGCTAATTGTAGAAGCACAGTTGAATTGATACAGACAACAGGGTACATGTACACAATGCAATATTTCTCAACCATAAAGAAGTAGGAAATAATGCCAAAGCCAGCCGCAGGAGAGAAAATAGAGATGATCATTCTGAGTGAAGTAAGGGACGTAGGAAGAGACAAGTATCAGTATCATATGATATCACCTCTAGGTGTAATCTAAAGATGGGCAGAACTGAACTTCTTGCCCAGAGGAAGAGCCTCACAGACTTAGAAAAGAAACTTCTAATCACCAAGATATAAAGATGTGGGGCTTGGAGAAGTGAGTTCCTTTAGAGTTGCTTCAGACTAATAAATGCACACTACTATTTAAAATAAATGACCAAGGACAAACACCAATACAGTATACTAACGCATATATATGGAATTTAGAAAGATGGTAACGATAACCCTGTATACCAGACAGCAAAAGAGACACTGATGTATAGAACAGGCTTATGGACTCTGTGGGAGAGGGAGAGGGTGGGAAGATTTGGGAGAATGGCATTGAAACATGTGAAATGTCATGTATGAAACGAGATGCCAGTCCAGGTTCAATGCACGATGCTAGATGCTTGGGGCTGGTGCACTGGGACGACCCAGAGGGATGGTATGGGGAGGGAGGAGGGAGGAGGGTTCAGGATGGGGAACACATGTATAATTTTTTTTAAATTAAAATTGAATAAAAAAAAGAAAAAAAAAAAGAAATAAAATAAAATAAATGACCAGGACCTACTGTATAAATGACCAGGACCCACAAGGACACTTACTCCACACTCTGTAATAACCTATATGGAAAAAAAACTCAATATGTTAATAGAAGTGAAACTGGTTGTGGTAGAAGGGGGAAGGAAAAAAAACCACCCACAAGACTGTAATTCACCTATATACTCCAGTTCAAATGATGAGATAAAAACAGCAAAAGCAAAAAAGAAATGCTGATTCTATTTCCCTCAAGGCATAATGACCTGGGCTGGTGTCACATCCCTGGAGCCTGATTAGCTTGGATCCCAAGGCTGGAGTGTGTGGGGCTGAGGGAGCTGGGAACACATGGCAGGCAGTGTGCCTCCACAATGAACCTGGAGTATCTGTTGCCTTCCAGATACAGGCGAGATAATCTAAGGAATTGGAATATACAATCCCTTAAATATATATTTGTGTGTATGTATATATATATATATATATATCAAATAGATGATCAAAAAGTACTTACTGAATAGCATAGGGAAGTTTATTGAACACACTGTGATCATCTATATGTGAAAAAGAGACCAAAAAAGAATAGATAAACTTCTATGTATTAATATAACTGAATCGAGTTCCTGTACATCTGAAACAAACACATTAGAAATCAATCATATTCCAATAGAAAATAACAAGGAAATTACAGTTAAAAAAAAAAAAAAAGTGCGGCATGAAGAAGTGCTGCCGCCTTGTGGCCACTTTCTGTAACAACACCATGAAGAGCTGTGCTGCTAGGCATTTAACTTTCATAAGGATTCAAGGTCTGCAAGTTGTCAACTAAGAAATAAAGTCACAACCTGAAAGCAGAAAGTTATTTTACTCTGTGGGAATGTTTATAACTCCAAGGCTGGGAGACA
The DNA here is from genome assembly GCF_000754665.1 of Bison bison bison. Classification (NCBI taxonomy): domain Eukaryota; kingdom Metazoa; phylum Chordata; class Mammalia; order Artiodactyla; family Bovidae; genus Bison; species Bison bison. Next base: position 9,653,586 of record NW_011494826.1, on the reverse strand, counting down.
GCATCTCAGTAGCTCTAACAAAACTGCTCCAAAGAGGCAGGAGGGGGAGTCAGGCTATATACAAGTTTGCAAAAAAGGGAGCAGGCAGTCTAAACAGCAAAGATCAGATATCCAGTTAAGGAATTTAGCATTCTGTGTATGGGAAGATGCAAGCCTCTGGGCTCACTGCATTCATTCTTTTCTCATGCACTTCAGCTATCTGGGCCAATCTTGTTTCCTAGTTCACCCGGCTCCTTGCATTCCCCCCATTCCTCAGCAATCACCTGAGGAGTTGGGGGAATGGCAGCATCCTCTGCCATCTGAGGAGTGGGGGGGTGGGAGCACCCTCTGGATCGCAGTTTGGGGAGCCCTCATTCACAGCTGGAGGCCAGATATCGCTGATGGCTGTGACATTTTTGTTTATTAATATGGCAGGAGATATTTTCATTTCACAAAGTAAAAAACACCTGCCCTCCTAAGGCATGGAGAAATGCCTTAGGGGTGGTCATCAGAAAAGAATTCAAAACAAGGCAGGAGTTAGTGAAGCCAATTTCAAGAAGTAAGTTTAACCCACACCCTTTAAAATAATCAAAAGAAAAGATGTCAACATCACCATTTATTAGAGAAATGCAAATCTAAACCACAGGGAGGTGTCACATCACTCCAGTCAGAATGGCCATGGCCAAACACTCTAAAAACAGTAACTGCTGGAGACGAGGTGGAGACAAGAAAACCCTCCTCCACCAACGCTTGGGCTGTAAATTGGTAACAGCCACTATGGAGGACATTGTGAACCTTCCTTCAGCCATGAAAATGAGAATGAGGTTAGAATACTCCTTAACACCGTACACAAAAATAAACTCCACATAGATTTAAAAATCTAGTTGTGAGGATGGATACTATGAAATTCTTGAGAAAAATATAAACAGAACACAATTTGACATGAATGCAGCAAGTTCTTTGTGGATCTACCTCTTAGAACAATTAAAAATAAATCACAAATCAGAAAATGGGACCGAATTAACCTTAAAAGCTTTTGAATACCAAAAGAAACCTTCAAGGAAAGACAAGGACAACCCTCAGAATAGGAAGAAATATTTTCAAAGGAAGATACCCACAAGGAATTCATCTCCAAAACATACAAACAGCTCACGCAGCTCAGTATCAAAAATACATACAAACCAAGGAAAAAACAAAGGGCCCAGGATCGAAATGGTTATTTCTCTGAAGAAAGCCTACAGATAGCAGATTGGCACATGAAAAGATGCTTAGCATCACTAATGACTAGAGAAATGCAAATCAAAAGTCCAATGAGGTAAGCACTCACATTCATCAGATTGGCCACTTCTAAACATCTTTAAAGGCTAGAAAGGGCGTGGAGAGACAGGAACCCTCCTGCACTGTTAGGAGGAGTATATATACTTAGGAGAATGTATGGAGGGTTACTTAAAAATAACATACAAGTGTTGCTGGCCAAAATCTTGGCTTTCTCTGTCCACTGAAGCTGAATAAACAAATACGGAGACAGAGCTTGGAGGAAATAGAAAGGTGGCTTTAATCCTCAGCCAGTGGAGAGGGGAGCACAGTAGGCTTGTGCCTCGAGAAGTGTGGCACCCCAACCCCCGCCCCCATGCCGTGAGGAGTCTAGGGGCTCAAATAAGGCAAGGGCTTGCAGTGCGGGGTTGGTGATGAGGAACAAATGTGTTAGAATCTTCTCAAAAACAGTCATAGGCTGGCATCAGTAACCCAGTAATTGAGTCTGGCCGTTCGGTGGCTCTGCAGCCGTCTTTCTGATGTGTAACTACAAGGGGAGAGGGTGTTGTAAGGGTAAGCAGCAAAGGACAACAGGTGTGAAGTGTAGCTTCTGCAGGGTTAGGGGGCAGAAAAGCAAACTGTTACAGACATGCAGAATTAGGAGCAGCTAAAGCAAAACAAACAAACAAAAACAAAAACAAAAAAACCCAACTGGAATGCCGGGGCCTGCTCACTGTTCTCTTTATCATTTTTGTTCTCAAGAAAGAAAAGAAAAAACTCACTCCTTTTTTTTTTTTTCTTCCTTTTCACTACAACAAATTCCCCCATCATTTTATTTCCTCCATATCAATGGAGAAAGGCAAATAGATGGCATTCTTGTTCTTGTCTGGCTGAGGACAAAACCTCAATTTTGCTCTGTTTGACAATCACCAGCTATTCAGCCAAGGGGCCAATCTATCTCCTATTTTAAATTTTCCTTGAGAGACGTGAACTCCAAGAAATCTTTACTGGCGTGATGAGGGACAGAAGGTCAATCTTTCATAACTTCTACAATACTGACATGGGACTCATAGGCCCTATCTAATCAAAGTCACAGAGCTCTTGCCCTGTTTTATTAAGGGCCCCAGAATGACTTTTTAAAAAATTCTTGAATTAACTTTTATTTTTTTTAATTAATTTATTTATTTTAAATGGAAGCTAATTACAATATTGTAGTGGTTTTTACCATACATTGACATGAATCAGGCACAGGTGTACATGTGTTCCCCATCCTGAACCTTTCTCCCACCTCCCTCCCCATCCTATCCCTCAGGGTCATCCCAGTGCACCGGCCGTGAGCACCCTGTCTCAT
>NW_011494826.1:9645830-9650846 GCF_000754665.1 Bison bison bison | reverse complement strand
AGACTGGAAAAGGTCAGTTTTCATCCCAGTCCCAAAGAAAGGCAATGCCAAAGAATGCTCAAACTACCGCACAATTGCACTCATCTCACACGCTAGTAAAGTAATGCTCAAAATTCTCCAAGCCAGGCTTCAGAAGTATGTGAACTGTGAACTTCCAGATGTTCAAGCTGGTTTTAGGAAAGGCAGAGGAACCAGAGATCAAATTGCCAACATCCGCTAGATCATGGAAAAAGCAAGAGAGTTCCAGAAAAACATCTATTTCTGCTTTATTGACTATACCAAAGCCTTTGACTGTGTGGATCACAATAAACTGTGGAAAATTCTGAAAGAGATGGGAATACCAGACCACCTGATCTGCCTCTTGAGAAATCTGTATGCAGGTCAGGAAGCAATAGTTCGAACTGGACATGGAACAACAGACTGGTTCCAAATAGGAAAAGGAGTACGTCAAGGCTATATATTGTCATCCTGTTTATTTAACTGATATGCAGAGTACATCATGAGAAACGCTGGACTGGAAGAAACACAAGCTGGAATCAAGATTGCCGGGAGAAATATCAATAACCTCAGATATGCAGATGACACCACCTTTATGGCAGAAAGTGAAGAGGAACTAAAAAGCCTCTTGATGAAAGTGAAAGAGGAGAGTGAAAAAGTTGGCTTAAAGTTCAACATTCAGAAAACGAAGATCATGGCATCCGGTCCCATCACTTCATGGGAAATAGATGGGGAAACAGTGGAAACAGTGGCAGACTTTGTTTTTTTGGGGCTCCAAAATCACTGCAGATGATGATTGCAGCCATGAAATTAAAAGACTCTTACTCCTTGGAAGGAAAATTATGACCAACCTAGATAGTATATTGAAAAGCAGAGATATTACTTTGCCGACAAAGGTCCGTCTAGTCAAGGCTATGGTTTTTCCAGTTGTCATGTATAGATGTGAGAGTTGGACTGTGAAGAAAGCCGAGTGCTGAAGAATTGATGCTTTTGAACTGTGGTGTTGGAGAAGACTCTTGGGAGTCCCCTGGACTGCAAGGAGATCCAATCAGTCCATCCTAAAGGAGATCAGTCCTGGGTGTTCATCGGAAGGACTGATGCTGAAGCTGAAATTTCAATACTTTGGCCACCTCATGCGAAGAGTTGACTCATTGGAAAAGACTCTGATGCTGGGAGGGATTGGGGGCAGGAGGAGAAGGGGACGACAGAGGATGAGATGGCTGGATGGCATCATCGACTTGATGGACATGAGTTTGAGTGAACTCCGGGAGTTGGTGATGGACAGAGAGGCCCGGTGTGCTGCGATTCATGGGGTTGCAAAGAGTCAGACACGACTGAGCGACTGAACTGAACTGAACTGACTGAATATACATATTTCAATGCTATTCTCTCAAATCATCCCACTCTCGCATTTTCCCACAGAGTCCAAAGTCTGTTCTTTACAATCTGTGTCTTTTTTGCTGTCTTGCATATAGGGTCATCGTTACCATCTTTCTAAATTCCATATATATGCGTTAGTATACTGTATTGGTGTTTTTCTTTCTGACTTACTTCACTTTGTATAATAGGCTCCAGTTTCATCCACCTCATTAAAATTGATTCAAATGCATTCTTTTTAGCTGAGTAATATTCCATTGTGTATATGTACCACAGCTTTCTTATCCATTTGTCTGCCTATGGACATCTAGGTTGCTTCCATGTCCTAATTTCCACCCTGAACTCCTTTCAGGAGCTGTTGAAGGTCAGAAGTAGATGGCAGATCCCTTTCAGGGTCAGGAATCTGACCATGGTTTGGGGGCATTACATAACCATTTTGCCACACACTTGGTAATGTAAGGGACAACACTTTAAATTTTTTAAATTAATTAATTAATTTTAACTGGAGTATAATTACTTTACAATATTGTGGTTTTTGCCATACTCAACATAAATCAGCCACGGGTGCACATATGCCTCCCCCATCCTGAACCCCCCTCCCACCTCGCTCCCCACCCCATCCCTCTGGGTTGTCCCAGAGCACCGGCTCTGAGTGCCCTGCCTCATGCATTGAACTTGCACTGGTCATCTGTTTCACATATGGTGATATACATGTTTCAGTGCTATTCTCTCAAATCATCCCACCCCTGCCTTACTCAGAGTCCAAAAGTTTGTTCTTTACATCTGTGTCTCTTTTGTTGCCTTGCATATAGGGTTGTTGTTACCATCTTTCTAAATTTCACGCTGCTGCTGCTAAGTCACTTCAGTCATGTCCGACTCTGTGTGACCCCATAGACGGCAGCCCACCAGGCTCCCCCGTCCCTGGGATTCTCCAGGCAAGAACACTGGAGTGGGTTGCCGTTTCCTTCTCCAATGCATGAAAGTGAAAAGTGAAAGTGAAGTCGCTCAGTCGTGCCCAACTCTTTGTGACCCCGTGAATCACAGCACGCCAGGCCTCCCTGTCCATCACCAACTCCCGGAGTTCACTCAAACCCATGTCCATCGAGTCAGTGTTGCCATCCAGCCATCTCATCCTCTGTCATCCCCTTCTCCTCCTGCCCCCAATCCCTCCCAGCATCAGGGTCTTTTCCAATGAGTCAATTCTTTGCTTTCTGACTTACTTCACTCTATATAATAAGCTCAGGACAACACTTTTCAACAGGCAATATAGAAAACGATATAGCTAGCACTAATAATAAGGTCATCAGTAAGAACTAAAGCCGAGAACTTCCATGCATAGTTCTTGTATGTGTAGCCCATATATATATGTGTGTGGCCCATATGCCTAAGTCATCTGACTCAGTTTGTTCCACACCAATCCTTGTTTTTTAGGGAAACTATATACTGGCATTGTCCATAAGGCACCCAGCCTAGTTCTAGTGTTATTAGACTGATAATCCTTAGTATGATTTAATTGTTCCTAGTATAGAGGTGACTTTAAATAGTTGCAAAGTGTAGCTCCTGCAGATTTAGGGGGTAGGAAAGCAAACTTAGTTACAGACATGCAGAGCTAGGAATGGCTGAAATAAAAAAAAAATAAAAAACTAGGAATATTCAGGTCTGCTCACTGTTCTCTATATCTTTTCTTCTCAGGAATGGGACAGAGAAAAGCTCATTTCTCTCTCTCTCTCTTTTTTTTCTTTTTACTGCAACCAATTCCTCTTTTTTCCCTTTTCACTGCAACACAAGTACCTTAGGACCCAGGAGTCCCACACCTGGGCATAAACCCAGAGAAAATAAAAAATTTAAAAGACATGGGAACCCCTGCAATCTCGGCCCAACAAGGTACAATAGTCAAGTCTGGGAAGCAAGCTAAATGTAGAAATTACAGATGAATGGAAACAGAGAATGGGGCACATATACACAATGCAGTATTTCTCAACGATAAAGTAGTAGGAAATAATGCCAAGTCCAGCCCCAGGAAATAAAGTAGAGATGATCATTCTGATTGAAGTAAGGGAGACAGAGAGGGACAAGTATCATGTGATATTACCTCTAGGTGTAATCTAAAAATGGATGCAAATGAAGTTCTTTCCCAAAGAGACACAGAATTAGAAAAGAAACTTCCAGTCACCAAGAAAATCAAGGTGCAGTACATTGAAAAGGAAAAAAAAAAACAAAAAACAAAAAATGCACAAGATTGTAATTCACTCCTGTTCAAATTATAGGGTAAAAACAGAAATATGTGGAAAAGGAAATGCTGATTCTATTCACCTCAGGCCATAGTGACCTGAGCTGGTGTCACATCCCTGGAGCCTGATTAGCTTGGGTCCCAAGGCTGGAGTGTGTGGGGCTGAGGGAGCTGGGAGCATGTGGCAGGCAGTGTGCCTCCACAGTGAACCTGGAGGGCCTGTTGCCCTCTGCAGAGCCCCCCACCTTCAGAAACAAGTGGGAGAAATTAAGAGTTTGGAATTAACGTATACACAGAAATGTTTATCAAATAGATGACCAAAGAGTAACTACTGAATAGCATAGGAAAGTTGATGAACACTCTATAATCACCTATACATGAAAATGAACCCAAATAGAATAAATAAACATCTATGCATAACTGAATCAGGTATCTGTACCACTGAAACAAACACATCAGAAATCAACAATATTCCAACATAAAACAACAAGAAAATTACAGGACCAAAAAAAGAAGAGTGGGACATGAAGAAGTGCCACTTCCTTCTGGACTTTCAATTTAACAACACCATGAAAAGCAGGGCTGCTGGGTACTTAATATGCACAAGGATCAAGGGGCTGTAAGTGAAATACCTGCCTTCAAGAAATGTCCTAGGTGTGACTGAAAAAAAATTCAGAACAAGGCAAGCGTTCAAGTGGCCAATTTCAAGAGGTACGTTCAACTCACACCCTTTAAAAGAATCACATGAAAAGATGTCAACATTACTAAATATTAGAGACATGCAAATCAAAACTACAATGAGGTATTTCCTCACATGGTTCACAAGGACCGTTGTCCAAAAGCTGACAAACAATAAATGCTGGAGAAAGTGTGGAAATTAGGGAACCTCCCACGCTGGGAGTGAAAAGGTGAATTAGTAGCAGCCACTAGGAAGAACAGTGCGCAGGTTTTTTAAGAAATGGTCATGAGAATGGAATTAGAATACTGCCTAACAGCATACACAAAACAAACTCTGAATAGATTGAAGACTTCAATAAAAGGACAGATAATATGAAACTCTTAAGGAAAAAAGCAGGACACACTTTGACATAAAATGTGGCAAGTATTTCTTGGACCTACCTCTTAGAATCATGAAAAATAAAACAAAAATAAATAAATGGGACCTGCTGCTGCGTCCCTTCGGTCGTGTCCGACTCTGTGCGACCCCATAGACGTCAGCCCACCAGGCTTCCTGACCCTGGGATTCTCCAGGCAAGAACACTGGAGTGGGTTGCCATTTCCTTCTCCAATGCATGAAAGTGAAAAGTGAAAGTGAAGTCGCTCAGTCGTGTCCGACTCTAGGGACCCCTTGGACTGCAGCCTACCAGGCTCCTCCGTCCATGGGATTTTCTAGGCAAAAGTACTGGAGCAGG
>NW_011494826.1:9623625-9645730 GCF_000754665.1 Bison bison bison | reverse complement strand
TTGCCTAACTCCCCTTAAAAGTGCTGGCAGAGCAGAGGACACCATAAACACAACAAAAAGATAAACCTCATAATGGAACTAATATGTGCAAAGATACCCACAAGGAATTTCTCTCCAAAACATACAAACAGCTTATGCACTTCGATATCAAAGAAACAACCCAATCAAATAGGGGTACAAGATTTAAATGGACCTTTCTCCACAGAAGACATAGAGATAGCCAGGAAGCACATGAAAGATGCTCAGCATCTGGAAATACTAGAGAACTGCGAATCAGGAGTATAATGTGGCATCACCTCACCCACGTCATAATGGCAGCATAGCAATTCTACAACAATAAATGCTGGAGAGGGTATAGAGGAAAAAGGACCCTCCTCCCTGTTGGTGGGAATGAAAGTCATTAAATCCATGAAGGAGAACAGGACAAAGTTCATCAAAAACTAAACAGAGAAGTACCATCAGTTCAGTTCAGTTGCTCAGTCGTGTCTGACTCTTTGCGACCCCATGAACTGGAACACGCCAGGCCTCCCTGTCCATCACCAACTCCTGGAGTTCACTCAAACTCACGTCCATCAAGTCGGTGATGCCATCCAGCCATCTCATCCTCTGTCATCCCCTTCTCCTCCTACCCCCAATCCCTCCCAGCATTGGAAGAGTTGGTTCCAATGAATCAACTCTTCGCATGAGGTGGCCAAAGTATTGGAGTTTCAGCTTTAGGATCATTCCTTCCAAAGAACATCCAGGACTGATCTCCTTTAGAATGGACTGGTTGGATCTCCTTGCAGTCCAAGGGACTCTCAAGAGTCTTCTCCAACACCACAGTTCAAAAGCATCAATTCTTTGGTACGTGGCTTTCTTCACAGTCCAACTCTCACATCCATACATGACCACTGGAAAAACCATAGCCTTGACTAGACAGACCTTTGTTGGCAAAGTAATGTCTCTGTACCATGGGACTCAGAAATCCCATTCCTGGGCATGGATCCAGAGAAAACCATAATTTTTAAAGACGGGTGCACCCAGTGTTCATGCAGCACCATGCACAACAGCCAAGACATGGCTGAAGCCCAACTGGGTAAGGGCAGATGAATGGGTAAACAGGATGGGGCACACACACAGGGCACAATATTGTTCCGCCATAAAAAGGGTGACAGCACACTATGTCCAGCAACAACGAAGGAAGTAGAGATGATCACATTAAGTGAAGTATGTAAGACAGAGGAAGACAAGTATCATATGATGTCTCTTACAGGTGGATTCTAAACATGGATACAAATGAAATTTACTAAACAGAAAAAGCCTCACAACATAGCAAAGCACCTTATGGTTACCAAAAAGGAAAGGCGATGGGCAAAGGAAACGAGAAGGTAGAAATGAACATACACACACGACTCTGTAAAATAATCACCAAGAACCTACTACAGGATGAGGACCCCTAATCAACGCTGCATAATAAGCCATATGGGAAGAGAACCCAAAAAAGAACATGTACATGGTTATGCATGAGTGAATCATTTGCTGAACTCCTGAAACAAACAAATAAACACACTCTACAACATTGTAAGTCACCTATACACCAATACAGAATACAGATTACAAAAAGAGACTGCTGACTCTGTGCCTTAGTGACCTGGACTGCTGCCACATCCCTAGAGCCTGGGCAGGCTTGGGTACCTTGGATGGACTGTCTTGGGGCTGAGGGAGTCGGGGAGGATGTGACAGCCAATGAGCCCTGCCCCATGGACCTGGTGAGCCCATTCCCCTCTGCACCGACCCACAACCTCCAGATCCTGGTGGGTCCTCCTGCAATGAAACTGTTGTAGAAACCAGTAATCGAGAAACCAAGTACCACACTGGGAGAGTTGGAGAACTCAGGTTTATTACCCTTGGCCGGCCCAGAGGAATTAACACTCTGAGCTCTGGGCCCCAAACAAAGGGTTTACAGAGTTTTTATAGAACTACTATAGTGAGCAACACCAGCTACTAATAGGCTGGTTTAAACTAAGAGGTTTCACGCGTGTGTGGGAACAGTGGTCAAGGTGGGGAGGGGGAGGCCTGACCTTTACAGGGACAGGCATGATTAAGCAGGTTAGCAGGGGCTGGGCGGATTGCAAAGAACAGGACAAGAGTGAGTGAGCTAAGCTCCAGTTCCTAGTATTTTAAGTCCCCACTTTCTGAGACTACGTGACCTACGTGATCCAGACTTGCAAGCAGCAAGCTGAGTTACAGAGGCAGAAGGAGCAGTAGGTTATGTAAAATTTTAACTTTTCCTCTTCAAAACTATACCTACTGCACCCAAAGGATGTGGCGCCTCTGGGCTGGAAGAGCTTTGGAAAGCTCCCTGGGCTCCATGTCTCCAGGTGATGGGGTTCCCTCCTCTAGCTTCCTTCCTTAGTGTCACCCCACCTATGATGAAACACCTTCCACAGAGTGGTGTTGCAGGAATTGGGATGTGTCCAGGGGATAGGCGTAAGGAGGGAAGAAGGAAAGGGACGCAAGCCTTGGGTGTTTCTTCTAGCACATTCCACTCTCACTGACAATCCAGGAACAGGACTTTCCCTAAGGGTCCCCCAGTAACCAGGGTTGCTGCTGCTGCTGCTGCTAAATCACTTCAGTCGTGTCTGACTCTGTGCGATCCCATAAGATGGCAGCCCACCAGGTTCCACCGTCCCTGGGATTCTCCAGGCAAGAACACTCGAGTGGGTTGCCATTGCCTTCTCTGAGTAACCAGGGTAGAGGCATTAAAACATGCTGCCGCCTTGTGGCCATTTCCCATAACAACAACTTCTGAAACCTTTGCTCTCAGGGACTTAATAGTCACAAGCCCTGGGGGCTGTAAATAAAAAACAACTGCCCTCAAGAAATGTCCCAGGGGAGGTCAACAGAAAAATATTAAAAACAGAGCAGGCATTCAAGAAGACAATTTGAATCAGAGTTTAACTCACACTGTTTAAAAAATGTAAAGATGTCAACATCACTAAATATGAGAGAAATGCAAAGCAAAACTTCAAGGAGGTATCACCTCACACCACTCAGAATGGCCATAGATGGAAACTCTACAAGCAATAAATGCTGGAGAGGGTGTAAAGGGAACCTTCCCACACCAATGCTGGGAATGGAAATTGGGAGCAGCCACTGTGGAGGACATCACGCAGGTTCCTTAGCAATAAAAATGAGAATGAAATTAGAATGCTCCATAACACCATACACAAAAATAAATTCCAAAGAGATTAAAGATCCAAATAAAAGGACAGATACTATGAAACTCTTCAGGAAAAGAGAACACACCTTAACATAAAATGCAGCAAGTTCTTTTTTGATCCATCTCGTAGAATCATGAAAATAAAACAAAAATAAACAGTGGGACCTAATAAACATTAAAAGCATCTGCACAGCAAAGGAAACCATGAAAGAAAGAAAAAGACAATCCTCTGAATGGAAAAAAATTCTTGCAAACAAAGATACCTATAGGGAATTTCTCTTCAACACATACAGTTGAGCTAGTACAACTCAATATCAAAAAAACAAACAACCCAATAAAAAATCAGCCAAAGATTAAATGCACATTTCTACAAAGAAGTCCTAGAGATGGCCATAAAGCAGATGAAATGATGCTCACTAGTTCTTAGAGAAAAGCAAATCAAATGTACAATGAGATATCACCTCACATTGATCAGAATGGTCACATTGAAAACCCTACAACAATAAAGTCTGCAGAGGGTGTGGAGAAAAGGGAACCCTCTTACACTGTTGGTGGGAAAGTCAGTCAGTACACCCACTAGGGAGAAGAATATGGAGGTTCTTAAAAAACTAAACATGGAAGTGTTAGGGGAAGCACACTGATTGAAACCAACCACCCTGGCCAGGCACCATAGTAATCATTTGCATGAGTTGTTTTATGACAGGAGATCCTGATAAGGAATACGGAACTAATAAGCCACCACCAACCGAAGAGTTCGGGAAAGGTCTAAAGGAGACACCGCTTGTCCGTCCACTTCCTAGAATCCTTCTCGCTAGCATCCATCTTGGCTGAGCAAGGCATACACCACCAGGAAAGACTCTGAATTAGAATGATTGGCCAAAGACCACCCGGAAACTAATCCCATCACCATAAAACCAGATATTGTGAGCCACACGGCAGAGCAGTTCTCCTGGGTTCCCTTACCCTACTGGTCTCCACCCGGGTGCCCTTTTCCAATAAAATCTCTTGCTTTGTCAGCACATGTGTCTCCTCGGACAATTCATTTCCAAGTGTTAGACAAGAGCCCAGTTTCGGGCCCTGGAAGGGGTCCGCCTTCCTGCAACAGAAGTACCCAGTGAGCCAGCAATCCCATACCTAGGTGTAGATCCAGAGGAAACCAAAATTTAAAGAGACACCTGTACCCAACAATCATAGGTACAATAACCAAGACACAGAAGCAACTGAAGTGTACAAAGGCAGATGAATGAAGACAGAAAATGGGGTACATGTACACAATGCAATATTACTCAGACATAGAGAAGGATGAAATAATGCCACTTTTAGTTACTGGGGAGAAACTAGAGATAATCATACTAAGTGAAGTGAGTGAGACAGAGAATGACAAGTACAGGATATTACTTCCTGTGGAATCTAAACATGGATACAAATAAACTTCTTTACAAAACAGAAACATCCTCATAGACTTATAAAAGAAACTCAAGTTTACCAAAAAAGAAAGGTGGAGGTACAGGGAGTAATAAGCTGGTTCAGATCAATATATACACCTTAAAACAGATGCTAAAGGGCTCATAATATTCACAAGTCCAAGAGGACTGTAAATGACACCTGCCCTCGAGAAATATTCTAGGGTAAATCATCAGAAAAAAATTCCAGACAGGGCCAACTTTCAATAAGTCAGATTGAAGAGGTAAATTGTTCTCACAAGATGTAAAATAACAATAAAATTACATGAAAAGATAGTCCACGTCAGTAATTATTAAATCAATGCAAAGCAAAACTACAAGGTATCACCTCAGACTGACCACAGTGGCCATCATGTGAAAGATCTACAGAGAATAATTAGTGTGGACTGTACAGAAAGTCAAATCCTCCCACAGTCTTGGTGGGAATGTAAATGGTGAAGCCACGAGGGAAATCAGCATGGAGGTTCCTTGAAACACTAGAGGTATCCTATGATCCTGCAGTCCCATTCCTCGCCTTAGGTCCAGAGAAAATCACCATTCAAAATGACACGTGCAACTAGAATTTCCGGGCAGCACTATTTACAATAGCCAAGACACAGAATCCACCAAAATGTCCATTGACAGAAAAAGAAGATTATGTGTTACATCTATACTGGAATGCTACTCAGCCATAAAACAAAACAAAATAATGATATTGGCAGCAGCTTGGATATACCAAGAAATTATCATATTATAAATACATTTCAGAGAGAAAAGGACAAATGTCCTAAGATGTCATGTACAGGTGGAATCTATAAGTTCATACCAATGAACTAATTTACAAAATAGACTCACAGACTAAGAAAATCAAATTATGATTATCAAAGGAACATTGGAAGGGACAGATAAATTAAGAGTTTGGGATGAAAATATACACACCAATATATATCTGATAGCTGATATATAAAAAAGGACGTACTGAATAGAACTGGGGGCTCTACTGAGGTAGGTAATAACCTATATGAGGAAAACAACAGAAAAAGAATATACATCTATGTATAACTGAATCAAGTTCTGCTGCTGCTGCTGGGCTAAGTCGCTTCAGTTGTGTCCAACTCTGTGCGACCCCATAGACGGCAGCCCACCAGGCTCCCCCGTCCCTGGGATTCTCCAGGCAAGAACACTGGAGTGGGTTGCCATTTCCTTCTCCAATGCATGAAAGTGAAAAGTGAAAGTGAAGTCGCTCAGTCATGTCCGACTCTTCTCGACTCCATGGACTGCAGCCCACCAGGCCCCTCCATCCATGGGATTTTCCAGGCAAGAGTACTGGAGTGAGGTGCCATTGCCTTCTCCGTCAAAGGTGCCTAACCTCATGTGAATGTGACAATATGAAGAGAAGAAAAAGGACCACAGGTTAATCAGGGTGACACCCCCAATTCAGATGTTGGAAATCTCAGAGGGGACAAGACACACTGAGGTAAAGACCTCACATGGGGTCTCTGGGTACAGGATCCAGACCCATGTGGACAGGGTGCGATCCACACAATACCCAGACCCTAGACCTGGGGTCACATGTCCACAGTCTCCAGGGTGACCCCTGTCCCCAGATCCTGTACCTGTGGTCACACGTCCACAGTCTCCAGGGTGACCCCCCCGTCCCCAGACCCTGTACCTGGGGTCACACGTCCACAGTCACCGGGGTGACCCCCGTTCCCAGACTCTGAACCTGGGGTCACACATCCAGTCTCCAGGGTGACCCCTGTCCCCAGACCCTGCACCTGAGGTCACATGTCCACAGTCTCCAGGGTGATCCTACCTTCCAGACCCTGCACCTGAGGTCACATGTCCACAGTCTCCAGGGTGATCCCCATCCCCAGACCCTGCACCTGAGGTCACATGTCCACAATCTCTAGGGTGACCCCTCTCCCAGACCCTGCACCTGGGGTGGGAAGACTCTTGGTTAGGACACCAGGTCTCTGCTGGTTGGGCCCCTACGGTGGAAACGAGTGAGTTCCTGTGACCTCCTGGCTTGGTAGATCAACATATCGGGTCCATCTCTTTTCCCCACACTTGTCCCAGAAAAATCCTCCTCTTTTCTCTTTGGTTCTATGTGATATTAACTGCTTTTACAGCTGTCATGATAATGTTGAACACACTACCTTGGTGTTTGCAGTTTCAGTCTTTTGTTGTCCCGCTGAGGTGCTGTGAAAACACACCAGACACTGGGCTGGAAGACGAGGGGCAGGTCTGGTCTCTGCTGAGTATGGACGGTCTACTGGAACGAGATCACAGCAGCAAACTGCTACCTTTTGGCTTTTTGCCTGATCCATGTGCCCCACAATCAATTGCCCAGGTAAACCTGCTCCCTTCTTGCCATTCTCGTGCTGGTGAATTGCAGTAATTACCAGGTAGCTCACCTGAGGAGTCTCCAGGAGCCCCAGGGATGGGGAACCTTGCAGGGGTAAAGAGGGAATAGGCACAGGCCTATATAAAATGATATTGTAAAGCATTAATTCCTAAACACAAGTCAAGTGAAGTTCACATGTATTCTTCCCTTTTTCTTAGCTTTGAGTATATGGTCTCCCTCTGCACATGATTCTGACCCACACAGACAGGGTGAGACTCACACAGTCCCCAGACTGCCCCCCGCCCCCCGCCCACCTGGGGTCACACATTCTCTTGGTCAGGACACCATGGCTGTGGTCGGCGGGCCCCCAGTGGGTAAACAAGCCAGGTCCATATAGTCAAAGCTATGATTTTTCCAGTAGTCATGTATGGATGTGAGAATTGGACCATAAAGAAGTCTGAGCACAGAAGAATTGATGCTTTCAAACTGTAGTGCTGGAGAAAACTCTTGAGAGACCTTGGACAGCAAGGAGATTAAACCAGTCAATCCTAAAGGTAATCAACTGTGAATATTCATTGGAAGGACTGATGCTGAAGCTGAAACTCCAATACTTTGGCCACCTTATGGGAAAAGCTGACTCATTGGAAAAGGCCCTGATGCTGGGAAAGATTGAAGGCAGGAGGAGAAGGGGACAAGAGAGGATGAGATGGCTGGATGGCATCACCGACTCAACAGACATGAGTTTGAGCAAACACCAGGAGATAGTGGAGGCCAGGGAAGCCTGACGTGCCACAGTCCATGGGGTCACAAAGAGTGGGACAGACTTAGAGACTGAACAACAACCAGGTAGCCTGCCTGAGGTATCTCGATGAGCCCCAGTGAAGGTGAACGCGTCAGAAGGAAAGACTAAGAGCCCCGCCTCAGAACTGACCCCTGGAAGGGCCATGGAACTCCACTCAGAGAAGAGCACAGTTACCCAGAGAAACCCACCTCAGCTCCAGACCCCAGATATCTGAGCACTGACATTCAGATGCAGGCATGGAGTTTTCCAGGGCAGAGGCCAGGCTGGGTCTCTACCCAGGTCTCCATGTGCTACTGCACAGAGGACCCAGTCAGATGTAAATGTTTTCATTGTAGAAACACATAATCATCTAAACATAATCAGTGTAGACAGGACTTGCAGGAGTCTGAATCTACCATGCAGACAGAACTTGGTCAGGTTCAAAGTAGCTTAGGGCCACATTCCCAGGAGGCACAGGTCTCACACCTGGGGTCTCATCGCTGGACAGGGGCGCACCTGCATGTGGGAACTGGGATGTACCTTTCTTGAAGAAGAAACCATCACTGGGCTCCACACTTCACCCACATCAGGAAACGGAACAAAAATAATGCCACTTGCAGGGGGAATCCAGAACAATCATAGGTTAATCTAGAACACTCATAGTAAGTGAATACTTCAGAAGGAGAAACTGATACCAGTGAGCTATTTTATAAAGTGAAATACACACACAGTCTTAGGAAACAAACATGGTTACTGAAGGGGAGTGGTGGGTGGAAAGAATAAATTAGGAGGCTGGGATTCATTTATACTCATAAATACAAACAGAATATAGACTCAACATGGACCTACTTTACAAAGGGTGGTGTACTACACATTCTATAATAATGTGTATATGAAAAAAGCAAAGATGAATCAATATGTGTATGGGGATAACTGATGAAGAATCTCTACACTGACAAACACAGCATAGTAAGTCAGCTATCCTCCAAAAGAAGTAAACATTAAGTTAAAAAAAAAAAAGGATTAATGAGACACAGGCTTCGGGCATGTCCCAGAAGAAACACCAACTAGGAGTAAGCCTAAGGCTCTGGTTACTGTAGTAACAGGAGTAGGGCATGAAGAAATCCTGTCTCCTTGTGGCCATTTCTCACAACAGAAACTTCAAAGCTATTGTTTATGCTGCAGTAAAATAAGAAAAAGTTTTTTTTTCTCTTTGGCCTTTTGATTCCTTCTCTACTTTAGCTGTTCCTGGTCTACAGTCTGCATTGAGAACTAAGTTTCCTTCTTTTCAGAAGATTAACCTACTGACTGTTTTGAAACAATGCAAAAAGGAACAAGAATATAGGAACCTTATACATTTGTGGAAATAAATGTTTTTTTGAAGAAAATAGAAAGATGGCTTTAATCCCCAAGCGGGCAGAGGAGAGAACACAGTAGGCTTGTGCCTCAAGAACTGTGTCTCCCCCAGCCCCCATGGGGAATCAAGGGGATCACACAGTTGGGGCTCATAGTCAGAGGCTGGAGACAAAGAGCAAATACATAAGGATCCTGTATTCTTTCTTTCTGCATTGTTTCAAAACAGTCAATAAGCTGGCATCAGAGAACCCAGTAACTTGGGTATGGCAGACAGTCCCAGGAGTTGGGTCCATTGTCTTTTGTGGATTGCACTGCAGCTTTCTTTCTGTAATACAAAAAGAGGGGAAAACAAATTATAAGGGGAGATTTTCAGAGAGAGTACCATAAAGTTAAGTATCAGGATGTGACTAGCATAAAATTAAAAGATAACAGATGCCAAGTATGGCTCATGCAGAATTAGAGGGTGATAGGTGCAGGATATCCCTGGAGAAGGGAATGGCTACCCACTCCACTATTCTTGTCTGGAGAATTCCATGGACAGAGGAGCCTGGCTAGCTACTGTCCATGGGATGGAAAAGAGTCAGACATGATTGAGCAAATAACACACACACACACACACACACACACACACACACACACAGGTGCAGGATACAGTTTACATAACAGGCTAGTCTTCTAAAAGAAGGAAACTTAGTTGTCAATGCAGAATGTAGATCAGGAACAGTTAAAGTAGAGAAGGACTCAAAAGGCAAAAGAAAAAAAGAAAACTATTTCTTAATTCACTGCAACACTTAAGAACATTTCATATTCACAAGGACTGCTGGGCTGTAAATGATACTGGCACTTTAAAATTTTCCATGGGTAACTAATTGAAAAACAAAGAAAAACTGGGCAGACTGCAAAGAAGAAAACTTCCACAGTCAGTTCTACACACACTAGTTAAAGTCAAAGCCCATGAAAATGTGCTGCACTTCAGGAATTGTTAGAGACGTGCAAATCAAAACCACAGCGAGGTAACCATGCACCTGTTTGAAAGGCCATCCTCAGTCTACAAAGGTAAACGGTGGAGAGACATGGAGGAAAGAGAACGCTTTCGGCACTGCTGATGGCATGTAAATGCTAAGAATCACTGTTGAGAGGAGTATGAAACTGCCTTTTCTAATTTTTAGTAAGACAAACATATTGATTCCAGCCCAGCTCACAGGAGGACTTAAAACACGTCCTGCTCAGCATTCCCTCATTGTCAGCACCAAGAAGGGAAGAAGGTGCCTGAACAGCAGCTCTGCCTGAAGCTGGCAGACAGCCTCTGTGAGGGACACATCAGTCATGGCTCTTCCTCATCAGGTGGTTAACAAGGCTCCCTCCTCACAGCAAAGGGCTCCTTAACTCCAAATTCAGTTTGCACAGAGAAGAGGAAAGAATCAGACATAAACTATAAATTGAATCAAGTATCTTTATTTTTTAATTTAAATATAAAAAGTGAAGGATAAAAGCAGTAAAAATTATACTCTAAGTGAATAAATTACAAACTAAATCACTATATATTCTGACTTATAAAAGAGGAGGAGGCTGGAAGCAACACAAATTACTGTATGTGAGCAGCCCTTGACTCTGTGGGTATCACCCAAGGTCTCCAGTCAACTCCACCACTAGTCTTGGCTGCAGACACCATCCAGGAACCAGAGCTGCTCTTTCCATCACACCAGGAGGAGCCTTCTTTGTCACAGGGGCACGGGGAGAACCCAAGTCTGTGCCTTCAGGCACCTCTTCTGCCAGGCTCCAAGCAGAAGGCTCAACCTGAGTTGTGTTCTTCATCTTCTTCTCTTGCAGGTTAATGGTGGTAAAATGAGGCAAAGGAATCGCCTAGAACTTGGGCACCTCCCCTTTCTGCACCTGTTTTATTTTCTTCTCTTTCTGTAAGTGACTTTTTGAATCAAAAGAGAAAGGGCATATTTCCACAGTTCTCCTCACAGGGATTTTGGGCTTAAAAGGTACTCCATAATGGGGCAATTGTTGAGCTCTGATCACCATTGGCTGCTCCTCATCCTCACCCTCTTGGGTGGGTTTTGGGGTTCTCTTCTTCTGAACAAAGGTAGGGGTCCTGGGGATGGTAAGTGGAATTTCTTTCTTATTGGGAACACCCACAACACCTAACAGGATAGGATAAGGGCAAGGCTTCGCATTAAAGTGTTTATCCTCCAATACCCTCTCTGCTTCTTCTCGCTGTTTGATTCCTTTCTCCATTTCAAAATCAAAGCCAATAGGCACAGTGGGTGGCTTCTCTGGCAGTTTCTTAGGGAAAATGCACCCACCATAAAGAATTCCAGAATCCAGTTTCTGTGCTTTAAATTTGCAGAGCCCTGCTTCTACAGGATTACATTTCTTGGATTTTGCATTTGTTTCCAACACTTCCACCACCTCTTGCCACATTTTTATTCTCTTCTCTGACTCTTGCTTCTCAGTACTTTTTAGGATCTTCTGTATATGGGAAGAAGAACCTGAAAACGAAAAGATAAGCATTTATGCTTGAATTGAATTAAGTTCCTGTGAAGAGGAAAAGTTAAAATTTTACCTCCTCCTGCCTCTGTAACTCAGCTTGCCCCTTGCAAAGTCTAGATCATGTATGTCTCAGAAAGTGGGGACTCACAATACTAGGAACTGGGAGCTTATCTCACTCACACTTGTCCTGCTCTTTGCAATCCTCCTAGCCCCTGCAAACCCACAAACCTGCTTAATCATGCCTGTCCTGTTGTGGTCCAGGCACAGATTGGAAAAGAATTTCCAGACATGAGACAGAATGAGAGGGAAATAAAGTTTATTAGAGTGGGAGACATTGTTAGAACAGTGGGCCAGCTCAAGGGAGAACCGACATTGAATGGGGGTCCTTAATCCACTCTTATACCCAGGGTACAAGGGGTGGGATAGGGGTCTTGCGGGTCATTTGCTGATTGGATGAGGCACGTATACTGGGTGGGGGGAAGAGTAAGGCAAACACTTCCTCCCAATGGGGTAGGAGGGGAGACAGGTTATACTGTTCCATTAATAGTTACAACATGGGGGAGGGAAGGACGATAAGGGTCTGGTTCTTCGATTCCCGCATTCTAAGATTCTCCTTGGTTATCTGCTCTTTCATTCTTGGGTCATCACATTCTTCTCTCTTTTTATTTTTAGGGCCAATTCTTTGGCCCCTTTTGATACCCTGCTCATATCTAACTGTCTACCTATTTCCCTTCTCAGGCATTTGCGAACCCAGTCTCAGGGGAAAAGGGGCAATGACCACACAGCCTTCGTCAGGCTGTAGAGGAGCATCATGGGGCTCTGGGTTCCCTTTGCCTGCTCTCTGTCAGGGTGCATTTACAGAGGGAGATGAGTCCATGGAATGATAAGGTGACTTCTTTCAGCATCGTCCAGGTGTTTGTTGGTCAGGGAAAATTCTTGTCAAACTATCACTTGGAGATTTGTTGTATTCTAGAAGAAACAAACTTACCAAGAAAGTTAAAGGGACATGGCCCAAAGATTAATAGAAGTAGAAAAGCTGCTGAGGAGCTAGCCAGGAGAATCAGGACTAGACATTGGTTTGTGACGTTAGTGTTTCTCTAGGTATGAGAAGATGCAAGAATTTGGGCTCATAAAATCTTTACCTGAAGACATCTGACTATCCAAAGGCTGGTTCTTCTGGGTTTTTCCCAGAGCACAGAGTGCCTTATTTCTGATCTCCACCCTGAATTCCTTTCAAGGCGGTGTTGAAGGTCAGCAGTTTGCAGCTGTCATGATGTAATTTTCGTAGAGGCAGCTGGCAAGTGTCAACTTCCAGTCAGCAAAGTCCCTTCATAGCCACATATTTGACCATGCTTTGGGGGCATTTCATGGCCATTTTCTCCTGTGGAGCTGGGAAGGTTCATTCCCAGGTCTAATGAAGATTCCATTGACAGGCCACTCAATGTGCTGTTACTAGACCTGGCCTTGCAAGTGGCAGAAGTCTCTGGACCATACTTGTCTTACTAGCCTCTTGGTCCAGGAAAATATCCTCTCTCCTTGGTTCTTCTCATATCTAGAGTTACATTATTGCAATCATTGATCTCATATGGAACTGCATATCAGCATTTTATCACAGGCTCAGTCACACATTTAGTAACATAAGAAACAATCTTCTGAAACAAGTTACACAGAAAATAATATAGCTAGCAGTTATTAGTAAGGTCATAAGTAAGAATTGTAAGTCAAGACCTTTCATTAGGTAGAGCCCAGTATACCCCGGAGAAGGCAATGGTACCCAACTACAGTACTCTTGCCTGGAAAATCCCATGGAGGGCTGCAGTCCATGGGGTCGCTAAGAGTCAGACGTGACTGAGCAACTTCACTTTCACTTTTCACTTTCATGCATTGGAGAAGGAAATGGCAACCCACTCCAGTGCTCTTGCCTGGAGAATCCCAGGGATGGGGGAGCCTGGTGGGCTGCCGTCTATGGGGTCGCACAGAGTCGGACACCACTGAAGTGACTTAGCAGCAGCAGCCCCAGTTTGTATTGGGACCAGGCCTTTCTCAGGGTCAAAATTTTCCAGTTTCTGAGAATGTAGCCAAGGGGTGAGTCTAAGAGAGGCTCCCGGGACGTACCAGAACCCACTCAGCCTACCTGCCGTGGAATGGGGGTCCTGAGAGTCACCTGCTGATAGAGAGGCGTCCCTTTTGTCCCAGTGATCTCTCTGTGTGACTAATGGCACAAAAATGGTCCACTGTCCCAACAGTCACAGCTGACAGTGAGAGGTGACCGCTGAGAACCGTGGGGTCACATGACCCAGGCAGGGAAAGACAGAGCTAAGACACCACGTGACCTGGGCAGAGAAAGATTCCTGCGAGCAACCGGGTGACTCATCGTTTGGCGATTCCCTGAAACGTGGAAGGCACTCTTGGGATGGCTCAGAGGCAATACCTAGGCTCTCATAAATCAATCCGAATAGAAAGGGAAAGAAGTGAAAATGACAGGGAAGAAGGCTGAGGAATCCGCCTTACTATCCTATCGGGGAGGCCACCGCCAGGGGACAATGGTCTCTGCTTTGCTTCAGCCACTATGTGCCTGACACGGTGCACGGCAGTTGTCTTGCTGGGGGCGGATGCCCTTGTGGCCTGATCCGTTCCGTGTCCCCCTTATCCTCACGTGGGAGTCTTCATGTGGCAGGCGCCCTAATGGCTTTTAAGTGCCTGACCTGTGCCCACACAATGTTGGTTGGCCTAGTGCTCAGTTGGAAAGAAGACAAAGGAGAGACCCTCACCCATTCGGGTGGCAGCTACAGGGGCACAGTGAGCAGTGGGGCCTTTGGGACACACCAGAGGGTAACCCTGGCCAGAGTTCCTCAGTTGCTTCCACAGCACTTGCCTGTTTGCAGAGGGTCGGTATGAAAAAGGAGAAGTGAGGAGGAGGGGGGAAGAGATCCCAAGGTCCCCATATGGGCCACCAAAAATGTCGTGGTCCAGGCTCAGGTTGGAAAAGAATTTCCAGACATGAGACAGAATGAGAGGGAAATAAAGTTTATTAGAGTGGGAGACGTTGTGGCCAGCTCAAGGGAGAACCGACATTGAATGGGGGGTCCTTAGTCTACTTTTATACCCAGGGTACAAGGGGTGGGATAGGGGTCTTGCGGGTCATTTGCTGATTGGATGAGGCACGCATACTGGGTGGGGGGAAGAGTAAGGCAAATACCTCCTCCATATGGGGTAGGAGGGGAGACGGGTTATACTGTTCCATTAATATAGTTACAACATGGGGGAAGGAAGGACGGTAAGCGTCTGGTTTTTCCACTGCAGCATTCCAAGACCCTCCTTGGTTATCTGCTCTTTCGTCCTTGGGTCACCACATGTTCGTGTATAAAAACTCTGTAACACCCTCCCCACCCCCGCCCCTGCTTTGTTCTGGGGCTCAGAGCTTGGAGTGTTAACTCCTCTGGGCCTGCCAGCGTAATAAACCTGAGTTCTCCAACCAGTGCGGTGCTTGGTTTCTCGAGTATGGTTTCTGCAACACCTGTACACCTTATACAAACACAACTTTGGAAATCAACTCTATTCCAATGTAAGATCAAAACGAAATTGCACGGAAAGAAAAAGAAAAAGAAAGGGACATGAAAAAATGCTGCCACCTTGTGGTCATTTTCAATAACAACAACCTCAAAATCTGCGGATCTGATTTTGATCTGAACTGCGCTTATGGGCACTTAATATTCAGAAGGTCCGTGGGGTTGTGAGTAAACAACACCTGCCTTCAAGGAATGTTCTAGGAGTGTTCGTCAAAACACAGGGTAGACGTTCAAGAGTCAATTGCAAGATGTTTCACTCATACTCTTTTTAAAAAAAAATCACAGGAAATGTTGTCAACCTTGCTAAATACTGGAGAAATCCAAATCAAAATTACAATGAGGTATCACCTTACACCGGTCAGAATGGCAATTGTCAAACACTCTACAAAGAACCAGGGCTGAGAAGGTATGGAGAAATGAGAACCCTCCTCCATCGATGCTGGAAAGTCGATTGGGAACAGCCCGTACGGAGACAGTGTGTGTGCGTGCTGAGTCACTTCAGTCGTGTCCGACTTTTCTCGACCCTGTGGCTGTAGCCTGCCAGGCTCCTCTGTCCATGGGATTCTCCAGGCAAGAACACTGGAGTGGGTTGCCATGCCCTCCTCCAGGGGATCTTCCCCACCCAGGGACTGAACCCGAGTCTCTTATGTTTCCTGTGTTGGCAGGTGGATTCTTTACCACTAGTGCCACCTGGGAAGCCCATGGAGACGGTATGGAGGTTCCTTAAACAACGAAAATGGGAACAAAATTACAATATTCCTGTCGACTTTAAAAAATACTCACAACCTAAAAGTTGGGAGCTATGTTTTATGTGGTGGGAATTTTTAGGACTTCAAGGCCAGGAGACACCATCTCAACTAACCCCGAGAGAACTGCTCCCAGGAGGTGAAGGGAGGAGCCAGGTTACATAGAACTTTGTAATAAAGGGCAGGTAGTCTGAATATCAAAAGGTTACTGTTAAAGAAAACCAGAAATCCTGAGTCAAGTAATTCAGTGCTTTTCTGTGTAAGGGAAGATGCTAGAGTCCTGGCTCACTGAAATCATTCCTTTCATATGCGCCTCACCTATCTGTGGCCAGCATTCTGTCTTCACATCTTGAACCTCCTTTCCTCAGGGCTTACTTTAGGGAGTGTCTGCAGTCTGATGGCTGCTCAGTTCAGTCTCTTAGTCGTGTCTCTTTGTGACCCCATGGACTGCAGCAGGCCAGTCTTCCCTGTCCATCACCAACTCCCCGAGCTTACTCAAACTCCTGTCGGTCAAGTTGGTGATGCCTTCCAGCCATCTCATCCTGTCATCCCCTTCTCCTCCCACCTTCAACCTTTCCCAACATCAGGGTCTTTTCTAATGAGTCAGTTCTTTGTATCAGGTGGCCAAAGTATTGGAGCTTCAGCTTCAGCATCAGTCCTTCCAATGAATATTCAGGACTAATTTCCTTTAGGATGGACAGGTTTGATCTCCTTGCAGTCCAAGGAGATCTCAGAGTCTTCTCCAGTACCACAGTTCAAAAGCATCAATTCTTTGGCACTCAGCTTTCTTTATAGTCCAACTCTCACATCCATGCATGACTACTGGAAAAACCATAGCCTTGACTAGGTGGACCTTTGTTGGCAAAGTAATGTCTCTGCTTTTCAATATGCTGTCTGGGTTGGGCATAGCTTTTCTTCCAAGGAGCAAGCATCTTTTAATTTCATGGCTGCAATCACCATCTGCAGTGATTCTGGAGCCCAAAAAAATAAAGTCTGTCACTATTTCTGTTGTTTCCCTATCTATTTGCGATGGAGTGATGGGACTGGAAACCATGATCTTAGTTTTCTGAATGTTAAGTTTTAAGCCAACTTTTTCACTCTCCTCTTTCACTTTCATCAAGAGGCTCTTTAGTGCTGCTCAGAGAGCAGATATTCTCCTTCTTGAGTTCCCTGAGGGCTCACCGGCTCACACTGGAGGTCAGCAATTGCTGATGACTATGACATCCTTTTTTACCTATACAGCAAGAAACAGTCCATTTCTCACCCCCTAACATCATACACAAATATAAACTCTGAATAATTTAAAGATCTCAATGTAAGGATGGACAGTCTAAAACCCTTAAGGAAAATATAGGCAGAAAATGCTTTGTTGTAAATCACAGCAAGTTCTTTTTGGATCCATATCTTGGAGTAACAAAAAATAAAATAAAAATAGGCCAAAGGGATGTAATTAACCTTAGCAGCATTTTCAAAACAAAGGAAACCCTAAATGAAAGAAAAAGACAACTTTAAGAATAGGAAAAAATATTTTAGAACAAAAATTCTCACAAAGAATTCATATTCAAAACACAGACAGTTCGAGCAGCTCAATAGCAAAAATAAAACAAAAATACCCAATAGGAAATGGGCCAAAGATCTCAATGGACAGTTCATGAAGAAGGCATACACATGGCCATTAAGTACTTGAAAAGATGCTCAGTATCACTAATGGTTATGTTGTGGCCACGTGTTCCAGGAAACAAACTCACTCAGAATGCAGATGGTGGACTGCAGTTTGTTACACTGGCCAGCCCAAGGCAGAGTCTCCTCTTAGCCAAGGACTCCGACCAGTTTTTGTGAAAACCTTTAAGTGTACATGCTCAAACCCACCTCCCCAAATTCTCTGAAACTAGTCTGAACAAAGGAAAAGAAAGATACAATCAAAGTAAACCCATGATTTGTATGCCTTAAGCCTAGGTAGTTAATAGTGGACAATTATCATTAGGCCTGTGGTCATACCCCAATAAGCATAATAGAATTTATGATTCTATTTAGTTACACAGATAATTAGGGTATTCTTTTAGGCTATGGAGAGTCTAGGTACAAGCCCTGGGGCTCTACCATCCGGGGGCTCTGGTTTTCCAGTTGGTGTGTCTTTTCCATAGATACTGGGCATATAGCTCAAAGTCAACAGTCCGGCCCAAGATGGAGTCCTGCTTTCAAGATGGAGCCTGTTCTGTTTCCTCCTTCAGTTAGAGGAAGGCAAATCAAAAGTCCAATGAGCTATCACCTCACACCAGTCAGAATGGCTATCTCAGAGACTCTCCAACAATTCATGTTGCACAGGATGCAGAGAAAAGGGAACTCCCCTGAACTCTTGGTGGGAATGTAAATCGGTACATCCATTAGGAGGCAGAGTATGAAGTTTCTTTTAAAAAACTAAACACAGACGTACCATATGATCCAGAAGTCCCACACCTGGCTGTAGATATGGAGAAAACCAATATTTGAAAAGACGCCCACAGCCCTATGATAACAGCTGTACTAGGTACCATAAACAAGACAGGGCAGCAATCTAAGTGCAGAACACAGATGAACGGATAAAGAAGATGGGGAACCTAGACGTAATACAACATTGTTCAGCCATTAAAAAGGATCAGATAATGACATTTCCAGCCACAGGAAGGAAAGTAGAGGTGATCATTCTAAGTGAAGTAGGGGAGACAGGGCAAGACAAGAATTATATGGTATTATTTCTAGGTGGAATCTAAAAATGGAGACAGATGAACTTCTTTACCAAAGAGAAACAGCCTCATGGACTTATGGTTCCTAAGAAGAAACTTATGGTTCCCAAGGAGGAAAAGAGGAGGGCGGGGAGAAATGAGCTGGCTCAGACTAACAAACCCACTATTCTTTATAAAAATCATCCATAAGGACTCACTGCATAGCACAAGGAACCCTCTTCAATACTCTGTAATAACTTAAATGGGAAGAGAACCAGAAAAAGAACATATATGTGTCTAGGTATACATGAATCAAGCACCTGGAAAGACATCCCCCCTCACTCATTACTGTGCTCAGTTGCTCAGTCATGTCCAACTCTTTGCAACCCCATGGACTATAGCCTGCTAGTCTCCTCTGTCCTTGGAATTTTCCAGGAAAGAATACTGGAGTGGGTTGCCATTTCCTTCTCCAGGGGATCTTCTCGACTCAGGGATCAAACCTGCATCACTCACATCTCCTGCACTGCAGGCAGATTCTTTACTGCTGAGCCACACCAGGGAAGACCTGCTCATTATTAAATCAATGCTAATCAAATCTACAGCGAGGAATCCCCTCCCACAGGTCAGAATGGCCATCATCAGAAAGATCTCCAAAGAATAAATGCTGCAGAGGACGTACGGAAAATGGGATGTTCCTACACTCTGAGTGGGGATGCACAAGGGTGCAGCCATGATGGAAAATGGCATGGAGGTTCCCAAAAAAAGTGAACAGAGGGGCCATGGGATCCAGCAACCCCACTTCTGGGCTCAGATCTGGAGAACATCACAATTTGAAATGATGCGTGCACCCCTGTTTTCAGGGAAGCACTATTAAAATAGTCAAGACATAGAGTCCACCAAAATGTCCAGCAACAGGAACATGAAGACTGAGTGATCCTTCTATACACTGGACTACTCCTCAGGCTTTGGGAGTGGAATAAGGACCAGCAGCTGGTTGGAAGAAGGGAGACCAGTCCTGAGGGCAGAGGGTTCCCCAAAGTCTGTGGACCCCAGTGCCCTGATGGGCTTCGTCCCCAGTGGGGACATGGGCAGGGCCTGAGCCCCTTTGATGAAGACATAGCAGCCCTGGGCTCAGAAGTCTCCAGATGGTGTCTCAAACTCTGACACCGTGTTTTACAAAGGAACAAGAGAATAAAGCTGAGTTCCTGAGGTCCTTCTGGTTCTGAGTTGCTTCCAAAAGACCACCAACACCTGCATGGGGTCAACTGTGACCCACCTGACCCTTCCTCGCCTTTCCTCTTCCTCTCGGTGATGATTCCAGTGACATTTCCAGCCTGGACCCCTCTCCCAGGCCAGATACATATGTCTATCCACTACCTCCCTATCTCACCCTGGGGGCTAGCAGGCCCCTTGGAAGACTGCAATCCTGCTGCTCCCCACGCCCAGAAGGCAACCCCACCTTCCCTGGCTGCTGAGCCCAGACACCTGGTGTAACTGAGCAGGAGCCAATGGGGTCTTCCCAGAACAGACCCCGTCCCGTATCCTCTGCTGTAGCTCCTCTCTGCAGTATGGAGATAACAGTATCTGATACATACTCCCTGAGTTGTTTTACACATGCTAAACCCCCCACCCATGGAAGAGGTAAACTTGATGAGCATGAACACATAACCCCCAGAGTTTTCCAGTGCCTGAGAATTTGTGAGGTTAGCCACCTGTTACCTCACCAACCAGAGAACAGTGCACCAGCAGATCACATGCTCTGTGACCCCCTCCCTCCTGTGGCCTGTACAATTGCTTTGCTGAAGCCCTTTAGGGAGTTCGGGGTATAGAGCACAAGCCACCCGTCCTCTTTGTATTGGTACTTTCATAACTATCGCTTCACTTTCCTTTCCACAACCTGGCGTCAGTAGACTGGCTTTATTGAGCTCAGGTGTGTGGACCCAAGTTTGGTTCAGTAACACTGAACTCCCAGGCTCCCACTTCCTGGTGCCCCAGTGACTGTCAGCACCTCCTCCAGAGCCCACGGCCAGTCCCCACACTACTTCTCCTCTAACCCTAGTCCAGTAGTTACTGGCTACATCATGGTATTGATCATGACATCCAGAAGAGCCAGCTTTGCAAGGTAGACATTTCCGGACTTGACACTGGGCCCCTTTCCATGGGTAGGATGGAGTGACTGTTCTCATGGGCCCCAAGGTGGAAGAGCTCACCTTCTGATGAAGCCAGGCCTTGATCCTTTCCAGGTGATTCCATGGTCTTCATTCTCCCCAGACCCCCACCCACATGGGTGCTGTCTGTGCCAGTCTGTATGGGACCTTGGTCATCTCCTAAAATGAACATGATTTTATACACAGATAATGGGCTTCCCTGGTGGCTCAGATGGTAAAGAATCTGCCTGCAATGCAGGAGACCTGGGTTTGATCCCTGGGTTGGTAAGATCCCCTGGAAAAGGAAAAGGTTACCCACTCTAGTATTCTGGCCTGGAGAATTCCATGGACAGAGGAATCTGGCAGGCTATAGCCCATGGGGTTGCAAAGTGTCAGGCACAACTGAGGGATTTTCACTTTCAGTGGGTTGAACGGTGGCCCCAAAAGATGTTTCCCCCCAGAACATGTGAACAAGACCGTATCTGGGAAAAGGGTCTTTAAAGATACATTGAAAGATGTTGAGGTGAGGTCATCTCGTTCCTAAAAGAAGGGAGACAGACACAGAGGACAAGCTGCATGAAGATAAGGCTGAGATGGGAGGGAGGGGGCTGCAAGCCCTGGAGCCCCAGAAACTGGAAAAAGCAGGAAGGACCCCCTCCTGGAATCTCTGGAGGGCCACACCACCTTGATCTCAGACATCTGATCTGCAGGACTGGGGGAGGATGAACTCCTATTGTTTAAACCACCCAGCTTATGGTCATTTGTTAGAGAAGCCACAGAGCAGCCACACAGATCCTGCTCTGTAGGATCCTAGAAGTGGGTCTCACTAAAGGCAAATGGAAGCCAGATTATGGAACCCCTGGAGCCAGCACTGGGCCCTTAGAAATGCTAAAGCAGTGGCCGGACCCCAGAATGTTAAGGGGTCAAATCTGAAGCCCATCCCTAGAATACTGGCTGCACATGCCTCCTCAGGTTCTTACACCTGTACACGTGGTGTAGTATCTCAGTCCTGACTGAGAACATTTAACGTCACTGTTCATATTGCTAATTAAGAACCCACCAGATACACAGGTGAAAATCCAGTTAAAATACTTGCTACACTGATGATCAATTCTGAAGATGGTCAGGGGTGGGGGACTTACATGCTGCCAGCAGCCCTTCCACCCTCTCCACCCCCTTACCCCCCCCTCCAGACCCTCCCCCTGCAAGGAGCATCTTCAATGGGAAGTTGGGGAACCACACAGAGGCATCCCTAAGTAAACCTTAGCTGAGCCCCAGGCTAGCTGCTCCTGAACCTCATCCACCCTTCCCAGG
>NW_011494826.1:9619779-9623525 GCF_000754665.1 Bison bison bison | reverse complement strand
ATTCCTGAATACGAGCAAAGACCTCACAGGCTGGAGGAAAGTGCTTGGAGCCACCCCAGCGACAGCACACTTGCCATGTTGGCTCTTGCGGGCCAGGCGGCATGGTCCTGCCCCAGGGGGCTCTTCTAGAAGCTTTCTGTTTCCCTATGGGAGTTAGCCCTCCGGTCCTGGCTCCCACTGCCTTTTCTCTTGCTTACTCACCCCCGTCACCCACTTGGAGAGACGTCCAACAGCAGGTACAGGTGACACACCTCTTCCTTACCTGGTCTAGAAAAGACCTGATCACAAACAGCAACCCACAAGGCCCTCTCACCAGTCCAGATCCACACATCCAACAGAGTATGGCGCAGAGTACAGCTGCAGGCACTTTTACACCCACTTACAGAGACCTCAACCCAGGCACACCTGGGAAGGGCTGGCCAGCCGAGTCAGGTCAGCCAATCCTCCACCATCAGGGACTCACAGCTGCAGAAAATGGGCCTTGGTGCCCTCCAAGTGCAAGGAACAGATTGTGGGTCCTGAGGGCCAGGATGGACATGGGGCTGGAGCTCTGGCTTGTTTTCTAATCATTTCATCTGGCCCATGAGTGGGAGGTAATTTCAAGAAGACCTCCTAATGAGAGGATCTAGGAGTCGGGGAGAGGAGGGGTGGTGTGTGGAGACAACGCCCGAGTGCCTGGGTACAGTGGCAGTCTCTGGAAGACTCGGTGGAGGGAGGCTGCATAGTGAAGCCCAGGATCCCTGACCTGTCCAGGAGCAGCTGTTTGTTAGTTCAGGTCCTGCTCTGAGGGAGCTCAGGGTCAGACTTGACCAACAGGTGCACTGGGGGTTCTCTACAACTAGGCCTCTGTACACGGTTCCTGGGTGCTGAGCCCTGTGGGGTACCTGCCCAGGTGAGCCCCATATCCTTGGAGGAACATGCCCACCAGAACGCTGTGCTCCTGGGAGGGGTGTGTGAACGAGTACCCTCTCTGTGCAGCAGGCAGAGTAGCTTAGCAACTCCCCCGTGGGCAGCACTGGGATGAGATGAGAACCAGGACACACAGTGGGGCCCCTGAGCCCACCCTGGGCCCACCCAGAGTGAAGAGGTCAGGAGGCAGGCGCTGGCCACTGTGCTGCGTGTGGGAGGCCCCACAGGCACCTGTTGGTTCTTGCACCTGACACCATGGAGGCCTCCCCAGGACAGAGCAGACAGCCTGCCCCGGTCAGGGGGAGCTCCTGGCGACCCTGCAGGGGATGTGAGAGGGAAGGACCAGGCCGTGGGGAGTGAGCTCCCAGGCAGAGCCATGGGGCTCGGAGCCCGAGGGGGCCTTTCTGTTCTGAGCTGGGAGAGGACGAGCGGTGGTGAGTGTGATCCAGGAAAGAGGCCCTGGTGACGGGAGACTGAATCCTCCTCAGAGTGACAAGCCTTCCGGATGATCCCAGAAACAGGACTGTGAGATAAGAGTCCTGGTAAAATAAGGTGAATGAGTCCCCCTAAGAGCAGGCTCTGTGAGCTGCTCCAGAGCGGGTGAAGCGGGCAAAAGCGAACATGCTGTGAATGGGCAGTCATCCTGGGTGGTGAGCGGGCACCGACCCCACTCCATGGCCACACATTTGTCCTTCTGGGTGGGTTACTTGGCTTCCCGGAGCCTCAGCCTCTCAGCCTGCTTGTGGGGTGATGATTGCACGGACTAGTCATTTGCTCAGAACAGGGCAGAAAGGGGTCTCATGGAAATTCCACAGAACACCATCAATGTGGGACTCATGGGCCCTGTTTCCTGCAGGTCTGTCTTCAGGATCTGGAGAACAAACACGAGCAGACTTGTAGCAGGGCCTGGGATGGGCTCGGTTCGGGTGGTTGGTGGAGTGACGGCTCTTGTCCCCAGACCCTACCAGCATTAGCCCTTCAGGCTCTGGGTCGGGGAGCCCATGGGGTGCGGGTCCAGCCGTGCCCACCAGGGAGGCCTGGAGGACTTGGCAAGGAAGCACTACTGTGGCCATCCCCTGTGCAGAAGCTTCCAACCCAGGGTCCAGTGGGAGCGCTCGCCCTGCACATAGATTTCAAGTCCACAGCACGCATGAGCTGCTGGTGGCTTTGTTTTTGACATGCAAAGTCCTAATACCCAGGACATCCACAGCCCGTGGAAAGGCACGTCTGACCTGGCTCCAAGTGCTGCTTCTGGGTCCCTCCTGACTGGACGCCTGGCAGCCAGTGTCACCGAGTCAGACTGTCAGGTGGTGCCAGGAGTGTGGGGACGACAGCACACAGTCCAGGCCCAGGAGCCGGTGCTGAGGCTGCAGGTGCGCCCTCCACGCACCCCACAGGCAGAGACCACCATCCCCTTACAGCTTGTTACCAAGTTAGTCCTACGGACCCTGCTCAGGCCCTCACTTGGCTGAGACTCTGCCTCAACAAGGAAGGTTTCCTTTTTCCATTCGGGTTCAAGTAGGTAATTATGAAACCAACGCTGAGACCAACACAGCACAGGCTTTATTCAGAGGCCAAAGAATGGAGAAGTTGACAGCTCAACTTCTTGACCACCTGGAGAGAATGGCTTGATTTTAAACAGTAAAGACAAGGGAGGAGGAGTGAGGCTAATCCTGGGGAGGCGGGTACATTTAGGGGAAGGGCAGGGTTCTTCTGAGTTAGTGGGGTGCCATCTCCTTTTTACCTTTTGTTGGTTCTTCATGTTGGATCTAGGCCAACGGTGAGTGTGTCACTTAATATAATGATCGAGTTAGCAAAAAGTAGTGATGTGAAGAGATCTTAATTCCCTGCCCAGGAATTGAACCTGGGAAGCCTGGATGAGACCAGGGATCCTAGCCACCAGACCAGCAAGGGCTAGAGGCTAGAAGCTATTTTTCCCCGGATCTTTGCCTCCAGTGAACAATGTTTTTACCACGGAGGCAGAGACTGTAAATGCAGGTAAAAAATTTATAATTAGAGACATAGCATAACAGCAAGTGGGAGAGCATATAGAGAAATGGTTTGTTAAGATAGAAGCAAGGCAGAGAAAGGGTGTGGGTGTCCGCCGCTAGTGAGGGGGAACGCAGTAAAGAGGCGGTTAAGTCATTTATATAGGGCAGTTCTTCTGGGTCTTTGTCTTCCTTCAGCCCAATTATCTGGTTTCTTTTCCCACACCTGACCTACCCTGGGACCCTCCCCTGGGTGCACACTCACCCCTCAGCCAAGATGTATCTCAAAGTGAAGGTTTCTGGGAGGAGCAAGACTCATTATGGCCTGGCATTGTTTCTTGAGTTCTGACCCACAAGAAGCCTTTCTGTGAATGTGTAGTGTGTCTCCCTTGTCCCAAAAGAGTCGGGGGGCAGAGATCCTTTAATCCTTTACTCATACAGGCTTTTGCCCCCTCTTTGTCCTTGCCGTGATTATTACCTTAAGGTGTTTATAAGAGACAAACACTGGCTATTTACTCTCTGTTGTTACTTCCATTTCAGAGGGCAAACAGGAGGCTGATTGTAAATACCTAGACTGAAGCCCACCTATCTCTTCTCTCAGAAATGCTAACAGTTGTAAGCATCCAGCCTGAAGCCCTCTTCTTCGTGTCCCATGAAATGCAAACAGGAGGCCAGTTATAAATGTCTAATCTGGAGCCCATCTATCTCCTACATCAATAATACATTAAAATCAATATACAATGACACTTGGGGTCTGTTGGAAGTCAGATTCATTGCCACTGTGGACCCAGCTGGTTCCATCTGGTTGTTTGTAGCTTCCTCCCTTTTCTGTAGATCATTAACCTTAAC
>NW_011494826.1:9617074-9619679 GCF_000754665.1 Bison bison bison | reverse complement strand
TGTTACATCCTTCTAAAGGTGTGAACAAGTTTAAAGGGCTATGAACAAGGACAGCCCTATTAAAGGAGCTTTCAGATGCTCCTCCAGCACCCCCTGATCCTTTCCTGAGAATGCTGAGTGGAGGGGGGCATTCAGGCAGCAGGGCAGACAGCTTGCTCTGGATGTTCGTGTTGGGAAGCGGGGCACAGCAATGGGCTCAGCCTGCAAACCCCAGAACCACTCACAGATCGGCTCCAGAACCGCTCCTGGAGTGGCAAGAAGGGGTGTCCCACCTACTAGTTGTGAAGGAAAGGGTGGGGTCTGCAGGGCCACCCTTGGGAACAGCTGGGAGGTTCCAGGGCTTAGCACAGGCTGGTGTGCTCATAGCTGAGACAGGCCCCAGGGCACAGTGGGGGTGCACTGGGAGGAGGGGCCCTGAGCCATCGTGCCTCTCCTCCCTCTCCTTCCTTGAGGATGTCTCTTCCCCCAGAGATGAAGGGCAGAACCCTGACAGTCACCCCGACCCTTCTCCCCTCAGGTAAACTCACTAGAGACTTGGCACCTGGCTGGAGGCTGGTCATGTGGTGGTGTCTGCCCTCACTCTCCAAAATGCCCATGCCTAGAAAGGGAGCCGGGCTCACCATGAACTTCATGGTTAGTGCAAACAGCATAGGCGCAGGGAGCTGCCCCTAATGGGAGGGCAACCCACTCCAGTATTCTTGCCTGGGAAACTCCATTGACAGAGCAGCTTTGAACTGTGGTGTTAGAGAAGACTCTTCAGAGTCCCTTGGACTGCAAGATTCAACCAGTCAATCCTAAAGGAAATCAGTCCTAAATGTTCATTGGAAGGACTGGTGGCTGAAGTTGAAACTCCAATACTTTGGCCACCTGATGCAAAGAACTGACTCATTTGAAAAGACCCTGATGCTGGGAAAGATTGAAGGCAGGAGGAGAAGGGAACGACAGAAAATGAGATGATTGGATGGCATCACTGACTCGATGGACATGAGTTTAAGCAAGCTATGGGAGTTGATGATGGACAGGGAAGCTTGGTGTGCTGCAGTGCATGGGGTCACAAAGAGTCAGACATGACTGAGCAACTGAACAGAACTGAACTTATCTGTGGTGCTGCAAGTCTTGCACTCACAGCAGGCAGTCAGGGCACACACACTCAGGGCAGTGTCCAGGCAGCTAGAAGCAAGGTCAGAGGCCTGCTCTGCTTTGTCTCTGAAGCTTAAACAGGACTATTTATTTAATTTCTCTAACAAGAACAGGGTGGAGCTTCCTTAAATAGTGAAAATTACAGTGAAATTAGAATAATCCCTAACACCATACACAAAAATAAACTCCAGTTTAAACTTGTGATTGAAAGGGCAGGTACTATAAAATTCCTGAGGCAGAACATGCTTTGACATAAATCGCAGCAAGTTGTTTTTCATCCACCATTTACAGTAATGAAAAAAAAAAGAAATTAGGCCTCATTAACCTTAACAGCATTTGCACAGCAAAGGAAACCCTAAACAAAAGAAAAAGACAACCCCCAGAATGGGAACAATTATTTGCAAATGAAGATACTGTTCCAGAAGTCGGACCACCGAGAAACCAAGCAGCACACTCAGAGGATTGGAGAGCTCAGGTTTATTAGCCCGGTGGTCTCACATGAGTTAACACTCTGAAGTTCTGGGGCCCCAACCTCAGGGTGAGCTTCACTTTTATAGGGTCAGTACACACAATTACAGTCGACATGGTTTGATCAGTTACCTGGTTACTGTGGGCAGTCACAAAGTGTGTGAGTTGTATGGGTTACGTGCAGGGAATTTCTAAACAGAAACAGAACATTCCATACTTATCAGAACAATTTATGGTTTTAATTGATTGCTATGTCAGCTTGTTCCTTTCTCAGCTCAGCAAGCCTATCTTACAGAAGCAGAATGAGCATGAAGTTATTCCTAGCTGTAAGTTTTAAATTTTCCTCAATACAAGGTCTTCATTTGGAGATCAAGATTTCACCTCCAAAACATACAAAGAGCTTGAACAACTCACTGTCAAAATCATAAAAACAACGCAAACAACTCAATTAAAAAAATGAACCAAAGACCTCAATGGACATTTTTCTAAATAAGGCATCAGTTCAGTTCATTTCAGTTCAGTTACTCAGTCGTGTCCGACTCTTTGAGACCCCATGGACTGCAGCACGCCAGGCCTCGCTGTCCATTACCAACTCCCAGAATTTACCCAAGCTCATGTTCATTGAGTCAGTGATGCCATCCAACCATCTCATCTTCTGTCATCCCCTTCTCCTCCTGTCCTCAATCTTTCCCAGCTTCAAGGTCTTTTCCAATGAGTTAGTTCTTTGCATCAGGTGGCCAAAGAATTAGAGCTTCAGCTTCACCATTATCCTTCCAGTGAACACTCGGGACTGATCTTTAGGATGGACTGGTTGGATCTTGCAGTCCAAGGGACTCTCAAGAGTCTTCTCCAACACCACAGTTCAAAAGCATCAATTCTTCAGCACTCTACTTTCTTTATAGTCCAACTCTCACATCCATACATGACCACTGGAAAAACCATAGTCTTGACTAGATGGATCTTTGTTGGCAAAGTAATGTCTCTGCTTCTTAATATG
>NW_011494826.1:9603920-9616780 GCF_000754665.1 Bison bison bison | reverse complement strand
AGCTTTAGTTCTTCTTCACTTTCTGCCATAGGGTGGTGTCATCTGCATATCTGAGGTTATTGATATTTCTTCCAGCAATCTTGATTCCAGCTTGCACTTCATCCAGCCCAGCATTTCTCATGATGTCCTCTGCATAGAAGTTAAATAAGCAGGGTGACAATATACAGCCTTGATGTACTCCCTTTCCTATTTGGAACAAGTCTGTTGTTCCATGTCCAGTTCTAACTGTTGCTTCCTGACCTGCATACAGGTTTCTCAAGAGGCAGGTCAGGTGGTCTGGTATTCCCATCTCTTTCAGAATTTTCCACAGTTTATTGTGATCCATACAGTCAAAGGCTTTGGCGTAGTCAATAAAGCAGAAATAGATGTTTTTCTGGAACTCTCTTGCTTTTTCCGTGATCTAGCAGATGTTGGCAATTTGATCTCTGGTTCCTCTGCCTTTTCTAAAACCAGCTTGAACATCTGGAAGTTCACGGTTCACATATTGCTGAAGCCTGGCTTGGAGAATTTTGAGCATTACTTTACTAGCGTGTGAGATGAGTGCAATTGTGCGGTAGTTTGAGCATTCTTTGGCATTGCCTTTCTTTGGGATTGGAATGAAAACTGACCTTTTCTAGTCCTGTGGCCACTGCTGAGTTTTCCAAATTTGCTGGCATATTGAGGGCAGCACTTTCACAGCAGCACCTTTCAGGATTTGGAATAGCTCAACTGGAATTCCATCACCTCCACTAGCTTTGTTCATAGTGATGCTTCCCAAGGCCCACTTGACTTTGCATCCCAGGATGTCTGGCTCTAGGTGAGTGATCACACCATCATGATTATCTGGGTCATGAAGATCTTTTTTGTACAGTTCTTCTGTGTATTCTTGCCACCTCTTCTTAATATCTTCTGCTTCTGTCAGGTTCCTACCATTTCTGTCCTTCATTGAGCCCATCTTTGCATGAAACGTTCCTTTGATATCTCTTAATTTTCTTGAAGAGATCTCTAGTCTTTCCCATTCTATTGTTTTCCTCTTTTCTTTGCACTGATCATTGAGGAAGGCTTTCTTATCTCTCCTTGCTATTCTTTGGAACTCTGCATTCAGACAGGTATGTCCTTCCTTTTCTCCTTTGCCTTTAGCTTCTCTTCTTTTCTCAGCTATTTGTAAGGCCTCCTCAGACACCTGTTTTGCTTTTTTGAATTTCTTTTTCTTGGGGATAGTCTTGATCCCTGTCTCCTGTACAGTGTCATGAACCTCCATCCATAGTCCATCAGGCATTCTGTCTATCAAATCTAGTCCCTTAAATCTATTTGTCACTTTCACTGTATAATCATAAGGGATCTGATTTAGGTCCTACCTGAATGGTCTAGTGGTTTTCCCTACTCTCTTCAATTTAAGTCTGAATTTGGCAATAAGGAGTTCATGATCTGAGCCACAGTCTGCTCCCGGTCTTGTTTTTGCTAACGGTATAGAGCTTCTCCATCTTTGGCTACAAAGACTATAATCAGTCTGATTTTGGTATTGACCATCTGGTGATGTCCATGTATAGAGTCTAGGTTGGTCATAGCTTTTCTTTCAAGGAGCAAGCATCTTTTAATTTCATGGCTGCAGCCACCATCTCATTATTAGAGAAATGTAAGTTAAAACTACAGTGAGATATCACCTCTTAACAGTCAGAATGGCCATCATCACAAAACCTACAAACAGTAAATGCTGGAGAGGGTATGGAGAAAAGGGAACCCTCTTGCACTATTGGTGGGAATGTAAATTGAGACTGCCACTACAGAAGACAACATAGCGATTCCTTAAAAAACTAGGAATAAAACTACCATATGACCCAACAATCCCACTACTGTGCATATACCCTGAGAAAACCAAAATTAAAAAATATACACGTATCACAATGTTCACCTAGTTATTTACAATAACTAGGACAAGGAAGCAACCTAGATGTCCACTGACAGATGAATGGATAAAGAAGCTGTGGTACATATATACAATGGAATTTTACTCAGCCACAAAAAAGGAACGCATTTGAGTCGGTGCTAATGATGTTGATGAAAATAGAGCCTATTATGCAGAGTGATGTACTTCAGAAACAGAAAAATAAATGTCTATATTAATGCATATATATGGAATCTAGAAAGAGGATACTGATGAACCTATTTGCTGGGCCGCAGTGGAGACATAGATATAGAGAACAGACGTATGCACATGGGGAATAGGAAGAAGAGGGCGGGGCTAGTGGAGGGAGTTGGAAACACATACACTAATATACGTAAAATGGATAGCCAGTGGGGATTTTGGAGAAGGCAATGGCACCCCACTCCAGTACTCTTGCCTGGAAAATCCCATGGACGGAGGAGCCTGGTAGGCTGCAGACCATGGGGTCGCTAAGAGTCGGACACGACTGAGCGACTTCACTTTCACTTTTCATTTTCATGCATTGGAGAAGGAAATGGCAACCCACTCCAGTGTTCTTGCCTGGAGAATCCCAGGGACGGGGCAGCCTGGTGGGCCGCCGTCTATGGGGTTGCACAGAGTCGGACACGACTGAAGCGACTTAGCAGGGGATTTACCGTATGGCTCAGGGAACTCAAACCAGGGCTCTGTGACACCCTAGAAGGGCAGGACCGGGTGGTAGGTGGGAGGGACGCTCAAGAGGGAGAGGACATATGTATACCTATGACTGATCCGTGTTGATGTATGGCCGAAACCAATACGATATTGTAATTATCCTTCAATTAAAAATAAATTAAGGAAAAATGGTATCTTAAAAAAGTGGAAAAGAAATGCTGACTCTACTCCCTCAGGTGTGGTGACCAGGGCTGATGTGACATTCCTGGAGTCTGAGTAGGCTTGGGTCCCAAGGCTGCAATATCCTGGATCCGAAGGAGTCCCCTGGGTGCCAAATCCCTGGTGGTGAAGTTCCCACCTCGAGCCTCCTTCCTTACCGGCCGCCCCACCTACGGATGACATCATCTTCCGCAGAGTGGTGTTACAGGAATTGGGATATGTCCAGGGGATAAAAAGTAAGGGGGAAGATGTCATGAAACACAAGAAGCCTTAGGTGTTTCTTTTGGTACCTTCTACTCTAAGTGACAATTCAGGAGAAGGGCTTTCTCACAAGCTCTGGTTGTCTAAGTAACCAGAATTGGGCAGGAAGAAATGCTGCCACCTTGTGGCCATTTCCCATAACAACAACTTTAAAACCCGTGCTGATGACTTCTGAATATTCACAAGGCCTGCCAACCATCAAAAATAGATCTCAAAACAGGGCCGATGTTCAAGAAGCCAGTTTCAACAGGTAAACTGTACTCACATTGTATAAGATCAAAAAGCACATGGAAACATACTCCAAATGACTAATTATCGAATCAACGCAAATCAAAACAACACTGAGGAATCACCTCACCGTGGTCAGAATGGCCATCATCAGAAAGATCCACAAAGAATAATTGCTGCAGAGGTCGGAAACAAAAGGGAATCTTCCTACAGTCTTGGTGGGGGTGTAAACGGGTGCAGCCACTATGGAAAATAACATAAAGTTTCTTTAAAACTGCAACACATAGGTACAATATGATCCCACAATCCCACTCCTGGGCTCAAAACCAAAGAAAATAAGGATGTGAAATGACTGTGCACCCCTATTTTCAGAGCAGCACTATTTACTAGAGCCAAGACAGACAATCAACCAGCATGTACAGAGACTGAAAAAGGAAAACTAAGTGGGATCCAAGACACTGGAATACTCCTCAGTCATAAACCAAAATGAAATAATGCCATTGGCAGAAGAATAGATGGACTAAGACATCATCACACACAATGAAGTTAAATCAGACAGAGAGAGAGAAAAATATCATAAGGTATCACTCACAGGTGGAATTTATCAATCTATACAGATGAGCAAAACAGAAATAACCTCACAAACATCAAAAACCAACTTATGCTTATAAAAAAAAAGTTAGGAAGAGTGATAAATTAGGACTCTTGCATTAACACATACACTAACATATATCCAATAGATAATCAGAAAAGACATACTGAGTTGCACAGGGAATCCTACTCAACACACCGTAATAACCTATACGTGAAAAAGAACCCAGG
Source organism: Bison bison bison (assembly GCF_000754665.1). Classification (NCBI taxonomy): domain Eukaryota; kingdom Metazoa; phylum Chordata; class Mammalia; order Artiodactyla; family Bovidae; genus Bison; species Bison bison. The sequence continues at coordinate 9,612,693 of NW_011494826.1, read as the reverse complement.
GCAAGAATAGACACATGTCTATGTATATCTGAATCAAGTTCCTGGATACCTTAAACATAGGATACCTGGATGAAAAAGAATATCCGGATACCTAAGCAAAGACAACCTTGTAAATCCACGCTGCCACAATATATAATAAAAATGAAAAATACAACAACAAAAAAAGCAGGGCATGAAGAAAGCTGTTGCCTTGTGGCCATTTTCTGTAAGAGAGCAACTTAAAAGCTGCGCTGATGAGCATTTAAAGTTCACAAGGCCTGTGGGGCTATCAGTAAAAAACACTTGCCTTCAAGAAATGTCCCAGGCATGGTCATGAAAAAAGGGTTCAAAACATGGAGATGTTCAAGAGGCATGTTTCACTCACACCCGTTCCAAAACATCACATGAAAAAAATCTCAGTATCAGTAAATATAGAGAATGGCAAATCTACCCTACACCAATGTATCACCACACACTGTTCAGAATGGCTGTTGGTCAAAACTCTAGAAAGGTAAGTGCTGGAAAGTGTGTGGAGAAAAGGGAACCCTCCTACACTGATGCTGGCAATTTAAGTTGAGAACAGCCAGTCTGGAGGACAGTGTGGAGCTTCCTCAAACAATGAAAAGGACAATGAAATTAGAATACTCCCTAACACCAAACACAAAAATAAACTCCAAACAGTTTAAAAATGTGAATGAAAGGACAGGTACACAACTCTTCAGGAAAATATATGCAGCAAACTCTTTGCATAAATCTCAGCAAGTTGTTTTTCATCTACCACTTAAAGTAATGAAAAATAAAAATAAACAAATGGAACCTAATTAACCTTAACGGCATTTGCACAGCAAAGGAAATCCTAATTGAAAGAAAAAGACAACCTAAAGAATAGGAAAAATTATCTGCAAATGAAACAGATTTCACTCCAAAATGTAGAAATAGCTCGTGCAGCTCAATACAAAAAAACACACACATACATAATTCAATTAAAAACACTGAACCAAAGATCTCAATGGACATTTCTCTGAATAAGGCAGACACAGGGCCATAAAACACATGAAAAGATGCTCAGCATCACTAATTATAAGAGAAAGGCAGATCAAGTCCAAAGTGATATCACCTCACATCAGTCAGAATGAATTAGGAGATAGATGGCCTCTGGGTTAGACATTTAGAACTGGCCTCTTGTTTACATTACATGGGCACGAAGAAGTGGGCTGCAGGCTGAACACTCACAACTGTTAACATTTCCTGAGACAAGAGACAGGTGGGCTCTAGTTAGGGCATTTAAAATCAGCCTCCTCTTTGCCCTCCAAAATGGAAATAAGAACAGAAACAGGGTAAATAGCCAGTGTTTGTCTTTTGTAAACACGTTAAGGTAATAGTTATGGCAGTAATCAAGGCAAGGACAAAGAGGGGACAAAGACCCTGTGTGAATAAAGGATTAAGGGCTCTCCCTACCCCCTCTTTTCAGACAAGGGAGACACTACACATGCGCAGAAAGGCTCCTTGTGGGTCAAAAGTTGAGGAACAATGCCAGGCCACAGTGAGTCTTGGCTCCTCCCAGAAGCCTTGGAGATCCATCTTGGCTGAGGGGTGCATGCACACCCAGGGGAAAGGTCCCAGGGTAGGTCAGCTGTGGCGAAAGAAATCAGATAATTGGCCTGAAGAAAGACAAGGACCTGGAAGAACTGCCGTATGTAAATGGCTTGACCGCCTCTTTCCTGCACTCCTCACTAGGGAGGACGCCCACTCCCTTTCTCTCTGGGTGTGCATCTTTGCCTTGCTTCTGTCTTAACAGTTTCTCTGTGCTCTTCCACTTGTTGTGCTATATCTCTAATGATAAACTTTATACCTGCATTTATAGTTTCTGCCTCTGTGACAAATGCATTTTTTCATTGAGGGCAAAGATCCAGGGAAAATTAGCTTCTAGCTCCTAGCCCTTGCTGGTCTAGTGGCTAGGATTCCTAGTTCTCATCCAGGCTTTCCAGGTTCAATTGCTGGGAAGGGAGTTAAGATCTCACTTCATGTGATTTGCTCTCTGCTGCCTCCTTGAGATCAAGAACTGCCATCTCAAAAAAATCTCCAACAATAAATCCTATAGTGGGTGTGGAGAGAGGCAACTCCCCACACTGTTGCTGAAAATGTAAATCAGAACATCCACTAGGGAAAATAGTATAAAGGTTCTTTAAAGAACTAAACGTATAAGTTCACGGGACCTAGCAATACTGTGCCTGGTCCTGGATCCTGTGGACACCAAAGTCTTAAAGGACACCTGCACCCCTGCAGTCACGGCAGCATTGGGTACAGTAACCAAGGCACAGAAGCAACCCAAGTGTGAAAGGACAGACGAATGGATGAAGAAATGGGGTACATAGACACGATGCAATATTACTCAGCCATCAGGAGGGATGAAATAATGCCATTTGCAGTCACAAAGGAGAAAAGAAAGGTGATCAGGCTAAGTGAAGTAGAAAGACAGGAAAAGGCCAGGATTATGTGATATCACTTCTAGATGGACTACATGGATACAAATGGATACCTTTTCCAAAGAGAAACAGCCTCACAGACATAGAAAAGAAACTTATGGTTATCAAGAAGGAAAGGGGGTGGGGAGAAATTAGCTGGTTCATACACACACTCCTGATTATAAAATAATCCAGGAGGACCCACTGTATAGCATGCAGAACCCTATTCAGCACTCTGCAATAAGCTATATGGGAAAAGCACCCAAAAGAAACATATAGATGTCTATACATAAGTGAATAAGTGAAAGTCGTTCAGTCATGTTCCACTCTTTTCAACCCCACGGACTGCAGCCTGCCAGGCTCCTCTGTCCATGGAATTCTCCAGGTAAGAATACTGGAGTGGGTTGCCATTTCCTTCTCTAATAAGTGAATAAAGCTGCTGTATATTGGGAAAAAAATCCACAACATTGTAAATCACTTATACCCCCCAATTCAAATGATACAATAAAAAAAAAAAAAAAAGAAAGAAAGAAAGAAAAAGAAATGGAAATGCTGACTTTAGGCCCCTCAGACATGGTGACCTAGGCTGGTGTCACATCCCTGGAACCTGAGCAGACTTGGGTCCCCAAGGTTGGAGTGTTGGATCTGAGGGGACTAGGAAGATGTGCCAGACGATGAGCCCTCTACTGAAGGACCTGGAGAATCTCCAGCTCCGGGAGTGGAGGGGGGTGTCCTCTTGCAGCCAAGTCAAGCCTACTTCCCCCAAAGGATGTTGGAACTTCTGGGATAGAAGAGATTTGAAAAGTCCCCTGGGCTCCAAGACTCCTGGTGGTGGGGATCCCAACACCAGCCTCCTTTGAAATCACCTCACCTATGGATGACATCATCCTCCGTAGAGTGGAGTTGCAGGAATTAGCATGTGTCCGGGAAATAAAGGTTAGGGGGGAAGAAATTAAGAGACACAATAGTTCTTTCACCGTTCGCTAAAACTGACAATCTCAGAGCCAGGCTCTGGTTGCATAAGCAATCAGAGTTGGGCAGGAAGAAATGCTGCCGCCTTGTGGTCATTTCCGATAACAACAACTTGAAAACAATATTCTTTGGAAGAACTGATGCTGGAGCTGAAACTCCAATACTTTGGCCACCTGATGAGAAGAACTGACTCCTTAGAAAAGACCCTGATGCTGGGAAAGATTTAAGGCAGGAGGAGAAGGGGACGACAGAGGATGAGATATACTTGATGGACATGAATTTGAACAAGCTCCGGGAGTTGGTGATGGACAGGGAAGCCTGGCGTGCTACACAGTTCGTGGGGTCGCAATAAGTTGGACACGACTGAGCAACTGAACTGAACTGAACTGGACAGCAAAGAGATAAAACCAGTCAATCCTAAAGGAAATCAACCCTGAATATTCACTGGAAGGACTGATGCTGAAGCTCCAATATTTTGGCATCAGATGCAAAGAGCTGACTCATTGGAAAAGACCCTGATGCTGGGAAAGATTGAGGGCAGGAAGAGAAAGGGGCGAGATGGTTGGATAATATCACCAACTCAATGGACATGAGTTTGTGCAAACTCTGGGATTTAGTGAAGGACAGGGAAGCCTGGTATGCTGCAGTCCATGGGGTTGCAAAAGAGTTGGACACAACGGCTAAACAACAATAAAAATGAAATTACAAGGAAGTGGGGCATGAAGACGGAGAAGGCAATGGCACCCCACTCCGGTACTCTTGCCCGGAGAATCCCATGGACGGAGGAGCCGGTGGGCTGCAGTCCATGGGGTCGCGAAGAGTTGGACACAACTGAGTGACTTCACTTTCACTTTTCACTTTCATGCATGAAGACGGAGAAGGAAATGGCAACCCACTCCAGTATTCTTGCCTGGAGAATCCCAGGGACTGGGAATCCTAGTGGGCTGCCGTCTATGGAGGTCGCACAGAGTCGGACACGACTGAAGCGACTTAGCAGCAACAGTAGCAGGTGCATGAAGAAATGCTGCCGCCTTGTGGCCATTTTCTGCAATAGCAACTTTTAAGGTGTGTTTGTGGCTCAGTCGTGTCTGATTCTTTGCGACCCTGTGGACTGTAGCCTGCCAGGCTCCTGTGTCCATGGAATTTCTCAGGCAAGAATACTGGAGTGGGTATCCATTCTATTCTCCAGGGGATCTTCCTGACCCGGGGATCAAACCCAGGTCTCTGACACTGCATTGTTTGCCATCCAACTACCAGGGAAGCCCTGAAAAAGTGCGCTGATGGACATTTAACATTCACAAGGCCTTCGGGAATGTAAGTAAAATTCACCTGCCCTCAAGGAATGTCCTAGGCATGGTCATCGCTAAAAAATCCAATACACTGAAGAAATTCAAGAAGCCAATTTCAAGAGACACATTTCACTCACACCCTTTTAGAAAATCACATGAAAAGATGTCAGCATCTCTAAATATTAGAGACATGCAAACCAAAACTACACCATGGTATCACGATACACTGGTCAAAATGGCCATTGGCAAAAACCCTACAAAGGATAAATGCTGGAGACGTGTGGAGAAAAAGGAGCCCTCCTACACTGATGCTGGTAGTGTAAATTGTGAACAGCTGCTCTGGAGGACAGAGTGGAGCTTTCTTAGACAATGAAATGGACAGTGAAATTAGAATACTCCATAATACCACACATGAAATTAAACTCCCAACAGTTTAAAGATCTAAACCTAAGAATGGGTACTGAAAACTCTTGAGGAAAATACAGGGAGAACACCCTTTGATGGAAATCACAGCAAGTTCTTTTTGGATCTACTTTTACAGTAACCAAAAATAAAACAAGAATAAACAAATTGTACATAATTAACTTTAACAGCATTTGCACAGCAAAGGAAATTCTAAAATAAATTCATTTCTTCTCTTCCAGAAAATAATTTAGGATGCATTGTAAATGCAACCACAAACTGATTCTAATGCTTTCCTTTTTTCCAGACAAAACATATCTTAGAGAATGTTTTCTTAGGATATATATATATATATATATATATATATATATATATCTGTAACAGATATTCAATCATAGAAGAGCCCCCCACTTTATTTTTTTCCCTAATCCCCACCTTTACAGATTAAAGTCTTGGTGACCAGTGACTATTTAATAAATACATTTAAGAAGTTGTTGGCAGAGATGACTCTTTTAAACAATAACTTACAGTTATATCTCAGAATATAATATACCTACAAAAATCACTTTAAGTGTCTTGGAAAAGATTGCTTCTGTTTCCCTCGGCTGCAGGGATGGCTTTCAGAGAGGGATGTAGTCACCCTTCACACATCACCCTGGCAGGCCTAACCCTTCGTTGCTCGCTGGAATTCAGCTGCAGGGGTGGCCCAAGGTGGCTCGAGCCTCTTCTGTCGAGGGGGATTCAGGCTCATGCTCCCCTAACAGCCCACAAAACATGTAGCCAGTAGAGCTCGCTGCAGACCCCAGGCATCGCATGGTCCTATGAGGCACTACCGTGGGAACACAGGCGGTTCAGACTTACACTCCACACCAGTTTGATTTACCTACTATGATTTGTGTCTTGAACTGCTTTTCTTTTCTTCTTCTTTTTTATAAAGCTATTTTTCTAGTTTTATTTATATTTACTTATTTATTGGTGTCGCCGTATGGATTGTGGGATCTTAGTTCCCTGACCAGGGATCATATGGTGCCCCCTGCAGTGGAAGCATGGGAAAAACCAGAAAGGAACTCCCTGGAACGGCTTTTCTTGGGGTGTCTGTCCTTAACCTTTAATTTTACATTATAACCATTAGAACCAGTTTGTAGTTAAAGACAAAAGGATGATTTTTCACTGGGAATGAGCTAGTTATTTTGAAAGTCCCTTGGGAATTTAAACACTGATGGGTATTTCTATTTGCAAGCAGTTACTATGCCAGACTAAATGACATGTTACATGCGTGGTTTGATGATGTTATCAGGCAGAATCCACTTGCATTCAACAACTTGCTCCTGGAAGGACCTGGAAATACCAGGCCCCCCTTGTCCCAAGCCCTGCACCCACTGAGGCTGGGGGCATGTGGAGAGAGAAAGGTTTATATACATAATTAATGCCATAACTGTTTGATACTATTACTTGAATGAATGCAACTTATGCAATTTCACAAACTACAAATATATTAATACAATGGGTATTAAAATACCTTGAGTGACATGACTGCTCAAGAATTAATAGAGTTGCTCTAATGAATAAGGGTATTATTATTCACTCTAGCCATAGTTCAGAGGATATTAACTGGAATCTACATTAACACCCCTACAAAGGAAGCTGAAATGATAGAATAGTACTTGTCTATACTAAAGGAACTTAACTATAAATTTAATCCCACTGTAATAATTCAACATTATATATTTTACTTTAAACTAATTTTCACATTTGATCCACTCTAACCTTTTCTGAGTTCACTTGTATGCTGTATTTCCTGCTAACAGTAAAATTACAATTGGAACTATGATTACTATTGTTATTTTTTTTTCCTTGGAATGCTAGCAGTAGAAGCAAAGGAAGGGCCATTTCTACATCAAACAGGAGAAATATAATGGACACTGTAAACAATTTTATGTAATAACATTGTCATGGTTAAAAATGGACATTCAAAAGGACCTGATTTTTCTGAATGCTTAATTCAGAAACTTATAATGTGATGAACACAAAAATAAAACTAATAATATAGTAATAAATAATGCTAATAATATAAAGTTGATCATTCTTTTTCTATTCTAACAAAACTGATCTAGAAGTCAATTTTAATAACTACTACTAAAATAAGACCCTCATCAATAAGTGGAGTTGTATAGGAAAACCCTACTTTCTTCAATTTCAGTCTGAATTTGGCAATAAGGAGTTCATGGTCTGAGCCACAGTCAGCTCCTGGTCTTATATAGAGCTTCTCCATCTTTGGCTGCAAAGAATATAATCAATCTGATTTCGGTGTTGACCATCTGGTGATGTCCATGTATAGAGTCTTCTCTTGTGTTGTTAGAAGAGGGTGTTTGTTATGACCGTGCATTTTCTTGGAAAAACTCTATTAGTCTTTGCCCTGCTTCATTCCGTCTTTCAAGGCCAAATTTGCCTGTTACTTCAGGTGTTTCTTGACTTCCTACTTTTGCATTCCAGTCCCCTATAATGAAAAGGACATCTTTTTGGGGTGTTAGTTCTAAAAGGTCTTGTAAGTCTTCATAGAACCGTTCAACTTCAGCTTCTTCAGTGTTACTGGTTGGGGCATAGACTTGCATTACTGTGATATTGAATGGTTTGCCTTGGAAACGAACAGAGATCATTCTGTCGTTTTTGAGATTGCATCCAAGTACTGCATTTCAGACTCTTTTGTTGACCATGATGGCTACTCCATTTCTTCTAAGGGATTCCTGCCCACGTAGTAGATATAATGGTCATTTGAGTTAAATTCACCCATTCCAGTCCATTTCAGTTCGCTGATTCCTAGAATGTCTCCTTATTGCCAAGTTCAGACTTAAATTGAAGAAAGTGGGGAAAACCACTACACCATTCAGGTATGACCTAAATCAAATCCCTTATGATTATACCGTGGAAGTGAGAAATAGATTTAAGGGCCTAGATCTGATAGACAGAGTGCCTGATGAACTATGGAATGAGGTTCGTGACATTGTACAGGAGACAGGGATCAAGACCATCCCCATGGAAAAGAAATGCAAAAAAGCAAAATGGCTCTCTGGTGAGGCCTTACAAATAGCTGTGAAGAGAAGTGAAAAGCAAAGGAGAAAAGGAAAGATATAAGCATCTGAATGCAGAGTTCCAAAGAATAGCAAGAAGAGATAAGAAAGCCTTCTTCAGTGATCAATGAAAAGAAATAGAGGAAAACAACAGAATGGGAAAGACTAGAGATCTCGTCAAGAAAATCAGAGATACCAAAGGAACATTTCATGCAAAAATGCGCTTGATAAAGGACAGATATGGTATGGACCTAACAGAAGCAAAAGATATTAAGAAGAGGTAGCAAGAATACACAGAAGAACTGTACAAAAAAGATCTTCACGACCCAGATAATCACGATGGTGTGATCACTCACCTAGAGCCAGACATCCTGGAATGTGAAGTCAAGTGGGCCTTAGAAAGCATCACTACGAACAAAGCTAGTGGAGGTGATAGAATTCCAGTTGAAAAATGATGCTGTGAAAGTGCTGCCCTCAATATGCCAGCAAATTTGGAAAACTCAGCAGTGGCCACGGGACTGGAAAAGGTCAGTTTTCATTCCAATCCCAAAGAAAGGCAATGCCAAAGAATGCTCAAATTACCGCACAATTGCACTCA
>NW_011494826.1:9589190-9603273 GCF_000754665.1 Bison bison bison | reverse complement strand
CAGGCCCTGGGATTTCTTTGGAAGGAATGATGCTAAAGCTGAAACTCCAGTACTTTGGCCACCTCATGCAAAGAGTTGACTCATTGGAAAAGACTCTGATGCTGGGAGGGATTGGGGGTAGGAGGAGAAGGGGACGACAGAGGATGAGATGGCTGGATGGCATCACTGACTCGATGGACGTGAGTCTGGGTGAACTCCAGAAGTTGGTGATGGACAGGGAGGCCTGGCATGCTGCAATTCATGGCTTCTCAAAGAGTCGGAGACGACTGAGCGACTGAACTGAACTGAATCCGTTTTTATAGCTGAGTAACACTGCGTTGTATATATACATATCACATCTTCTTTTCCATTCATCTGTTGATGGACACTTATGTTGCTTCATTGTCTTGGCAGTAGTAAATAGTACTGCAAAGAACACCAGGGTGCATGTATCTTTTTGAATTAAAGTTTTGTCTAGATATATGCCCAGAAGTGGGCTGACTGGATCATATAGTAACTACTTTTTTAAGGAAACTCTATATTCTTTTCCATAGTGGCTGCACCAGTTTTCATTCCCATGAACAGTGTAGAAGAATTCCTTTTTTCTACACGTACAGCATTTATTATTTGTAGACTTTTTGATGATGGCCATTCTGACCAGTGTGAGGTGATATCTCATTGTAGTTTTGATTTGCATTTCTCTAAATTAGCAAAGTTGAGCATTTTTTCATGTGCTTATTGATTCTCTATATGTCTTCTTTGGAGAAATGTCTATTTAGGTCTTCTGCCCATTTTTTGATTGGGTTGTTTGTTTTTTTGATATTGAGTTGTATGAGCTATTTGTATATTTTGGGGACTAATCCCTTGCCAGTTCCATTATTTGCAAATATTTTCTCCCATTCTATGGATTGTCTTTTCTTTTTCTTTATGGTTTCCTTTGCTGTGCAAAAGCTTAAAGCATTTTTTTCTTTACTGTAGGATCAAGTTATCATGACTCTCTAATCTAGAACATTTCCACAGCATTTCTTTGTCATGTATGACATAGGAACCATCCATTTTAATGCAAAACTTCCATGGAAATTGATTGCTTAGCTAATGCTAGTTTTAGCAAAACTCAGGGTCAGAGATAAATAAATTTAAGATGCAGTTTTCCTCCTAGAACATCATTAGGATCACACAGAATTCTGAATATGAAACACACACCCTAGGGATGCCTGCTTGAATCACTTTATGTCCCATTGTTCTCCCTATTACACTTTTCTAATCAAGGTTTTCTCTGCCCTGGGCATAGTCAGTGGGTAAGACAGACTTTGTGTCTGAAGTCCTATGACTAAAGCTTATTCTCAATTAGAGCTGGGTTTGGGAATTAGAACCAGATCTGGTTTTCTGTTAATTAACTCATAAGAGAAAACTAAGGGCCTGAGTTTAAAAAAAAAATTAATGAGAAGACATTGAAGTCACTGAGAATAGGCTTTTCCAAAATATGTTCTCTTCAGCTTTATTTAATATATTTTATTTAAAAAAAAACTAATACAATTAAGCTAGATTTAGCCCATAACAAGCTCTGGCTTTTTTCTTTCTTTCTTTTTTTTTTTAAACAGAGGGGAACATTTGATTAAATTACTATTCATCTGAAAATATTATTTAATGGGGAAAAACCCATTAGATATATAAAGACAGACAACATTAAACAGTAAATTGGGAACAAAGAATCACATGATGTAATGTAGATAACTGAGAAAGAGCTCTTGGCTTTGAAATACATTTTTATGCAATGTCATGTAGCTAAAATCGCTGTCATGGTAACTTCTTGTCCAAAAATGGAAGTCATGTAATTTCCTCACTTTGGCTGACTCGCTGTCTTGGCATGATTTTTGCTGCAGATGAATATAGAGCTGGTTCTTGTCATACTTTAGAAAAATGTCATTGGCAAATAGAATGGAAGCACAAGTAAATTTCTGAATTTTTAGATTTTTTTTAAATAGAGAATTTATTTAAAAATATATTCTTGTGACCAGTGAAAGTAACTATTTTTTTTAAATAGGAAAAACATTAAAATTTGATGGGTGATGATGCAGACTGGGGAGGGTTGTACATGTTTAGGTGATTAACAGCTAATTATCAGCCAGAAATCCGCCCCCACCGTGCATATTAGTTTAGTGAAAAAGAAAACTTTTTGTTTGTTTATAAAACTTAATGAATAAAATGATGGCCATTTAAAAAAACTGAATATTATTCTCATTCAGAGACCAACTAATTTTGGGGCCTATAACCAAGGTCAGGAAGTTAGTAATCAAGTTCATTAAGACAAATGGCTCACTTATTGAATTTAGCCAACACCCCTTGCTCTGGAAACCAGAATGGCCTCGGGGCTAAGAAAGATCTGCCCATACTAAGGGTAAAGCATCTATGATGAATTAAAGGTGTCCAGACGCATCTCTAAGACATTTTGCCTTACGTACTACCCAGAAGGTTAGGCATGATGCAAGCAAAGGGTAGTTATTTTCTGTTTGTGAGAGCCACCCACATTTCCCTGGAACGCCTTTCTCATCATGTAAAGAGAATAAATTGTTTCCTTCTGAATGGGTCTGTACCCATTTGGCTCAGTGCACAAGCAGTCGTGTGCCCTGGGATAAGTTCTGGCCTCCAGCTTCTTTAAGTGGTATTCCACCCCTTAATGTACCTAAATGGAATTCTGAGAGGCGGCTCCCCACTTCCCCCCAGAGAGACAGCTTCTCCAGTGAGTCACGCAGACAGACACACGCCAACGTCTTGGGCGTTTTCTCTACTGAGCAGCAGGCTTGTGTTGCACCAGCATCCCGCGCTGCCTCCAGCGTCAGCAGCCACCTCCTGTTTCCCAGACGAGGCTGCCAACTCTGCTTGGTGCCACAGCCCTGAGGAACCAAGGGCTGGGTCTGAGGATTCAACAGAGTGGGAGGGGAAGGGGGTAACTGATTTCCAGTTCACAACAGGAGCAGCAAGGGTAGGTGCTGGAGGTGGGTAGAGGTGGATTGGTGAACACAGTAAGTGAGTCTAGGGGATTCAAGTGCCTGCAACAGTATTTTAAGCCCCGGGCATTGCTTTTTAAATCACCATGAATAATTTCTTTTCCATTCTCTCGGGAGACCTCGGATATGAGCACTAAATTTTCTTGATTTTAGAAAATTATGAACCTACGGGCTCAGCCACTGTTGGGTTTTAATTACCAGAACACAGTTAGATGATTGGGTAAATTATTGGTTATTTTGCCAGTAGCTTTGAACTCTCCCCGCCTCCATGGGATTATTGCCTTTAAAATGCTAAAATATTTTTAAGTTCCCAAATTCCTGCTGTTGTGTTAAAGAAAGAATGACTCTAACACTTGTCTAAACAGTAAGGAAAGCTTTTCCAGGGCTGTTGTAAGTTGGAGCGTTGCAGTAGGGAAGAGAGCCGAAGTTCAACTCCAAATACAATAGACAACTGGGAATTACAGCCAAAGAGCAGAGGGAGCTAGATGGAAAATTACTGAGAGGAGAGAGACTTCAAAGGTGGGGAGACTTACTAAACCGACTTGAAAGGATTCTTGCTGAAGGCAGGTCAAGGACACAAATGTCAAAGTTGGGAAATGAAGAACTTGATTGCAGCAAGGATGAGGGTTGAGCTCGAGGCTGGTGGGGGCAGCTTTGTCTTGTGTGGTAAATTGTTCTTTCCACTGCAGTGAGGGGCATAGGGGCTCTGGTACCATTAATCTGAGAGGGAAAAGGCCCTTCTCAGACTTGTACTTGGCAGGTAATAGACACTGGATTGCTCTGCAAAGCCCAGGACTTCCCTTCTGGGCCAGCAGGATCAGAGAGTGGGCCGATGGTTTTCAGGGGCCTGACAGCTTCCAGGCCTCTGCCCACTATGCACCATCTTCACCCAGTCCAGCCAAGCAATTTGTTGTTAAACTGGATCCAGGGAGACTTAGGAGTTTTTAGTTTTATGTTCCAGAGTCAAAATGGAAGAATCAGATCAACTTAAAAATAAATGTTCTTTAGATTATTTCCTTATTACAAAAAATACACCCATTTATAGGAGAGAACAAAATTGATTTTAAAAATTAATTGAAAAATTAGAAAATACAAAAAAGATAAGAAAGACAATAAAGCAGCTATCATCCCGCTGCAAAAGACATCCTCTTTTTTTTCTGTCATTCAGGTCAGGCCATGTTGCGTTAGTCGCTCAGTCATGTCCAATTTTTTGTGATCCCATGGACTGCAGCCCCCCAGGTTCCTCTGTCCATGGAATGCCCCCGGCAAGAATACTGAAGTGGGTTGCTATTTCTTTCTCCAAGGGATTTTCAACACCCAGGGATGGCACCTGGGTCTCCTGCATTGCAGGCAGATTCTTTACCATCTGAGCCACTGGGGAAGCCCACAGGCTATGTTATGTTGTAGTAACACACAACCCCTGCTTTTTTTTATCATTTAAAACTGTAAAGATTTATTTCTCACTCACACAAAATTCCTTGGTGGGTTGGCACGAGTTGGGTTTGATAAGCTCTCAGTCAGGGATGCACACTTGCCATCTGGAACAGAGCTGCCGGCCTCAGCTGAGGAACACCGCATGGGGAATCACACCTCAGCTCTTCAGGTTGGCCACCAGAAGGGATCATCTGTCACATCTTACAAGCCAGACACGTGCCTGACTTCTAGGGGATCAGGAAGTACGAAAAAGACTAGAGCGTTGGCGAACACTAAGGATTACCGAAGCTGTCCTTTCCTTCTTCCTCCCTTTGTTTCCTTCATTCCCTCCTTTTCTTCCTTCTTTCTTTCTAATTCAGGTCATGTATTTTACATTGGACATAATGTTTTTACATTGAACTTAATTGATGGCCTGCTCGATCCTGGTGAAATAATATCAGATCAGTTTTATTAGTTTATATATTTAAAATATTGGAAACACAATTTTAGATTATAAACTTGAGCTTGTCAAGTAAAGCTTATTCCATTTTTTTTTTTAACTGAGGTAAAATATACATGGAATACACGGAATAAATTTATCATTTCAACCCTTTCTGAGTGTATAATTCAGTAGCATTAAAGTATATTCATATTCATCGCTATCCATTTCCCAGTTTTCCATTGTCCCAAACTGAAACTCTGTATCCATTAAACACTAATCCCCCATCCTCTGCCGCCCCTTAGTCCTGGGCAAACATCATTCTACTTTCTGGGTCTGTGTGTTTCTGTCCTCTGTGAGTCCTTCTATCTCAAGTGAGTGGAATCATGCAATATTTGTCCTTTTGTGACTAACTTATTTCTTACTTCACTTAACATATTGTCTCTTTTCATCAAAGTTGTAGTATGTATCAGAATTGCCTTCCTTTTAAAGACTGAATAATATTCCAACACATGTATATATCATATTTTGTTTATTGATTTTTCTGTCAGCAGACGCTTGGGTTACTGCTACCTTTTGGCTATTGTGAGTGATACTGCTATGAACACGGGTGTGCCATTATCTGTTTGTGTCCCTGCTTTCAAGTCTTGTGTATATATTAGATCATTTGGTAATTCTACTTTTTATTTTTTTTTTTACAGTTGAGAGTTATGTTTTATTTGATGATCAAAACTGAGGACTTAAGCCAGGGACACAGCCTCTCAGATAGCTCTGAGGGACTGCCCTGAAGAGGTAAGATATAGGATATAGATATCAAGGACATAGAGGAGTTTTTGCAACAAAGACCAGATAGTCCGACTTCAAAAGATTACTGTCAAATAAAAAGAACTGGTGCAGGGAGGAAGCCAGTTCTGACTCCGTGTTGGAAACAGTTTCTTTGACTTGCTTTTATTATTATAATCAGACTCAGTGGCTTGCCTGGAGGACCCTGCCCCTCTGCTTGACTGTAAAGGAAAGTGCCTTTGTTCAGCTCAGGGAGAGAGAATTTGTCCCTGCCCACCTGTGAACAGAAGAGATTAATACACCCAGTCCATCCTAAAGGAGATCAGTCCTGGGTGTTCATTGGAAGGACTCCTCTTGAATCTGAAACTCCAATACTTTGTCCACCAGATGCGAAGAGCTGACTTATTTGACCCTGATGCTGGGAAAGATTAAGGGCAGGAGGAGGAGGGGACGACAGAGGATGAGATGGTTGGATGCCATCACTGACTCGATGGACATGGGTTTGGGTAAACTCCAGGAGTTGGTGATGGACAGGGAGGCCTGGCGTGCTGCGGTTCATGGGGTCGCAAAGAGTCGGACGTGACTGAGCGACTGAACTGAACTGAACTTTGAAGGCTGGACATTCCCTTGGAGATTTTTACAAGACTGAGGACCCTTTCACTTTACTTCCCCACTGCATCTCCCTCTCTATTCTGCCTTTTGACTTTAGTTTCTCATTGCTTCTTTCTCTCTGATCTATAAAAGAACCTGGCATCCAGATCCCAATAAGATGGTTATTTTGAGGTGCTAGCCTGCCATCTTCTCAGTCTGCCTGCTCCCCGATTAAAGTTGCTTTCTTGCCTCAGGACCTTGTCTCTTGGATTCATTGGCCTATTGTGTGGTGAACAGTGAGCTTGGACTCCATAACAAAACCAAATATCTCAAGTTAATGAATTTAGCACTTGTCTATGTATGGGAAGATGCAAGAGCTTATTATGCTCACTAAGATCACTCCTTTGATGTGCACCTTGGCTGTCTGGGGCCAGTGTCCAGTGCTTTTACTTTTCACTTTTGAGAAACTGTCGTACTGTTTTCCATAGTGGCTACGCCGTGTTTATATTCCCACCAGCAATACAAGAATCCCAAATTCTCCATATCCTCACCAACACTTGTCTTCTGTTTTCTTGTATATAGCATTCCTAATGGGTATGAAGTAGTGTCTCATTGCGGTTTTGACTTGCATTTTGATTTCCCTTCTAATTAATGATGTTAAACACTTTTTCATGTGACAGTGGCCATTTGTGTATCTTCATTGGAGAAATGTCTATTCAGATCCTTTGCTCATTTTTAAATTGAGTCATTTGTCTTTTTGTTGTTGAGTTGTAGGATTTCTTTATATATATATATATTCTGGATACTAATCTCTTATCAAATATGTGATTTGCAAATATTTTTCCCATTCTGTAGATTGGCTTTTCACTCTGTTAATTGTGTCCTATGATACAGAAAAGTCTTGGATTTTGACAAGATCCAATTTACTTTTCATTTTGTTAGGTGGTTAGAATAGGAAAAAGGAGTCCAAAATGGCAGTGGCTAAAAGACAAAGTAGGGAAAAGCCTGCAAAAATAGAACAAATGAAGGTCTGAGGACCAGAGTGAGGACCTCAGGGAAAACAAACAGCCCTCCTGGCTAGCCCAGTTTACACAGGGCAGGCCCAGCGGGGAGGAGACAAATGTATAAAAGGAGGAAGCCTAGAAGGATTGAGGCCTCTCTTCTCTTGTCTTTTGGGTTGGCCTGGCCTCACTCCTTGAGGGTATACTGTCAAGGGTGTACTATCCTTTGCTTTTCCTAATAAAACTGAGCTATAACACCACTCTGTCTATTGCTTCAGATTTTCGCTGTGGCAAGACAGAACCAAGGAAATTACACACCCCCCTGACAATTTGTGGTCTGTGCTTTGATGTCATACCTAAGAATTCATTGCCAAAATCCACTGTCATGAAGCATTTCTCCTATGCTCTCTTCCAAGAGCTTTATAGTGTTTAGCTCTCACATTTAGGACCTATCTTGAGTTAATTTTTATGTATAGTGTAAGGTAGGGGTCCAGTTTCATTCTGTTGCATGTGGTTATTTGTTTCCAAGCACCACTTGTTGAAAAGACTGCCCTTTTCCCATTGAATGGTCTTGGCACCCTTGTGGATTATTCAGTTTTATTTTACACTGAGAAGGGGAAACTGTTAGAATTACATCTCATCTTTTAGATTTCAGTCAGTTTAGTTCAGTCACTCAGTCGTGTCCAACTCTTTGCGACCCCATGAACTGCAGCACACCAGGCATCCCTGTCCATCACCAGCTCCTGGAGCTTGCTCAAACTCATGTTTAAGTCAGTGAAAACATCCAGCCATCTCATCCTTTGTCATCCCCTTCTCCTGCCTTCAATCTTTCTCAGCATCAGGGTCTTTTCCAGTGAGTCAGTTCTTCCAGTTGTTGGGTGTTGTCATTATAGACATGCCTGAACCGGCTAAGTCTGCTCCTGCCCCTAAAAAGGGCTCTAAAAAAGCTGTGACCAAGGCCCAGAAGAAGGACAGCAAGAAGCGCAAGCGCAGCTGCAAGGAGGGCTACTCCATGTACGTGTACAAGGTGCTGAAGCAAGTCCATCCGGACACTGGCATCTCGTCCAAGGCCATGGAAGTCATGAACTCCTTCGTCAACATTTTCGAGCCCATCGCTGGTGAGGCATCTCGCCTGGCGCATTACAACAAGCGCTCGACTATCATATCCAGGGAGATCCAGACTGCCGTGCGCTTGCTGCTACCTGGGGAGCTGGCCAAGCACACCGTGTCCGAGGGCACTAAGGCTGTCACCAAGTATACCAGCTCCAAGTAAATCTAATATGCCTAGCCGCTGTTAACTGAGAAGGCAATGGCACCCCACTCTAGTACTCTTGCCTGGAAAATCCCATGGACGGAGGGCCTGGTGGGCTGTAGTCCATGGGGTCGCTAAGAGTCAGATACGACTGAGCAACTTCACTTTCATTTTCAGTTCTTTTAGATTTGCATTTCACTTTTTCATAGGTTTTCAATAATCTATCCATCTGCCAGTTTTTCACTAGCCCTTTGCTTGAGAGTCAATGGGGGTAGTAACTACCTCTATTAAGTCTGACAAAACTCTGCCAGTCTAATGGTACTTGGATGGCTTGGGGAAACCCAGATTGCTCCAAATTTTCTCTGTTGGATGTTCTACAGACTGAGCTTTCCTTCTAAGGAACACATTCCTTTAGCTTAACAAACTTTACAATGCCAGTGCACATGGGCGGTATATAAAATATTTGTTACTCACATGCCAGAGTGAATTCATTTACAACATTGCTTTCTTTCCAGTTGATACTGAGAAGATGAGAATTTTAACTTTAACTTGATTTGAGGGTTGGGGCAAAGTAGAAGGAGAGGGAGAAATACTATTTTAAGGACAAAGCTGCATTTCAAGGCGGGCAGGCCTGGGTATGGTGTCACCCTGGGCAACATGAAGTATCAAGCATCATGTACGGACCCAGAAAGAGTGCCGTGGCCCAGACGGGGAAGTAGGAGAATCTAAAGATAAACTTTGCCTACTCCACAGCTGTGCCAGGGAGGGGCTGTGGAAGTAAGCGTGAGTAACCCTGGGATGTGCAGAGCCAAGGCCCGGCCCATTTGTGGTTATTTTTAAGCAGTAGCACATTTTCCTGCAGGCCTGGAGACATTTCTTTTGGTGTTGTCTATCTAATCCTTCTTTTAAGGAACAAGTGAAAAGAGTGCAGTGTTGAAGAACATCTAATAGAGAAAAGGGGGCTCTGGGACAGTTAACGTTTCTGTGACCCTCACCTCCACCTCCCATTCATACACACAAGCACACAACTTTCTTGGCGATTTGTCCTGATTTTGTAATAATTGTAATGTGAAATGATTGCACATATTATATAATAGATATTTAAAATGTAGACTACATTGTTGATGCTGGTGTACCTCCGGTGAGGACTGGGTATTTTAATAGTTTCATTCATATGTTTTGAGAATTAGAATGATTTTTTAATTATTAAAGATTGACATTTTATTCTGCAAACTCCTGTTTCTAGCCAACATCGTCCTTACTATACAGTAAAGTACTTTTACAGTTTGGTTTGGTTATCTTTAAAGCACTTTTTATTCACAAAGGGAAAGATGTATCTAGATCACATTCAAAATTGCATTAATGCTTTATTAGTCTAATTAATTTGGCCACATAAAACTTGACCTTTGCTGAGTCTTAGTCCCATAGAAACTGCTGCCGATGTTACACCCTTAGCAGGGAGTTAAGAACTGCTTAGAGAGTACCTTGAACTGCAAGGAGATCAAGTCAGTCAATCCTATAGGAAATCAGTCCTGAATATTCATTGGAAGGAACTGATGCTGAAGCTGAAACTCCAGTACTTTGGTCACATGATGTGAAGAACTGACTCATTGGAAAAAGACTCTGATGCTGGGAAACATTGAAGGCAGGAGGAGAAGGGGATGACAGAGAATGAGATGGTTGGATGGCATCACCGACTTGATGGGCATAAGTTTGAGCAAGCTCCGGGAGTTGGTGATGGACATGGAAGCCTGGCGTGCTGCAGTTCATGGAGTCACAAAGAGTTGGACATGACTGAGCAACTGAACTGAACTGAACTGAACTGAAGAACTACTTATCTCTCACTTCTCAGTCTTTGTACTGTTACAAGAGAGTTGACTTGTACCACTAGAGTGCAGGATATCACAAAGCACTCCAGCCCCATCCAGAATTTTTTTCTTTAACAAATCACACTTGACTGTTAACAAAAGAGGCTATCTTGTGCCATCAGCTAGGGCTTCCACTTTCCATTATCTTTTTGTCAGCATCTTTTTTTTCCGACTTATGTTGTCCAACACTTTGTGTGTGAGTGTTAATTGCTTAGTTGTGTCTGAATCTTTGTGACCCCAAAGACTGTAGCCCGTCAGACTCCTCTGTCTGTGAAATTCTCCAGGCAAGAATACTGGAGTGCACTGCCATCCCCTTCTCCAGGGGATCTTCCCGACCCAGGGATCAAACCCGGGTTTCCTGCACTGCAGGCAGATTCTTTACCAACTGAGCCACCAGAGAAGCCTTGTCTAACACTTCAGGTCCTCAAATTGTGTGACTAATTTCCCCTACTTTCAGGTAGACTGTGTGACCATCCCCTTATCAACTGCAAACACACACATACACACACACACACACACACACACAAACACACACACACACAACACACACACACACACACACACACACACACACATATACACACCGAACAAAGATATACTTGTTTCAGTAGTACACATTTTGTTTGATTAGCTCTTATATATTTCCTTTATTTACATTTTGAGGAACTCATTTTTTCCCTATTTGAAATTATTACTATTATTTGAGGTAATCTCTGACTAAAGTAATACAATAATCAGAAAGCTTTTGTGTAGGGTAGAATAGAATATAAAGCACTTTTAACCTTGGAATAAGATTTTTCTGATAACATTTTTTTTCCTTTTAAAGATTCCGGTGTGGTACCATGGGTGTACACATATGTCCGGACTCATCAGATTGCAACATTAAATATGTGCAGGGTTTTTAATGCATCAGTTATGCCTCAGTTGTTGTTCAGTCGCTAAGTATCCAACTCTTGGCAAACCCATGGACTGCAGCATGCCAGGCTTCCCAGTCCTTCACTATCTCCCAGAGTTTGCTCAAACTCATGTCCATTGAGCCAGTGGTACCATCCAACCATCTCATCCTCTATCACCCCCTTCTCCTCTTCCTCTCAATTTTTCCCAGCATCAGGGTCTTTTCAAGTAAGACAGTTCTTCTCATCAGGTGGCCAAAGGATTGGAGATTCAAGCTGCTTTAAAGAAAATAGCTTTGTTTCTGTTAGATAAATAGCGACTCAGTCTTGCCCCCCGCCCAAAAAAATTCCAATAAATGGTAAGAGATACCATATTATTGATTGGAAGGCTCAATATTGTTAAAATGTCAGTTCTCTCCAAAATAATTGTAGCAATTCAATATAATCTCAGCGGGCTTTTTAATGTCAAAATTGACAAGATAATTATAAAAGCTACACAGAAATGCAAAGGACCTAGGCTTGCCAGAATAATGTTTAAGAAGAATAAAGCCAGGAAATAAAAAGGAAAGTACAGATTAAGGACAGACAGAAAGTCCAGAAATAGATCCTCACTGATGTGGTCAATTGACTTTTTTCAAAGAGTTAAGATAATTCAATGGGGGAACAATAGTGTTTTCAACCAAGGGTGCAGAATAACTGGGTATCCTCGTGTAAAGAAAAGTGAATCTCAACCAGTACCTCACAGCATTTACAGGCTTAATTTAAGATGGATCCTCGACATAAATATAAAAGCTAAAACTATAAAGCTTTAGAAAGAGAACAGTAAACATTCATGAGGTGGGGGGAGGCAACTATTCTGATAGGACTCAGAAAGCAATAACCATAAAAGAAAAAAATTATGAATTAGACTTCTTTAAAATGAAATATTTCTGTTTATTAGAAATACAGTAAAGAAAATAATTAAGCATCTATGGCCTGGAAGTAGGCAGTGGCAAATGTGTATCTAGTAAAGGATTTGTATCCCAAAGATGTAAAAAACTCCACAATTCAGTAATAAAGATGACCCAGTTTTTCTTTTAACCTCATCAGCATTTATTGAATTGTGAGTTATTGCAGACACTGCTAATATCTCAGACTCACTCATTCTGATCCTTCTTCTCAGCTTCCCCTTGAAAAGGAAGCCTGGAGTGGGACCACCCAAACACCAAAGGGTAGAAGTGAGACACAGAGGAATGCGGGGAGTTGCAGGGAGGGGAGAGGCAGGAAGCAGCAGGACTGGTGCATGGTTAGCCTCCTAGGACACACACACACACACACACACACACACAGACAAAGAGCAGGGGTGTCCATTTCCGCCCTCCCCAGCAGCCATGTGCACATCAGGGTGGCATCTATGAGACGATTCAGTCCTTCCTATCATGAAGCAAAACACAACTCATTTTTTATTTATTTATTTATTCACTTATTTTTGGTTGTGCTGGGTCTTTGTTGCTGCATGGACTTTTTCTCTAGTTGCAGCGAGCGGGGCCTCCTGGGGCTTCTCACTGTGGTGACTTTTCTTGTTGCTGAGCACAGACTCTTGGGGACATGGGCTTCAGTAGTTGCAGCACATGGGCTCAGTAGTTGTGGCTCCCGCTCTAGAGCACAGGCTCAATAGTTGTGGCACATGGGCTTAGTTGCTCTATGGCATGTGGGATTTTCCCAGACCAGGGATTGAACCTGTGTCTCCTGCATTGACAGGTGGGTTCTTTACCACTGAGCCACTTTTTGAAAGCCCCCAAGACAACCCAGTTTTAAAAAGATGGACAGAAATCGTAAACACACACTTTACAAAGGAAGATAGATGAATGGTCAGCAAACACATGGAAAGATGCTCAACATCATTAGTCATCAGAGAAATGCAAATTAGAACCACAATGAACTGAGACTATACACCCATTCAGTTCAGTTCAGTTCAGTTCAGTCACTCAGTCGTGTCTGACTCTTTGCAACCCCATGAACTGCAGCATGCCAGGCTTTCCTGTCCATCACCAACTCCTGGAATCCACCCAAACCCATGTCCATTGATTCGGTGATGCCATCCAACTATCTCATCCTCTGTTGTCCCCTTCTCCTCCTGCCCTCAATCTTTCCTAGCATCAAGGTCTTTTCAAATGAGTCAGCTCTTCACATCAGCTGGCCAAAGTATTGAAGTTTCAGCTTCAACATGAGTCCTTCCAATGAACACCCAGGACTGATCTCCTTTAGGATGGACTGGTTGGATCTCCTTGTAGTCCAAGGGACTCTCAAGAGTCTTCTCCAACACCACAGTTCAAAAGCATCAATTCTTTGGCGCTCAGCTTTCTTTATAGTCCAACTATCATATCCATACATAACCACTGGAAAAACCATACCCTTGACTAGACGGACCTTTGTTGGCAAAGTAATGTCTCTGCTTTTGAATATGCTGTCTAGGTTGGTCATAACTTTCCTTCCAAGGAGTAAGCGTCTTTTAATTTCATGGCTGCAGTAACCATCTGCACTGATTTTGGAGCCCAGAAAATAAAGTCAGCCACTGTTTCCACTGTTTCCCCATCTATTTGCCATGAAGTAATGGGACCAGATGCCATGATCTTTGTTTTCTGAATGTTGAGCTTTAAGCCAACTTTTTCACTCTCCTCTTTTACTTTCATCAAGAGGCTCTTTAGTTCTTTTTCACTTTCTGCTATAAGGGTGGTGTCATCTGCATATCTGAGGTTATTGATATTTCTCCCCACAATCCTGATTCCAGCTTGTGCTTCTTCCAGCCCAGCGTTTCTCATGATGTACTCTGCATATAAGTTAAATAAGCAGGGTGACAATATACAGCCTCGACGT
>NW_011494826.1:9588245-9588976 GCF_000754665.1 Bison bison bison | reverse complement strand
TTTGAACATTCTTTGGCATTGCCTTTCTTTGGGATTGGAATGAAACAGACCTTTTCTAGTCCTGTGGCCATTGCTGAGTTTTTCAAATTTGCTGGCATATTGAGTGCAGCACTTTCACAGCATCATCTTTCAGGATTTGAAATAGCTCAACTGGAATTCCATCACCTCCACTAGCTTTGTTTGTAGTGATGCTTCCTAAGGCCCACTTGACTTCACATCCCAGGATGTCTGGCTCTAGGTGAGTGATCACACAATTGTGATTATCTGGGTTGTGAAGATCTCTTTTGTACAGTTCTTCTGTGTATTCTTGCTACCTCTTCTTAATATCTCCTGCTTCTGTCAGGTCCATATCATTTCTGTCCTTTATCGAGCCCATCTTTGCATGAAATGTTCCCTTGGTATCTCTAATTTTCTTGAAGAGATCTCTAGTCTTTCTCATTCTGTTGTTTTCCTGTATTTCTTTGCATTGATCGCTGAAGAAGGCTTTCTTATCTCTCCTTGCTATTCTTTGGAACTCTGCATTCAAATGGGTATATCTTTCCTTTTCTCTTTTGCTTTTCACTTCTCTTCTTTTCACAGCTATTTGTAAGGCCTCCTCAGACAGTCATTTTGCTTTTTTGCATGTCTTTTTCTTGGGGATGGTCTTGATTCCTGTCTCCTGTACAATGTCATGAATCTCCATCCATAGTTCATCAGGCACTCTGTGTATCAGATCTAGTCCCTTAAATCTC
>NW_011494826.1:9565130-9588145 GCF_000754665.1 Bison bison bison | reverse complement strand
TGATTTAGGTCATACCTGAATGGTCTAGTGGTTTTCTCCACTTTCTTCAATTTCAGTCTGAATTTGGCAATAAGGAGTTCATGATCTGAGCCACAGTCAGCTCCTGGTTTTGTTTTTGCTGTATAGAGCTTCTCCATCTTTGGCTGCAAAGAACATAATCAATCTGATTTCAGTGTTGACCATCTGGTGATGTCCATGTGTAGAGTCTTCTCTTGTGTTGTTGGAATAGGGTGTTTGCTATGACCAGTGCATTCTCTTGGCAGAACTCTATTAGCCTTTGCCCTGCTTCATTCTGTACTCCAAGGCCATATTTGCCGGTTACTCCAGGTGTTCCTTGACTTCCTACTTTTGCATTCCAGTCCCCTATAATGAAAAGGACATCTTTTTTGGGTATTAGTTCTAAAAGGTCTTGTAGGTCTTCATAGAACTGTTCAGCTTCTTCAGCATTACTGGTCGGGGCATAGACACACTCATTAGAATGGCTAAAATTTAAAAGACTGACAACATCTAATGTCAATGAGTCTATAACCAACACCCATCAATTGCTAGTGGAAATATAAAGAGAGTATGTCCACTTTGGAAAAAGGCCTAGTAGTTTCAGATAAAAACCAAACATACACCTACCCTTTGACTTGGAAATTCCACTCCCAGAGAGAAATGAAACACATGTTCACAAAAAGGCTTGTATAAGAATGTTCACAGTAGCTTTATTCACAATAGCTTGAGAATGGAAACATCCCACATGTGCCTCAGTAGGAGAATGGATAGACAAATTGTGGTGTGTTCATACAGACAATGAGCTTGTGATATATCCAACAACTTTGGATAAATCTCAAAAAGCCAGACGAGGACATGCTGTGTGATTCCTTTTATAGAAATTCTAGAAGAAGAAAACCTAAGTTTAGAAAAACAACAAAAAAGAATGGTTGCCTCTGAGGACTGGGAAGACATGGAGGTTCTTTCCAGGGAGACAAAAATGTTCTGAATTGTATGAGGAATGTGGATTACAGGTGTGCATCCATTTGTCAGGCTGTACAGCTGAGATTCATGCATGTCAGTGAACATAATAATTGAGTGAGGAATAGGAAGAGGTAAAGGAGATGCAAAAATGATAGGATATTGGTAATTGTTAAATTCATATGATGGATACATGGGAGTTCATTATACTGTTTTCTTTATATATGTTTGCATTTTTCCATAGTAAAAAGTTTTAAAAATGTGTATAAAACTTAAAGGGCTTCCCAGGTGTCTCAGTGGTAAAGAATCCACCTGCAAATGCAGGAGATGCACATTCGATCCCTGGGTCAGGAAGGTCCCCTGGAGAAGGAAATGGCAACCCACTCGAGTATTCTTGCTGGGATAATCCCATGGACAGAGGAGCCTGGTGGGCTGCAGTCCATAGGCTCACAAAGGGTCAGACAGGACTGAGCATAAAATTTAAAAAGTGAATTGATGGATGGATCATGGGCTGTTCTGGTTGTTGCACTTTTCTAGGCAACATCCAATTATCCATATTAATGGGGGAGAACAGTGGTTGAAGATTACAAGCTTTGGAACCATTTATTAGCTCTGTGGCTTTGAAAAAACTCCTTAATTTCCCCATAGTTCCGATCCATCATAGGGTTTTGTGAGGTTTAAATGAGATGAAGTATGTGTAAAGTGCTTGGCCAAGTTCTTGCTCAACAAATGTTAGTTATTATTAGTGGAGAAAAATGGGGCAGAGATCACATTTTAAAAATTTATTTGTATTTGTCTTTGAAAAAACTTTTCTGTTTAATTCCAGTGTGACTGTCTCTGATATTTGGGGAATTGACGTGATGAGATCCCACTGGGGAAGGTTTGGCTGAAAAGAAATTAGAAAAGGGCTCCTGCCCTTTCAGTGAACTTGGAAGTTAATACCTTAATTTTATCTCCATCAGATTGGCTTCAAATTCCTAGCATGAAATGATAAACAACCCCCAAATCTTTTTTTCTTGTTTGCTTTTTTAATAATACTATTTATTTTTATTTCTTTTTTGTCTATCCTTATTTAGGCATAACTGACAGATAAAAATTGTGTATAATTTAAGCTTGATATTTTGATGTATCCATATAATGTGAAATGTTTGCTTTTTTAATTTTAATTTTTTTTGTTTTGAGGGCACCTGTCTCTGGGATATTTTGCTGGGGCCAGTATTCCAATTGGCTCTATTTTGTAAGTTCAAAACAGCTAGTGGTAGGGAAGAGAAGGCTAAGATTTTTGGACCTAAAAATAGTAAAATAAATAATCCCCAGCTGGCTAATAAAAAAAAAACCAAGTATATAACCATATTCACCCTCAGGCCTGGAGTACACTTCCTTCTGAGTATCTTTCGTTAGCAACTGCCACCTCCCAGCCTTCACATTGTTAAAAGAAATCTTTCCCTTTTGTTTGGAATTCCTAACCTCATTCATTCAGGGAAAATGTTTCGAGCACCTTGTTTTTCCTAGTCCATCAGGCACTGGGGAGGCATAACCGGGCACCTCTCATTTCTAAGGCTGGCACTCACTTAATGAATAAGGAGGGTCTTGGGGGAACACAGAGGATTGTCAGGGCAAGTGCCTCTGAGACTCATGGTCGCCCACCCCGTGGGAAGAACAGGGCTCCATTGGTCTCTGTTTCTTGTTTTACATACTGTTGGGGTTTGGTGTCATATTTCTTTAAAGGACCTAGATGGAATTTGCCAGAAAGAACTCTCTTTGCAGATTTATTTGTGGTGACAGTCTTTTCAGATCCCTTCACAGAAGTTTCTCTTAGCACCACAACTTGTTGTAGAAAAACAGAACTCGGCCCATCTGCTCACGGTCAGAGTTCCCACACACTCACGTGAAGCAGGGAGCTTCCCACGCTCCACTCTGGGCGCCGGCCTGTGAGTCCCTCCTGCTCTGGATCCCTGAGGACACTCACACGCTCTGGTCTGTTTCCGGTGTCTCCCTTCTCAGCCTGAAATGCGAGGACCATCTTTTCAGATGGATGTTGGCCTTCCCAGGGGTCTTCTCCAGGACATCTTGTTTTGGAAGCTTCAGTGTGCTATCCTTCTTCATGTTGTGTTTTTATAAGACCTCTTTTCTTGCTCTTGTTGCCTTCTCATCTTCGTCCCTCCACTGCTTTTTGAAAATATGGATATTTACACTAAGGTTATAGTTGATGCTTTACATGTGTGTATTATTTCCCGTGTTTCTTCAGGATGATTTTGAAGGGCTTGTCTCCCTCACATTCTGGTTTCCCCGTCTGTACTTCTGAAACAGGTGGCTAAATTTAGCTTCATTTGAATAACTCAAACACCACATTATTCCACCGATGTCTCTGAGCATTTTAATCATTTTCTTTTTTTTTAATCCCTCTTTTAGCGTTTCACATGTATTTATGAAGCACCTACCATTTCCTCATGTCAGGACTGGGATTTTTCTCAGTCACCTGGAACTTTGCTTCCAAACCTCTTGCTTCCAGGGCTGCCCCCCTTTCCCCACCCCTGCACCCCCTAGGCTGTCTCCATGTCCTTCAAGGCCCCACCAGTGTCCCTGTGGTCAGGCATTGCTACTGGGCTGCTCTGGCCCGTGGCTTCCTCTGCCTCATGAGCGCTTATCACCGCCATCGCTGGCTTGGCAGTTAGTCGTAAATAGTCATGTGACAGGTACCAAACCTCCTGTGCTGTCTTCCACGATTATTACAGTCTCTTCCTTTCTGGACCCTATGTCACAATATAGTACTTTCTTCTTGATTTTTTTTAAGTTAACAGCTCTTTGCCTTCTACTTCTCCAGCTTCAATTTTAGGAATCTACATTGATTTTCAAATTACCAGGAAAATTTCTCCCATTTTCAAAACACTAGTGAACCATGCGGCTTTACCTGCTTCACTGAGGAACTCATCTGAATTTATAGATTCTTGGAACAAAATGAGCTGACTGGCCTCCAGTAATTTGTGACCTCTTACTTAGAGACAGAATTCAATTAATCATGTACCAATCAGTTATTACACACACATAATAGTGTGTGTAATAGTTTTTTAAATAGTTGCCTAACAGGTTGCAAAATACTGTGACCCAGGCTTTTATGGAATACAACTTCTTAGTGCAGTTTCTCGGAATATAAATCAAGGGCAAGGTTTATAATCACATCTCATAGGTTAGAAGTCATTTTTGCTTAAAAATCAACATAATTTGATCTCAGGCAGTTCTTGGGACTAGAAGAAACATTTAAAATTCATTTTGTTTGCCTAAAAATACAAACAAACAAACAAAGAACCCTATAAAATTTCTGCATTCCACAGATTTATCTTAACTAGTGAAGATGAAAGAAAACATCTGTCCAGTCCCCTCTTTAAAGATCTTCGTAGGAGGAATTCTGGGCATGTGGAAGGAGTCAGGCTCACAGAGTAGGCCTCCATCTACACAGTTCATCCAGGCCTGGGTAGGGCGTTGCAAGGAACTCAGTTCCGGCTTCCTGCTAAGGATAAGTAGACGGCATTTACTCTTCATTATGTGGTTGCTTTCAACAAAATTTATGAGAAAGCAAAAGGAAGTTTCTAAACTACTGCCAGATGGCAAGTACTTGGAGCACTGAAATGAGACTGAAACCCAATCAGAAAGAAGCATAACCTATTTAGGGCAAGACATTCAGGCCGCTTTTGAAACTGAGGCGTTTCCAAATCTTCTGTAAAGACATATAGGCTGATTATACAAACTTTGAATAATTTCTTGAGTATAACATTTAGAAATAAAAGTCGAACCTGAGTGACAAAGATGACCTCATAACAGTCTCCAGTATTTGCTGTCTGTTCTATGTTCTTGTTAAGTAAGTTTCTTCCCTGTTGAACCTACTTTTGAAGCTTCCTTTTCCCTGCCTTTGGTACAGATCAGCGGTATCATCACCCCCTGGTACAAATGATGGCTTTCCCAAATATACCCTTGAAAGAACACCTGATATGTATCTTGTTTAGTCCATGATTCTACGTGTCTTTTTCTATCCTCAATGAAGCAGCACTGAATTAGTCTTACTGAGCCATTATTTTTAAAAAGTCTTCTATCAGTTTTATTTACCTATCATCATTCCTTACTCTGGTACTTTCTGTATGAATAGGAACATTTTAAAAACAACAAATCAAAATAGATCCCAGGTATTTTCTGCCCTGCTTACGTAAGCAGTGGCTTTTATCTTCATTCCTATCTTGTTGTCTTCCTGATCAGATATTTATAAAGCACTTTCCAATCATAACAGCCTAATTTCTTGAGAATCAACATTTCGTTCAGAATCGCTGTCTTATAAAGTCAGCACCTGTAGAAAGCTGGATTTCAAGAACACAACTTAATACTAAAGTAGGCATCAAGGGAAAGTGTCAAGTAAGTTACCTGATTCCTCTCCTAGGACCTGACTGGTTTAATAGGGTTTTGGGTTGACATCTTCACAAATGCTTAACAATGCTGGTATTTGTATATTGACCAGAGCCTTGAGCTAGCTTAATGTTGATTTTCTGCTTGAACTGATTGATCTGTTCTTGGTCTGTTCATTGGTCTCACTCATGTGACTCAGCCTGCATGTTTACAGAACAATGGTGCCTCCTGTGAGCATGAAACAGAGCAAAGCCAACTGGGCCACATGGGGACTGAACCCCTGACCTTGGGCTCGTTAACTCTATTCATAAACCAGGGCAGCACAACAGTCAACCAACTAGTGGTTCACTTGGCAGGAGGGGCCACCATGTGCTGATCTAGTTCAGACCCAGGAAAGTCTATCAGAAAGACAGTGTCAGCTGTCAAGAGCAAGACTCACTTGCTTCCATTTTTCATGTTAAAACATCTTGCACATTTTAAAACTAGAATCATATTATGTATTCTACAAACTAGATTTTTGATTCATTAGGTTGAGATTAATCTGTTCTTTTGTGTATTGGAATGTATTCACTATTTTGATTCCATTTTATGACTGTCTTATATTTTACCCATTCTACTGTGATGGACGTTTGATTTCTCCGGTTTTGCTTTATAAGTAGCTCTGCAATGTGTACTTGCATGTATGTCTCCTGGTTTGCACATGCGCGTTTCTCCAGGTTCTGCACATACTTAGGAGTAGGGTTGCTGGCTTTGAGGATACATCGTCCATTTTACCAGGTGATCTCAAAGTGTTTGTGCAGGGCTCTGTTCCAGTTTATACTCCACCAAGCATTCCGGTTATCTCACATCCTGGCCAATATTTGATATTGTCAGACTTTGAAAATTTTGCCAGTGTGGTACGTGTGAAGCTGTATTTTAATTGTATTTAAATACAACCAATTTAATTTTGCTTTTTCCTCCGTTTTCTAGAATACTAGTAGAGTTGAACAGATTTTTTTTTTTTTTGGTAGATTGGCCATTCAGCTTTCCTCTTTTGTCAAGTACCCATTCCAGTGTTCTGTCCAGTTTTTAAAAATACTTTTATTTATTTACTTTTGGCTACACTGGGTCTTTGTTGCTGCATGGGCTTTTCTCTAGTTGCAGTGAGCGGGGGCTACTCTAGTTGTGGAGCATGGGTTTCTCACTGCAATGGCTTCTCTTGTTGGGAAGCACGGGCTTTAGGGCTCATGAGCTTCAGTACTTGTGGCCCCCAGGCTCTAGAGCACAGGCTCAATAGTTGTGGTGCACAGGCTTAGTTGCTTCGTGGCATGTGGGATCTTCCTGGATCTGGGGTGGAATCCGTGTCTCTTGCACTGGCAGGTGGATTCTCTACCACTGAGCCACAAGAGAATGGACAACCATCACCTGTCCATTTTTCTTTTGGCTTCATCAGCACGCATGTGTATTTATATTCCAGATGGTAATCCTCTGTCAACTATGTGTTGAAAATATCCGGTCCAGTGTGCCTTTTTACACTTCATAATATCTTAGTTTTCATCTTAATGTAACTGGTTTGTACTTTTTGTGTCTTAATACACAAATCTTTCCTCACTGAATGATCTCTTACGTTATCTTTTAACAGTTACATGCTTTCCCATTCTCTATTTAAATATTTAATCCATTTGGAATTCACCTGGACTACTGCATTCACAGATGAGGTCAGTGGTCCAAATTCCTTCCCTAAACACCAGCAAAGCTTGGTGGGAAGTCCTCCTGTTTCACACTGATCTGCAAGGCTGGCTCTTGGAAACTGTTTCCCTATGTGGGCATGTTTGCTTCTGGGGTCTATTTGGGATCTCTGTGCCAATGTGACACTTTCTGTCTAGTGTTAAGTATACTATAGTTATAGGACTTCTTGCTGTCTGAAAGGCCATACTTGTTGTTCTCTAGGAGTGTCTTGGCTATTCTTGGCCCTTTGTGCTCCTGGAATACAAAACATGCTGTTTTCTAAATATTCCTTCTAAGTGCTAACTGAATTTATAATTAGGCAAGGGTAGATGTTCCAATCAATAAACCTGATAGTTAATGTGTTTACTTCAATTTTACTTGGTCATAAAAATTAAGTTCATGAAATTTGGATTTGAGATGAGAATTTATGCTCAAAAAAGTGTTTTTTTTTTAAATTGTCCAATATCTGCAAACCACACTAATACAGGTATGCTAAACCTGTCTGGTTGGTTGTGGTGTTTTTATCACAAATTTAATTAACAATGAACTTGGACCATTTCCCTGAGTAGTAAGAGATAATGCTTGGCCAGTGAAGCTGAGATTATAATTAGATCTCAAGAAATAATGGTCTCAAATTATTTTAAGTGCCTGTAATTTTTAGTAATATGCAGGCCCAGGCACAGACATCAAAAGAGAAACTCAACTAGGTGAGTGTGTGTGTGTGTGTGTGTGTGTGTGTGTGTGTGCTGATAACTGTTTATTACAAGAATAAATAGAGAATTTTAATGTACACACTCAGCCTGGGAAACTTAGTGTTGTTTATTAAATAAAGCAGAGAAAGCAAGAGAGGAATCAGCACAACGGGAAATCAGGTCACCAGATAAGGCTTTTTTGCTACCCTGTTTCCTGTGCTGGGTGGCTCTGCCATCCACTGGGAGAGATTCATTCCTCTTACCCAGATTGACAATTTCCCATTTCCTGTCACTCTCTCTGCCACCTCCCTCCCCCATTCTTGACCTGCCAGGCCAAAGCAGTTCAAACAGATAAAGTTAATTTGCTGAAGAGCACAGAGCTTTCAGTAAACAATTTTTCCTGGGCAGTTCTGTGTGGAAATGACAGGAACTTTATCAGCAGAGTAAGAACTGAATCCACTTCTTATTGTACATGTTTATTAGGCCTACACCCCCCACACAGCAAGTCAGTTCATCCCTGCCTTTCCTTTGCAACTTTATAGCCACTAAAAGAGGGAACAGCTACAGGAGCCACAAAAACATTTTGGGAGAGGGGGTGGCGGGATTATTTGGAACCAGCATCTGCATTTTTAGAATAAAGCATAGATGATAGGCGGCAGCTGTGCAAGGTCATGGGTGGAGGAGAGGCATTCAAGAAGTATCAGTGATGATACTATGTCACAAAGGGATGGATCTCAGAAAGTCCTGTTCTTATTTTCTGAATTATCAGAGCAGTGAATGTTACCATGTTTCGATTGATGGTCAAACACAGCAGCAGCCCTTGTCAAACAATTATAGGGGGTAGAAACAAAAGTATAAGATAAGGATGCAATCCAGAGTATCAAAGAAGTTTTGAGTTAAAAAAAAACCTAATATTTTGCTGGGAAACTACTACATTTAATACAGGTAAATTGTTGTGTACTTGAAACATTTTCTTTAACTCTGTGCAGTTATCTCCCAGATAAATCAAAGGCCAGGAACCCAGATTGGTCTGACCCCACTACATCACTAACTGATAAATGATTAAAAGCACCTCAATAAGACTTTTAACATAAAAAAGAACAAAACTATGGAATACAAAATGAAATAAGCACTATCTCTACATTGGCCAAAAACTGCCAAGTGGCTTTCCTTCCACAAAGTTCATGTCTCTGAGGTGGTGATGTGTAGAGTGTATGATCTACATCCTTCTAGATGTAGATCAAATCACCACAGTGTACACTGTAAATCTTAGTTTTGCAAATTATCCCTCTGTAATACCCGGGGAAAAATAAGTTCATGTCTCTAAGTCCTTGACTTTCGAAGTTCGAGGCTGATTAAAAAATAATTTGTACCAAGCGAAGATTAGTGACCAACTGCGTCAGGGGCTTCCAGCTGGTCTTTAAACTGCTGTTGTTAAGAGAACGAGTTGCAAGAGAGCTTAGTCTCTTGTCCCCTGTGCCTTCGTGTCTACCTGAAAATGAGTTACTGAACAGAAACCAGAAGCTGTTTCTGGAGGCCCTGCAGTGTTCTTTTCATTGACTGCTGTCATCTCTGTAGAGACCACCATCAATAGGGCTCCCCAGGATTCACTAAGTACCACTGGATAGGGGGATGGAAATCAGGGTTCCGCTTCTAGCTCTGCCTTGGCATGTCAGTTATAGCCATGTGACTTCAAACAGGTTACTTGGCCTCACTGAGCTTCATCTATAAAATGAGGAGGTGGAGTTGCATGAATCTTTTAAAAAGGGCTTTCCTGGTGGCTCAGATGGTGAAGAATCTACTTGCAATCCATGAGACCTAGGTTCTATCCCTGGGTCAGGAAGATCCCCTGGTGGAGGTCATGGCAACCCATCCAGTATTCTTGCCTGGAGAATTCCATGGACAGATGAGCCTGGAAGGCTACAGCCCATGGGGTTGCAAAGAGTCGGACACGACCGAGTGACTAACACTTTTAGAAGAGATAATGTATGTGAAAGCACTTAGCATGCCTCTTAGTGCAGGCAGTATCCAAAAAGTGTTTTCTCCATATTAAACTGAGGCTGAAAAGTTCCAAGTTGTAACAACCATCACTATATTCAATAAACAAATATATGTTAATAGATCCTAGGTAGAAACCATGATGCTCAGATCC
Organism: Bison bison bison; assembly: GCF_000754665.1. Lineage (NCBI taxonomy): Eukaryota > Metazoa > Chordata > Mammalia > Artiodactyla > Bovidae > Bison > Bison bison. The sequence goes on along the minus strand of NW_011494826.1, from coordinate 9,578,245 downwards.
AGTTCTCAAAGAAGTAATAATTTAAGTAATAATTTACTAGGGGCAATAGGATATACTCAATTCTAATAAGGATGACTGCTCTTAAGTTCCAAAAAGGACCAAATTCAGTGGCAGTTCAGAGGAGTAAGAGAAAATGTTTGGCTACAAGGAAAGTTGGAAGTATTCATAGATGAAAGAACATTCGACCTCTAAAATTTCTAAAAATGCTAGAAAGCTCAGATGTGAACAGGTGGCGACTAGGTTTGGGGAATGAATGGAGATTGGTGAGTGCAGTGTGTCTGCAGTTGCCCCGTTTCAGCTGGGGAACAGGCCACAGAAGACCTCTGAGCGTTTGACTGCGGACCATTAGCTTTTATGCTGTGAGCAACCCCAGGATTTACTAGAGCTGAAATACAGGCTGGTGCTGTGTTGGGGCTAAACTAATCTCAAAATCCCTGGGAGGGCAGAAGGGCCACCAGAGGCCAAACAATCAGCACAGAGGCTATTCTCCCTTGTGGGGAGGCCATGGGACCAGCAAGGATGCAGGTATGTGCCATAGACTAAATACATTTGGGGCTTTTATCAAGTGACTGTATAAACTGATGACCTATACTTAAGATGAGGAACGGGAACATATTATTACATTTTTTTTTTTAATGGGAAGGAGCTCTTAAATTTCTGAGCAAGGCCTGTTATGACCTGGCCTTAGAGTACAAAGAAAAGCCATGGAGAATGTGACATAGGCCAAAGATCTGAATTAAGGGGACAGTGAGAGCAGTGATAGAAGAAAGACATTGGGCTGCATGAGCGAAATATCACCAGGGCTTGGCCTTATTAATTGCAAGGGGTAAAGGAGAAAGTCGAGAACTGAAGTTTTGAGTCTGAGTGATGATGTGATAGCAGTAACAATACAGAGTAAATTCATTTAAAAATGTGTTTTCTTAAACTGAGTCATTTTGCTGTTTAAAATCAGCTCTCCTCAAGCCAGCAGTGTCAGTTCATCTGTTATATTTCTATTTATAGCTACATTTCTAACATAAATATTTTACAGTTCATCCTTAAGTAGTAGGAGAAATGAGGGGTTTCGACTGAAGTGGAAGACTCCATCTTCGAGATTAAGTACGCCTGTCTGGTGACACTGCAGAATACTAAGCACACTGTTCTCACAAGCTGCAGGTACAGCACTTACAAAAGCGCAAGTTCATGTCTACACAGTTAATGTCATGTGAACAGTAAAAACAAGAAGTACAAAAGAAACATTAAATAAAAGATTTTGCTTTTATTTAAAATAAAATGCATTTATACAGTCTTTAAACCATGGATTATTGAACAATACTGGTAATCTACCCCTCCCTGGCACCCTTTTGGGCTATGTGAGCTAGGAATTTTCTGACTAGCACCAATGCAGGTTGTAACAGCGCAACAGACTAGAACACGGCCAGTCCAGGCATTAGAGTTAAGGACATTGTGGCAAATCATGACTATAATGAAGTCATCCTTAATTTAGCAGATATTAAAACTGCACATTAATTATATTTTAAAGAGCATTTAATTAATGCAAAGATGCTACATCTAAGCCATTTGCTAGTTGTGAGTAGATTTTTAAAAAACTGTACAATTTTATAAAATTTGTGTTTGTACATTAGTTACACAAAATGCATACTTCATAGACCTTTACTTCATATTGTAATGCAAAAGTTGCATGTTTTAGGCAGACAGTGAATATGCTGGTGAATACTAAAAGTGTTGTAATACAATATGGTGTAAAAATAAAAACACAAGACAATATACATACATGCTTATTCAAGGACAAAAACAAACCAGGCATAACGACTAATAGCATTTTCCTTCAAGATCAAACAATGACATTATTAAATACCAGGCACCTTTTGTAGGCCTAATTTATTTTGGGGTTGGGGGGGGAACGCATGACAGATGGCTACCAAAAGTAGGATATTTGAAAAATTATGAGGTCAAATTAAACATACATTAAAACACATGCATTAAACATGATAAATAGACTTCATATAGCTTAAGCCCTGGATAGCTTTAAAGTAGATGGCTTGAGTTTCTTACAGTTCGGCTAGCTTGAATCAGTGATGTTTTGTTCCTAACTTACCCACTACTTCAGTTTCAATTCCTGGCTCTAAGGAACATGTGCCATATTCAAGTCCATACATTGTATCATGATAGCAGATTAATAGTCGTGCTTGTTAGTGCACATATTAACTGGTCTGGTAAGGCAAAAAAGTTTTCATGATAAAATAATGAATTTCAAGCTTACTTTATTAAGCAGCATATAACAAACAACAGCTTTTAAAGTTAAACAACTGTTACGGCCACGGAGTTTCATTACACAGCATTTCTGTTCACACCCAACCACTGGTAAGTTTGTAGAACATCTCTTCATCTAAACTCTCATTTTGGTCTTTTGCACGTGTTGAGAGAAATATGTAGCCACCAATGAATTCATGAACCACTTTGCAATCTACTTCAGTGCAAATGAAGGACAACCGTACTTCATCTGCAAACTCTACAGTGACCTAGAACAAAGACAGAGAACCATCAGTCCCTGCAGAAGTCCAGACGGCTGGGTCCAAGTGAGGCCACTACACTTAAGGTCTGTCCTGATCACAAAATACTCGCTGGTCCTCAAAAATTTTTTTTTTAAATCCTAAACTAATAATGCCTTCAAGTCCAAAAGCATAAGTAGTTTACTAGCCCCTCCCCTCCTCCTTTTTAATTTTCTTTTTCTGAAAAGGAAGGCTGAATGCAGGGGGCTTAGGTCATTAAGTTCCCAAAAGGTCTCTGGTGATTCAATTAATGAGTGTCTCCCTTCAAGTCCTGGGAGAAAACCTATTTCCTGTGTTTAGCTATTTAACCTTTAGATTTCATGTTTGAATATTTCAGAAATACAAGATTCTATGAAGTAATTGAAATCAGTACAACAAATCCAATGACCCTAAAACAAAGGACTTATTAGGGAAATATTCTGTTTAAATGAGAGTCATGTACTCCAAGGCGAGGGGTAGCATGATGTGTCAGGCTTTAGAGCCCCAAGTATCCCAGTTTGAATCCTAATTCTCAGTGTGTGGTCAAGGACAACGATGGCCTTCATTTGTACCATGGGGATAATCCATGTACCTTGCAGGGCTGGGGTAACGTTTAGAAATAGGGTACAGATGTAAAGCATCTAGTATCATGCTTGGCACAAAGTAGGCATTCACTAAAGAGTAGCTGCTATTTTTGAGTGGAAAGCGTTTATTCATTATAGAAAGACAACCTTAAAGATTAGCCAATATTGTAACATATTATGCTCTTATAAGTATCTGGGCTACTTATAAAATAGGCAAATAGGAAATGAACAACCAAGCATGTTTTATACTTTAAGAGGAAATGGCACAAAGAATCTTAAACATTTATAGGGCCTTTTCTTCTTAATTAATTCATTTTTAGCAGATCGACTATGTGCGTGTGTTAAAGAAGCATGGTTACAGCTTACCATTTTTATTTCCCAGTTTACATTCCACTGTTTCATATTACTGAAACGCCAGGTTTTAATTGCATCTCCTGTGCTGGCATCCATCCTAATCAGTCTATTGTATGCAATTCCAATAAGTTCTTCTTTTTTGCCCCCTTGGAACCTATAGAATTAAAAACATAAATACATGTTTTAAAACAGGGGTGGTAGGGGGACATGTTGGTCTGTTTTTCTTGAAGATATGTACTTTTTAACTCTTAAAGTGCTATTCTTGCCTGAGTAAAAAGAGAAATGAGATCACTTTAAATTTTTGATGAAAAAATGATAAGCATAGAAAATACATTCCAACATTCTTTAAATTTTACTGTGTAATAGGTTAATGGGTCTCAGTAGGTAGCTTTAAATGTTTAATTTCTAATTACATGAAGTCGATTAAGAAGGCACAGACTGAGGTTTACACACCAGTGCTTAGTAGAACCACTGACCTTGCAATAAAGTGTGTGATGCCGAATTCTGGTAATGATTGCCAAGCTTGAATAAATCTCATCTTGGCTTCAATTAAACTCATCTGAGCTACATTCTGATGGGCCTCCAAGATTCTTGCTGTTATCTAAACATGAGTAAACATCATATTTACTATCAGATATTATTCTTTCATGGTAGAATCAAGACAAAAAAAGATTAAAACATTGAATTATGTGCCCCATGCCCCAAAATTATGTATTGCGAGAGATGAAATTAGAAAATATCTGAAGCTACATTTGGGAATTTTAGTAAACTAATGACTTTCCAAACCAAACTTCAATACATAGTTTTTCTTAATTTTAGTTCCATATGTCAAGAAAGAATAAGTACTACTAGTAGGTATATATAATTGTTGAGACTTATTCAAGTACATACACATATGATAGCACAAGTTCTAATCCTCATATACATGATGGGTTTTAAGTTCAGTACCAAGATATCCGATCAGAATGAGTGCCTGCCATACAGGTTTCTAGCACTAGAAATCACTGCAATGATTTTAAAATTTTTCTAAAGGAGTAATTAGGTTAGTTTTTAAATTTACTCACTTTGGGGTGCCTATTTGCTCAAAGAGTAGAGGGAAATTAATTCATGAGGGGAGACTGTAGCTAGGGCTGTAAATATTTTTAATTCTTTCTTTCTTTTTTAAATATGGAGAACTTACCAAATCTCTTATATAGCCTGGCTGTAGATGGCAATGCGAGGAAAAGAAAAAGGAAGCAGAAAGAAAAAAAAGGCAATCAGAAAAATGGCAATGAAGCAAAGAAAAAGTTGCGGTAACCTGTAAACCAAAATTCCAGCCAAAAACCATGCAAAAAAATGACTTTAGATGGAAACCAAGCAAAGTAAATGCAAGCATGAAAATGAAAATGAGAAAGCAGTGATTACTTTTCATTTAGAATACTGAGAAACACTCCACATTATTTTAGATTGTTAAGTGTTACTAAAATTAAGGGTAGAAATTTGCAGGGAGAAAATTTAAAACGCAAATAACCTTTTCCCCTTCATGTACCAGTTCTTACTGATTAGGGTAAAGCTAATTATTTTAGTAGCAAGATAAAAAAAATTAATATTCAAAAGCCTTTAATCTTGTCTTATATTGAGTCAAATAATATGATCCATGCACAGCTTTTCAGAAAATAGTTGAAGGCATTAAATAAGTGCAGTGACCATACTGTTTCTTTATTTACAGAAGAAAAGCAAACCCCTCAATTACCATCTTTTTTTTGCATCCTTTTTCCTGGAAGGGAAAATAAAAATATGCCATACACTACACTAGGAGTGGTGGCTACAAATATGTCAGTTCATTTCAATTTGGATTAACATGAATAAAACGAAGAATAATTCTTTCCTCTAAAATGTAAAAATCCAGTTTGGGAGTCATAGTTATGTAAAAAATATCCATAGCAAGTTTAATAGATAGTCTTGGGGAATTAAAATAGATTGTAACAAAGGCTATATGTGCCTGAAGACTTTATGCCCTGGTAGGGCTGAATGACCCCATGGACTGCACAGCTTAGACCTACCTGACTCCTAAGTGCCACTGGATTATATAGTTTAAAAAATCCAATTACTGAGCCACTAAGTCCAACAAACAGTACAGTACATGACACACAATAGCAACTAAACACTGCTTATCAGCACTTACTAGGTGTCAGGGCAATACCTGACTCAACCTCCTGGTTAGGGAAAGGAGAATTCAAAATGAATGTGTATTTGATAAGATGACAATGTGGAAGACAAGGCTAGAAAGCTCCTTAACCTCAGACCACACACATACTACTATCCTGTCAGTTAAGGACAGCCACACATTCTTTGTCCTCAAGAGAATCTTCAGTTGACTTGTAGTCAAGAACTCACCAAAAGAAAATTTATCTTTTTACAGCTAAACCTATCATTTTAAAGGCTTCTGGGAAGACAATTCAGTACCTGTCTGACAGCTAAACTAACATTTGGCAATCTTCACAATTATAGTTTAAGATCTTTTATTCCTAATACCTGATGGTGAAATGGTAAAACTGCTAAGATTTGAAACTATTCATTGACTTTGAAGGCAAATGAATCCACTTTTACAAACAAGTCTCTTCATAAATAACTTTAAAATGAATTAACCTAAGAATTAAAAAATGAAATTAGTACTCAATTCACTTTCCCTTGTTAACTTACAATCTACATTCCACTCAGCTCCAAGGGCATTTCCTCCATTCCTCACTACTCCCACATCATGTGACTATGGGATAAACAATTTCCATGTAGCTTACACAACTTCTGCAACTTAAAAGGCAACTACTTGGTGATTAAAACTTTTGAACATTTCCAGCTAAGGGATTTCAGACCCATATGATATAAACACTGTATTTAAAGTTAAGAATTAACAAGTGTTCTGGGTATATCATTGGGCCTTTCCCGTAACGTTTTAAAATTACTCCTTAACAAAGATAAAAATGAAACTAGATAAAAATGAAGTATTTCTTTCAAAGTTCTTCTTCACCCCCTTCCTAAATTGGAGCCTCTTCCCTTTTAAGGCATGATGTTGGGTATCAAGTCAAGAATACTGGGGGCTATCCCAAGTGAAACTCCCCTGGCAAAGAACCTTTTGTGTTGGACCGAAGAACCATTTTCCGAAATAGCAATCCTTTTACGGTAGTCATTTCCAGAAAAGGAATTCTAAACAGAGGGAACAAAAGCAGTGAATTTCCATGAAAATTCACCAAATGTTGTCACATGCAAATCGGGCTTAGGTTTTCACTGTTAATGTTAAGAAAAGGCAACGTCAAACGTGAACTATAAACCACGTAAAGTTTATTTCCAAAGCTGGAAAGGTCCATTTCGACGGCAAGAAGAGTCATCAGAGATTTGGCTGGGAAATGCTGGCTGTGCTCTGTATCAGACTTACTTTATTTAAGGAATAAAATGGCATGGAACTGTGGAACACAAAGCAGTAAGACCATACTCAATTCCCTGAAAAGAATATCCTGTTAGCAGAGTGATTTCCTCACGTGGCTTAGAATAAATATGCTCCCAACTACTCTACCTCATTATCCATCCTATTAAAATAATAAGACTTTTCTTAAAAGACCAATTTAAACTGACTGAAAGCTATTTTTTCCTTATATTTTAACCACCTGATACAAAATTAAGACTACCAATTAAGACTAAAAAGTTGTGTTTAAGAGGGGAAACTAAAGTATATGTAGAAAACCGTTTACCTGCTTGTTCTTGTACTTTTTTAGATAGCGAGGGGACACCAGACATTCAGGATTTATATCAGTTGTGATCTGCTCTGGTATTAACTGAGGATCTGGATTTAAATGCTGCATCTTCAGAAAGGAAAGAATATTCTGAACTTCTAAGTTGTAAGAACTGTCTGCCATGGTCTTGCCTTTGGAGGCCAATCTGCAGGCTGCCATCCAGTGTGCATACTGTTTTTCCTGTGAAAAGAAATACCGAGGTTTGGAATCTATCACATGATAAATCCTTTGAGTATAAAACATAAGAATGAATGATCAACTCACTAAGGAAGCAAAGAAAACCTAGGTTTACTTTTTTTTTTTTGGCTGCACTGTGCATGTGGAATCTTAGTTCCCTGACCAGGGGACTGAACCCATGACCCGTGCATTGAGAGCGCAGAGTCTTAACCAATGGATCCACCAGGGACATCCCCCAAATTGAGGTTTATTTTTAATCAGAAAACTTACATTGTCACAACGAAGCCAGATTTCATTCATGCCCTCTGCAACCGGAATGAGGAGTTTAATGTTAAATTTTTGGCCTGAAATATTCACATCTGGGGTAACTTCACACCCTGTATTTAAAAAAATATATATTAAAATGGTTACATTTAGACTTAAGAAATCCCAAGCCAATACAGGCAGTTCCCATTTTATGGCATCTTAACATGCTGATTTTGCTGTCATGGAATCTACAAATCAGGGAATTCTTTATGTTCAGTAATTTCGTTGAGGGTGGAGCGAAGACTCAACTCAGACCTAATATACAAGAGATGTAACTGCACAGTTTGTGGCCCTCACAATTCACAAAACTTGATTGAGAAGAGAAGGAAAGAGTTCTACCCCTGGGACGACCCAGAGGGATGGTATGGGGAGGGAGGAGGGAGGAGGGTTCAGGATGGGGAACACATGTATACCTGTGGCGGATTCATTTCGATATTTGGCAAAACCAATACAATACTGTAAAGTTTAAAAATTTAAAAAAAAAAAAAGGATATTATACAAAGAAAATTTGCACTCCGTTCCCACAAGTTTCACACATTATTATTTTAATATCATTCAGTTCTTTGAATCTTAAGTTATCAGGGTTTTTTTTTTTTTGCTAAGTTTCTAAATGTACAGGGATTTAAAAATATCTTTCCATAGTAAAATTCTAAAGTGTGTTCTGGTCAGAATAAATGACTTTATGATGCCTTTTAAGAAAGGCACACGTGTGGGGAACCAGCCAGTGTGAGCTAGAGTCCTCTATGAGGGCCCCCTCAGGGCCCCACTGCTCCCTCACTCAGCTGCTCTGGACTCCTACTGCCGGTGCAAGGAAGACTAATGGCACAGATGCAGGGGGCAGGGAGCACAGGCTCTCCTGATTTGCACAAAATTTTAGGAGTCCAACTGACACAGAAGGTAATATAAACTTACATACATGGGAAGTCAGTTATGAAAATAAAGGCATGCAGGATTTCACTTTACTGTCAAGTTTTCAGGAATACGTACATCTATGGACTGTACAAAATCCCCATAATGAACTCTGTTAACCATTAGTTTATGGCTTTATAGGAGAGAAAACAGATTTACTGAATGTATACCCAGATAGATAATGGGGCAATGGTCAGCCTAAACTAGTAACCAGAATAAAATAGTGAAGAAGAGCTCTGTAAACAGACAGATTGGGGTTCCAGACCTTTCTTGACCACTTAATAAGCATATCATATTTACTTATGCCCAAATTCCCTGACCTTAAGCTCTATCTCACAGCAGTGCTGTAAGGATCAGTAAGATAACGATTACGCCAAAGCTTCCTAAACAGTATTCCAATTGTTAGTACTTAGTTCATGTCACCCTCAATGCGTGTTAAGACCATCATGCAGACTCTGGGGAAGAATGCAAACTTGTTAGCAGGGCCTGCTGTTGCCTTTGTCCCTGAACTGAAGCAACTTCTCCTGACAAAGAAAGTACAAGCAACAAGATAATAAGCTTCTATGTATCTGAACAAATGTTTAAACTGTCATTTTTTCCCTCATCAAATAAATGTTTTAAATAGCAAATGAAAGAAACAAAACATTTTAGATAAAGGAGAGATCCTCTCCTCTCCAGAATTAACTTCAATCACAAATTTGATGAACTTTCCCTCCCTCTTTCTTTTTAGAATATTTACTTCACATTAATAGCTACCACATGTAACTCCTACACAATCATTACAAACACTCAGGAAGTTGTGTGGCAATGTGTTTAACCTGCAAAGTTAAAACAAAGAGATGTATCTTTCTTCATTCCTAAATCCCCTCAAAATCTTTGGGAGACCCAATCCTGTGACCCCACAACTCTCTCCCCATTGGCTCCATGTTTCCACCTTTTCTCTGCAGTCCAGCCCGGACCCTGCTTCACTAGCTGTCACCTCCAACTCTCCAGACTCACCGTCTTTCCATTACACACACTTTGCAAAACCTTAATCCTGGCTCAACCCAACCACCTACCTCTCATTTGCCTATGCTCTGGGTGCTGAGCTCTCTAAGATGGGGGGGTGGGGGTGGGCGGGGAAAACAACACAAAACTGAGCAGGTAAATTTCACTAGAAACATGTAGATTCCCAACGTGAGTCTGCCCCTGAACATTTGCAACCCTTCTGTGTTGACATCCTCAACAATGTTTATTTCACATCTTCTCAGGCCTCCTATGCTACTCTTAAGAGAACAACCTCACCTGTTATTTTTCCAAGAACATGAAAGCCATCAGAAATGAGGTCCCCCAACTTCCAGCCACCAAAGCAGATAAACCTGGCCACCCTCACTTCCACACAGAGGAAAAGGTATCTCTCCTATCCGAGCAGGCAGAGTTTCCTACCATCTGTCAGGTAGCTTGTTCCATCACAGAGATCCTGTCCTCCCACCTCCCTGCCTTTCTACATGACAGTTCCATCAGCATTTAACTTCCTTGAGTCTCCCATCTTAAACCATAAAATACCTCTCCATTTTAGGCCTCTCTCTTCTATTACTGCCCTCTTTCCTCCTTGCCTGTCACAGATGAGGTTCATCAAAAAGCTATCTTTGTTTCCCATCTCAGTGACTGTACTTTGGCTCCCATGCATAAAAGCCCACTGAAATCTGCTAAATCTGTTCTTAGTAGAGGCCACGAACCACCTCCATGTAACTAAATCTTATGGAAGCTTAATCTTACTTTTCTAAAGCATTTGATGCTATTGACTACTCTGTCCTTTAACCTCTATCACACCTCATTTCCATGGTCCTCCTAGATATTTGTTTGCTGTTGTTTATTTCCCTTGCAAGTTCCACCTCCTCTAATCTGCTCTGTCCCTTAAACATTGGTATCCTGCAGGGCTCTGCTCGCAGCCTTTTCACATTACAGACAACTACTACAAAGGTTGCGTCTACTATGAATACTCACTGCTGCCACGTCAGTATCTGCAGCATGGATCCTACCCATGCTCCAAACAGATACACCACGGCACCTCAAATTTAAAATAACCCAATTAAATTTAGCTCATCTTCCTCCCCAAACTCTGCTCTTATATAGTCTCAATCTCAGTATTACCCTATCCACCCAACTGTACAAGCCCGGATCAAGTCACTTCCCCAGCCTCTCCCAGCTCAATCATCCAGTCTATTGACTGAACGTCCTGAGAATCTAACAAAGTTGCGCCCTTTTCCCACCCATGCTGATAAGCGTAACCTGGATCGGTAGCACTACTCCAAAATTACTCTTCTACATTGCAGCCAACGTAAGGATGATGAATCTTATCGTATTCACAATCCTTCAGTGTCACTTCATTGCTGCCAGTTTAGAAAACAATCTCCTTAGCAGCTTTATCCTCTAGCTCCTGCTGTCACCTTTCTTCTTAGAAGGAATGGATTCAGCAGCTATTAGGGAAGGATTCATCCTCTCTGCTTCAACTCCATACTCCAGAAGCATGCCCCCTCACCCACCCTCCGCGTGACTGCTGATGATTTTCCCCATGCAATTTTGCACATCAGTCTCTTTTATCAACTCTCCTCCTTCCTCTCATGGATTGTAATTTTCTTTTTGGGATCTTAACTCCAATGTTATTTCCCCTATTAAGCTTCCCCTAATTCTCTCCAAAATCACTGAAGATTGATACAGCATCCTTACCTCTTTGTTCCTTTGACCTACTGTTTACTTTTAAAAGTACTACTATTGCCCAAATTCTAGTAGTTTATTTCCTGACATTCTCTGACATCCTAGGGATGTGACTATAATCTGTTCTCGCTCATGACTCTAGTACCTGGCACAGTGGGTGGCGTGGGTGACCACTCAGCATCTGCTGACCTGCATTTTTTAGAACTGTGCACTTTAGATATCTTAGGGGCCTTAGAGAGCATCCAGTCCAACACTCTCATTACTCATAGGAAGATATTAAGGTCCTGACAGTTATTTTTCCAAAATCACAGGGCTTGTTTTGTGGCAGAGCAGAACCTAGGCCATTTGATTCTTAGGCTAGTGTTACCCTCACCAGTGTGATGTGCTAGAAAAGTACTCCTTTGGAAAGATGTTGGAGAAGTGGGATTAGGACACTCTATAAACTGTTTTCCATCCAGGACTTAACTTCTCAGTCATACAGAGAGAAGAATAAGGATGTAACAGGGACAGAGAAGATAGGGTCCAGAAGACAGATTAAGCCTCTAAATCGAGAGTGGATAATCGGAGTGGATCCTGGGCAGCTTGGAAGGGAAGCAAGAGGACAGCTGCAATGTATTCTCAGAGTAACAAATAACAGTAAAGATCCAAAAGTTAAAACTCCTGACCTAGAGAGAAAGGCAGTAAGTCTAACTAGAAGTTTTAGGAAAATTACAGAATTTCAACACATGGGCATAGCAATCTTCTACCCCAGAGCACAGGTTTTCCTATTTATTAAAATGTGGTGGTTGTGGTGGTGGTATAGTTGCTAAGTTGTGTCCGACTCTTGAGATCCTGTGAAGTGTAGACTGGCAGGCTCCTCTGTCCATGGGATTCCCCAGGCAAGAATACTGGAGTGGGTTGCCATTTCCTTTTCCAGGGGATCTTCCCAACCCAGGAAATCAAACCCGGGTCTCCTCACTGCAGGTAGATGATTTACCAACTGAGCTATGAGGGAAGCCCCTTATTAAAATGTATGTAACTATAAATGGGCTTTACAGGTGGCACTAGTGGTAAAGAACCCGCCTGCCAATATAGGAGATATAAGAGATGTGGGTTTAATCCCTGGGTAGGGAAGATCTCCTGGAGGAAGGCAGGGCAACCCACTCCAGCATTCGTGCCTGAAGAAGCCCATGGACAGAGGAGCCTGGCGGGCTACACTCCATAGGGTTGCAAAGAATTGGACACAACTTAGCACACACACATGTAACTATAAAGCAATAGTTCACAGATGACTACTAGGCAGAATAGAGATAGGGTAGAGATTTGGACATTTTGCTGAAATATACTAAAAATACTCTAATACACAATGTACTAAAAAAATAAAGAATACAGATCTACAGATGTAACTCCAGAGCCCGGAAACACTTAAATCCTTTTCTAATTGCCTTTCCAACCCCTTAACTCAGTTGGGAATTCATCTGACTAGAATGCAAGAATGCATCTGATTGGAATCTCAGTCTCACTGGAAATGAGTCTGGAAAATGTACTTCAGTCTTCCAGCCTCTGCTATGAGGGAAGGCCAGTAAAAAGAGTGTGAACAGTGAGAAGCCAATGTGTACTGCATCCTTCAGCACACATGCTGGGGACCAAGGGTGTGGTGAGTGCTGTGTGAACCTGTAGGAGAACAGTTCTCAGGGGTATGGGTTCCTAGAGGAAGTGGTGTCTAAACTAGAAGTGAGCTGGCAGCTTTAAGTAACATCACTGCAAGCGAGAGGCTCATGGGCAATCTGCAAGTACAGCTGAAGGCTGTG
>NW_011494826.1:9559985-9565030 GCF_000754665.1 Bison bison bison | reverse complement strand
AGAGAGAATCAGAGCAAGGGGCAGCAGGACATCCTCCAGCTGCAGAAGAACCATACCAGCCAGGAGAGGAAATGCTCCTCCCCCTGAACCAATGCATCCAACAGGTTTTTGAAAGAGATGAAGAAGCAGCGTGAAGAACAAACAGAAGTCACTAAAACTCAAATGAAGCTGTAACTCCACAGACCTGAATGGGGAAAAAAAGACTAAAACCAGCAGCTCTGAGCCCTCAGCCAGACTCAGTCCAGGCCACAGGACTGTGGGAACAGGTGCAGCAACGTGTGCTCAAATACTAGCCCCTGTTCTGAGACAGCTGCAGATCTATAGAGGCAAGAGGAAACCAACGAGATTTAGGCCGTCAGCTAGGAGGGAGCCTCAGAGGGCTCCTGGGGCTGCCCCGGGAGCTAGGATGAGAGCACTGTTGAAGACAACAAAATTGTGCAGGCGAGAGGTGTTGGGAAAGGGGAAGACCTCAGTTAAAACCCTGCGATGGCTAACCCACTGGTGAGTCAGAAAGCCAAGAGACTGGGGACTTGAGCTGAACCAGCTGGTTACCTGTTAAGGTGAGGAAGAGGAGCAGGATGCTGATGATGAAGGGAGACAGCAGCGAAAACTGGGAGAGGACTACAGTAGAGATGAGAATGAGGCAGAATCTGAAACAGATATGCGGGCGGCTCCCACAGAATGAGAAAACCTACATGTCCTCATGCTGAAGAACAGAAAAGGGACGCCACAGATTTACTTGGGATAAAAGTAGAAACACACCCTGCATGTGAGGCCTGCACAGAGATTAGAACAAAATATTCACGGGAAGCTTAATACTGAACTTAAAAAAAGTACCTAAAGGAGCAAAAGGAACTGCTAAAAGCTTTACCCCCCAGCAAAAAGAAGTTTAGTGAATATTAGCTAATAGATATTCTACAATCAATACAGTCATTCCAAGGCTTTCCTTACCTCTTAGGTTCATCTGATGAGCTGGTGTGCCACTGGATTCTTCTTTGCTCTTGTAACAAGAAATAGATGTATCTTTAAAGGTACACCAATACTGCTTATAACCTTTTAGAGTCAGCTTTTTTGGCCTATGTGTCGAACAGAATTAGAAGGGGGAAAAAAAAACACTTTTGAAATAACTTTATCAATGCTATATTTTAGCAGCAAAATCTCACAATGTTAAAAGTCTGAGGCCAAGTTTTATATATGCTGAGTTCAGTTCCCTTTTCGTCTTGTGTGTAATATTCAGTTGTTGCTGTTATTGGATTTTCCTCTTCCACTCAATCTGCTCAGGAGATATTACAGTGAGTGGGCAGAGGAAGACCCTAAGGATAACATTCCCGTGTTTCTGTCAGTTGTAACTGTCCCGATCACTAGCAGGTCACATGGAAAGGACAGGAAAGTTAAAGTGAAGGAAATGTCAATAACTGGAAGGTTCCTGGGTTCTGCAGGTTCGTGGTGTCCGCAGGGCTGCCTCCAGAGCCTCTCTAAACAGGCAAGTTTGCCTGGCAAGTCTAAAGTGCGCGAAGTGCTTATCTCTAGGGATGTACTGCAGTGGTGACTTTCACTTCCCACTCCAAAGCCAAACATGAAGCATGGGGAAGAGGATTAGGAAAACTGTAGGTAGATGAAAAAGGTGGGTAAAAGGAAAACAAAGTGAGGTAGGGAGCAGCATCTGAAATCAGGTCAGTAGCTTAGAAATGTTACTATGTGGAGCTGTTTTATGTTCAGCTACAATAAATGGTTTATTCCAGAGCTTATATTCCATATCACCTCCTTTCCTCTTTCTGCTTTATCTTGATTCTGTGGAGTATGACTAGACCAACCATTTAAAAATCTAGATAAGATACTCTGGAATCTTGTTGTAAAATATCCCATGAACAAATGAATAGAATCCAATAAATTCTGGGGCTCTGAACAAGGAAATAACCACAGAAAATAGCAGTGCATTATGTACTGCTTTCACCCAGGCAGGATGATTTATATGAACCGTATGTTTCAGAATTTGCATGATGCAATCCACCTAAGTTATACAATCTCCTCCCTGCCTTAAGTAAAATGTTTATCAGATAAAACAACTTAAGTTTTATAAGTACAGGAATTTTAATTTTGTAAAGGTAAAATTTTTATAAGTACAGTACTTATTTATAAGTTTTATAAGTATAGTACTTATAAGTACAGGAATTTTAATTTTCTAAAGGTAAAATTTTTCCGGGTTATAATTTAGTCTTCATAATAACTGGCAAATGCTTTTAGAGATGCATTTGCCAGTCACATAAATTTCAAGAATGTGAACATGACTATAAAACTGACATTTATTTATTAATGTTTGGAATTCCTTCTCTTTTGTACTTACTTGAAAACTTTAATATAGTCAGCAAGTTCAGGAATGGAAGTGATGTCACCCTAGGAAAAGAATGAAAACATTTTTTTCTCACTTTTAAAAAATCTGAAACTCTGTTTAGCATCTGATATTAAGAACCAGCTTGTTCAATCAACAAGGAAAATTACATAAATTACAGATTATAAAGATTTTAAAGGTATTATATACATGGTCATATAGTACAAAGGTATTTTCAAATGGCATAAAAAGCTATTAAAAGTTTGATCAATACAGCCATTTAGACAATCCATAAGAATGTAGTGTTGATTCTAATATGACTAAAACTGTTTATAGCTGCATACAGAAATTTTCTGACTCTTAACAGTCCTGAGAATAGTGTTTCTTCTGTAATAACTAATATCTAAGCATTTAAAAATTTTACTGAGATCTATTTATTCTTCTTTTCATAATATTTCAAATTTGGAGATCAATAAACGGATTTTACCACGGCTTGAAGTTAACTTTTCCTCTGCGGAAATGTTCTCCCACTACTTGTAAGAGAACATGCAGACTGTACTGGCAGAGGATCTCTCTCTACTGTGTTGGAAGCACTAGAGACTAAACAGTATTAATGTAAAAAACTTCCCTGAAAATTTCTGGAAAATCTATGTCTGTATTCTCTAAAGCATTAAATATTTCTCTATATGTCCCAAACATTTCATGAAAACCTAATTCGAAAAAAAGGTATAAGCATCAGAATAAATTAATAAGCAAAAGATTCACCCTACCAAAATTGTTGATGTTTTCCCCCCTTCCAAAGTAATCTCCAGGTCTGAAAGGGCAGCATCAACTTCATCAACTTCTTTGTCGCTGTTGTTCAGATGATTCTCTGACGTCATGATCGACAGCTTATTGATATGATACTAAAACCAAAGTGACATTTAAATGACTTTTTTGACTATGAATTTTTAAGTGAGATTATTATCTGTATCTATATTGAATGCCTTTTGTCACCTAATCTGAAAGGCTAAAAGTCTCCCAAGAATTAGAAGGATAGAAAAATGATGGGCATGGCACCTGAAATCCGTGTCCTAAACTTGCTAATAAATCTTTATTCAAAATTTTTTTGACAAACACAAATGAATTCAGTTTAGGAATCCCTAGGATTTAGAGTTAACACCTCTTCCACTGAACTCTACACGAGCAGTGACTTTTAAGTGCTCCATCCCCCCTGCAGTATTCCATGTCTAGCACGCAAGCTAGAAGCAACAGGTACTGGATGAATTGAACAGACTATGCATAAGGTCTGAATAAATGCATTAACACTGATTATCTTATCTTACTTACTTATCTTACTACTATTACTACTTACTACTGCTAGGTACTATTACCCTGCAGCGGGAAGTTAGTTATCGCTATTATGTTGAAAACTAAAGTTCCACTGCCTCCCCCCCATCTTCAATTCAATGCTGAAAACCTAATTTTCATTGTCATTTATACATAAGAATAAACATGTTTATATGTGAATACATACACCACCCTGACACACATGAATACTCGCATATACATATATGTATATACATAATAAGTAGTGGTAAGTCCTCCTATATGTACATAAAAAAATCTTTGGGTGTAAAACTAGTCATGATTTTAAACACACTTAGATAAATGGTTTAAAACAAATATTAATGTTTAGATTCTGAGGCTAAACTTAGGAGGTTTTATACAAAGTTAAGCAGAACTTTTAAATCACTTAATCATTTATCTTTCAGACCACTAAATAAGTAGCAATCATTGTTTCTTAAGGATTCATTCACCAAATACAATCTGTTCATGGGAACAATTAGTAAACTAATGCTGAGGCCAATTATCTAATTAACTAATAGAGGCCAAGAGGTTCCTCCATTTTAAGATTTAGTGAATTAATAATGACTAGTCTCTAGCTATGGTCCCTCGTGGCTCGGTAGTAAAGAATCCGCCTGCCAATGCAGGAGACACAGGTTCGACCCCTGGGTCAGGAAGATCCCCTGGAGAAGCAAATGGCAACCCACTCCTGTATTCTTGCCTGAGAAATCCCATGGACAGAGGACTACAGCTGGGCTATATAGTCTATGGATTACAGTTGGGATACAGTCTATGGGGTCACAAACTTAGCAACTAACAACAACTACTCTCTGGCTGTATCTTCAGTTGTGCTGAAATGAGATCCTTATAATGGTAGAAACTTTCATATTCATAAACCATGAAGGAGGTAGGTTGAGGCTCTCAGGCAGTGGTCTCAAATATCAGAGTATAATAAGAAGCATATGGAGATCTGATTAAACATAGAGATGCTTAGGTTCACCCTCAGAGATTTTGACTCAGCAAATCTGGAGTCCAGCCTGGGCCCCAGGCTGCTAAGTGCCTTAGATGAATCTGATGCAGAAGGTCCTTATGAGTTATACTGGAGAAATCCTGGCTGTGAATGGGACTGGTCATAAAATCCAGCTTTGCTTTCAAATGTTACATGATTGGATCTAAATGCTTAAAAAACAGTGTTACTAACTTTTCTAACTTTTCAAAATCCACAGCTTCTTACTTTGAAGTACTTTGTTTCTTTTTACTATTGTAGATTTATTTTACACAAGGAACCAGAAGCTCTAATAAGAGAATAATTCAGGGTGCAGCCTATGTTTAAAATAAAAAATACTAGGCATCTCCTTGCCATATTTTCCGAGTTTCCCTGTTCTTGTGC
>NW_011494826.1:9551939-9559885 GCF_000754665.1 Bison bison bison | reverse complement strand
GGATGGCTTCCAAGAGGCTTTGGTCAGTCTCTGGGAAGGCTTCTAACAACTCAGGGGATTTGTAGTCCAAATTTCTCTCACTGAATCTAGATTCTAAAATGGTCCAGGGAAAGCTATGCTTTGGGGCATTTAGTCTCCATGAATTAAAATCCAGCATTCTGAGGTGTTTTTCTACTGAATTGAAATGGAATATCTAATGTTTACTGGATGGGGTGGGAGCTGGGGAAAACCGCAGAACAGTCCCATTTCTGTGACAATTTGACTATGTGTATACTCATTCAGTAACTACTTTTTGAACACCTACTATGTGCTAGGCACTGCATGTAACTATTGGCTTTTTTTTAAAAAATGAAATAATATATAAGAAAAGCTGTGGTTTTCTCCATATACATTTTACAAGTTTTCTTATTACTTTGTCATCAGCAAAATTTTCACTAGACAATTAAAAGCCCTTACTCTAAGTGGGAAAAAGGTAGAGACAATGCTGTAACCAAGTGAGATATCTTCCAAAAACTGTTCCAGAGTTTAATTCAAGAAATTCTTCAGGTAGCCTTAATGATCCAGAAACATAAAGAAGAGTCTTAACTGATTAAGCAAGTCTCTAGAAAATAAATAATTAAACTAATTCATCTGTCATTCATTTTCCATCTGGGGTTCATTTTGATTTCCCTCTTTTAGAATATAAACAGAGAAGAAATGAGCTGTTCTTCCTCTTGAAAAAACAATGTTGTGAGTCTTAACTGAGAAACTTTTCTGGGTACATAAAAGAATATGGAAGATGGAGAGCATTTTTATTTGTGTTCTAATGAAGAATTAAATCACTGTTAAAGTAAAAGACATTCAAAACTAAATGTTCTTTTTGCTTACAATACTCAAAGAACATCAACTTAATCAGAACTTTACACGAAAATGGAATTCCACCATAATCCGAGAACACTTAGATAGCTGAAATGATTCATCTAGAAAGGTTAATCTAGTGGTCAGACCTCAGTGTCTCTAAGAATGCGGAACTGTGGGTGCTGTCCTAATATTACTTTACCAGAGGGGAGATCAGTGGACATCAATTTCTTAGTAAGCCCTACTATAATTCTGAAATAGGTGGTATGCAAGATCCACATTTGTTAATGTTGGTTACTTGCTTCTTAAGGAATTATCATTCTAAAGACTTATTTATGTTTAGTTTCACTAGTCTAATAAAATTTTATCATCTTAAAAGGTATTAATTTCTGCCATAGCCCATTTTATAAATAGTACCATTCCCAGTTATTTATGAAGTTATGCAAGGCTTCATTGCAGAAATCTGAATTTTAATATGGATTTTACTTCCAGGGGAAAAATGGATAGCTTTAAGCTAATATAGATCTGGGGGTCGGAAGATATAGAAAAGTAATTAAATATTTAAGTATGCCACTAAACTCTTACATAAGACAAAAAAAATTAAATTCACATATTTTGCCTTCTAAGTGTCTATTCACTTTCTACATAGCAAAAAATAAAACATTATATCAAAATACTACTGGAATTACTATGCCACTTTACCATGTAAATAATCCCCTACCCATTCCCCTTTAAAGTCTAATTTACCAATACTCTTCACTACCTGCAAGGCTGCAAACATCATCATTTCTTCTTCGGTGCATTCAATTTCTTCCAAGAGAATAGCCCACTTGGCCTGCTCATAAAGCTGATTGATTCTGATTGCATCATACTGCAGCGAAAAGAGACACAATTCTTCTGTAATATGTTACCTTTAACATTAGCAATAAGGAAAAAAGCTACTCTTAGGGTTATACACATCTATATACACCATCTCTATTTTTTCATTAAAAATGGCATTAAAATATGCCAAAAGATTTTTACATATTCAGTATTAGAAGTAGATTCTGTATGTTATTTTCCAGGGTAATAACCATTAGGTATACTGGCCCTTAACAAAAGGAATTTAACTTGAAGACATTAAAGTAAGGCAGAACTGACTGCTTTTCAGTATTGTTTTGCAACTTACACTAACATGTCATAATCACAGAGTAAATTAATTATTTCAGGGAATATCTTGCTTACTGTGGAAATGTATACCCAGACAAAGTAGCAGGTCCTTGGAAACAGGAATTATTTTAAAAATTCAAAATAAAGGGCACACACACATTTGTGGAAAAGACTTAAGTGTTACTGAATTATCCAGTTATATTAATAAAAACTAGTAGTAATATATCTTAGAATAGTAACAAAATGCATAGCCCCTTCCTACCCCATGCAAATGTAACTGTGTTCCCAGAAAACTTTGGGTTTACCAAAATTAGGTATGATATAGCCTAAAAAAGAATTAAAATGATTTTTTATAATTCTATATACATTTTAGTGTTGTACAAAGTATTATTTAAGCACATAATTTAAGATGATAAATATATACATTAAAATCTAGGCTATAATCTAGACATGAAAAGTATGACGGGCAGACAAGAGAAGTCCCCCCACCCACAAGAATGATACGAAAGCAAAAGATCCGAATCTCTGTCATGTGTTTTCTGGGGGAAACACTCCAGATTTTATAGCAAATTTACATCTTATCAGAAAAGCACAGTATTTCAGTAGCAGAGATGATGACAATCACTTGACAGTAAAAACATATTACAATGTTTGGCTGTGAAACTAAGAGAAATGTAGACTTAAAAAGAATTAAAAAAAATTTTTTTTGAAGCAACATCTGGGATATGTAATTAGAAATTTGAAATTAACTGAACAGGTAATCTTTCAGAAAACTTTTCTTCTACCTAAAGTAGAGTTGAAGAGAGATGTTAAAAAACATAAACTAACTTTACCAACTCCGTAGTAAATACAAACCATGGAACACAGTATGGAGATTCCTTAAAAAACTAAAGATGGAGCTACCATATGATCCCGCAATCCCACTCCTGGGCATACATCCAAAGAAAAACATGGTCAAAAAGGATACACGCAAGCTTATATTCATTGCAGCACTGCTTACAATAGCCAAGACATGGAAGCAACCTAATATCCATCAACAGAAGAATGGATAAAGAGGATGTGGCACACATACATACAATGGAATATTATGAATATTAATATCGTAATATTAATTAATAATATTAATAATTAATATCATTAAAAAGAATAAAACAGGGTTTCCCTGGTGATCCAGTGGTTAAGAATATGCGTTGTAATGCTGGGGACACCAGTTCAATCCCTGGTCCAGAAGATCCCACATACTGCAGAGCAACTAAGCCTGAGCACCACAACTACTGAGTTCATGCGCTCTAGAGCCTGTGGTCTGCAACAAGAGAAGCCTGCGCGCCACAACTAGAGAAAGCCCAGCACGCACAGCAACAAAGACCCAGTGCAGCCAAAACTAAAATAAAATACAGAAATCTTTTTTAAAAAAAGAATGAAATAATGCTATCTGCAGCAACATGGAGGAAACAGATTGTCATACTGAGTGGTAAGTCAGACAGAGAAAGAAAAGTATGGTATGATATCACTTATAAGCAGATTCTAAAAAGAAGTGGTACAAAGAACTTATAAAACAGAAACAGACAGCCTTACAGAACAAACTTATGGTTACCAGTGGGGAAGAGTGGCAGAAAGAATAGTTAGGGACTGACATGTATACACTGCTGTGTTTAGAAGTTATAACCAAGAAGGACCTACTATACAGCGCAAATAACTCTGCTCAATATTACCTAACAACCTAAATGGGAAAAGAATTTGAAAAAGAACAGATACATGTATAACTGAATTACTTCGTTATACACCAGCAACTACCACAACATTGTTAACCAACTATATTTCAATATAAAAGAAAGTTAAAAATACAAATCAACCAACAATTCAATTATCTTAACAAATAGAAAACGGTTCAGTTATGCTTCCAACCTACTAAAACAATAGACTTCTTTAAAATACCGGCAATTGTGTCCAAAGTTTTGAGTTTCTAATATTATATTCAAGACTTGCTATCCATATCCAAGCAATTCCTTAACCCACCAACTTCCAAGAAACAAAGAGAAACAAAAAGAGACCCCTCTAAACCCTCGGTACCTTTGGATTCAAATCAAAAAAGCTGTAATACTTGAATCGGAGCAGCAAGGCCTCATTTTCCTTCACATCTTGTTCCATGAGAGATCTAGAGGAATCAAGCCACCTGGACAAAGTAACAAACACAGTGGAACAGAGCAAGACAGAGTTAATTTTCTACCTCTATGTAGATAGAGAAATTCTTAAATTGTATCTATATTTTGAAACTTACCCTGGTTGGGAGGGATAAATTAGGAGGCTAGGATTAACATATACACACTACTATTTATAAAATAAGACAATCAGCAAGGACCTATTGTATAACTGTGTTCAGTTGTACATACAGACAGACAGACACACATGCATATATATGAAACTGAACTGCTGTGCTGCACAACTCAAACACTATATTGTAAATCAACTATGCTTCACTTAAAAAAACCTTGTAATTTATAATAGCAAAACAACAACAAATGAAACAAAAACTTACCCTTGGTTGATTTTTGCTTTGTCAAGAAGGGCTTGAGGTTTGAACATTTTCGCCAAGATTTCTGGTGATGTTATCGGCTGACTGACAGCAAGTATACCAGGGTTGCCTTCTGACAAAGCACTGTCACCAAACCAAGCAGAAGTTGGTGACAAGGGGCTTCCATCATGAGCATCGTAAGTAGGGGTCATTGTTTTACTATAAAGTCCTGGGCTTGAATAAATACTTCCTAATAAATAATGTGAAAAATAGGTAGTAAGTATGAAGGATAGTTATCTTAGTTTCCAGTAATACATGCTATAATGATGTATAACACATTGTGAAACACAAACTTCGTTCTGGAAGGGAAAGCTTTAGTACATTATTTTACCTGTCTTAGAAACATGTGAAATTAACTTTACTTGAATAGCATTAAGAACATGTAACAATAAGGTCAAAAATATAATTAAGTTGGTAGAAATTCTAGGGAAAACAGTTCAAGAGAGTTAGAATACGTTAAGGATATTGCTGAAGCAGACAGACCAACACTTTTGTTTTTTAATTGTGCCAAGGCTCACCTTTCAGAGGGCCAATGTAAAGAACATCAGTGCCTACAGAAAAGGAAAGAAAGGAGTTCAGAAGGTAAAGGAAAGGCAACAATAGAAGACAGAAACAAAGAATGAAAATGAAAAGAAAATAGGAAAAGGAAAACAGATTTTCCTGTGAATCATAAACTGAAATAAATATTTTAAGTGAATTTAAGAGTAAAGAACCTTAGAAGCTATAACCTAAAATGAGCTTTTGTTCAACGCAAAAAAATGAGGTTGTGCTCTTGGCACGTGTTTAGTGACAAACATGTATATTTATCACCCTCTGAAATCACCATACCCTGTTTTAAGACAGCTCAATGTAACTGAATAAATTCACATAAATTAAGATAATAATTTTATGTTGTTGTTTTCTCAATGAACAGTTGAACTGGCTCCAACAGTTACAAATAAAATATTAAAGCAAAAGGATATATAAATTTTGCCCTAGAAAGAGGCTAACAAAAGTGCATTTTATATTTAATCCCCTGAAGTTACAGAGATGTTATCTTTTTAGTCTTCAGCTTCCTTAGTGTTAAAGGGCTAGGCATACATTTTTTTTAAATACTTATTTTAAAACAAGAGGCTACATTAAAAAAATTTTTTTAATTAGTCCAGTGATGATCTATTCTCTGTCATTTAAACCACAAAAATTGAGACTTGATAAAGACTTTAAAAAAAAATTCAGAATGACATTAAGCAAAAGCACATCCCCTTCAAAGTTTCAACTCTGTTAATATATTTTATCCTGTAGTAATAATTTTTAAAAAGAAAATGTATAAATGGGTGTCACATTGTTAATGGATGCTGTTAATGAAATAGCTGTTTTCCTTACCTAACTTAGGAATATGCTTAGGAATTTCTTTCCTGTCATCTCTAACTATACACCACCCATAAACACAGAATGATAGAAACAACTACCCATGAAAAAGTGATGGTAAGGCTAGAGATGTTTAAAGTTGTCAAGACAGAGTCTAGGAAGAGAACATAAAGTAAAAAAATAAAAAAACAAAACAAAACAAAAATTTTACTAACCACAGGGTTATCTGATTTGATACCTCTAAATGTGTTCTCCCAAAGAATACTAAAACAATTTGTAGAATGTGAACATGTAGAATGTGAAGAAACAAAGAAGGCTGTAATGTTGCCTTTTAGCCTTTGAGGAAGAAAACTGGAATATTTAGTTGTAAAGCAAAGAACCTTAAAATACAAGGGCATTTTGTGAAAGAATTACTTATAAAAGGGCTGAGAACAATACTCCAGCTCAAATGTGCAAAGGAAAATTCTGCTATAGACGATACATGTAAATAAGGTGTGGAAATGAAACTTCTTTATGAAGTTTCTAAAACAAAATCTATTTCCCTACGTTACGCAACACCTAATATCAGCCATTCAATCGATTCCCTTCCTTCTTATTTACCTATACTTTGTATAATTTACATTCCATACTTTCATTTCATTTTGCTATTTGTTGTTAGGCAGCCTACAGTAATAGCTCATATGTCGTCATTTGAGAGGAGCAAACTGAGGCACAGAGAAGTTCATATATTTGTCCAGTGTCAAGAACTATTAAGTTGCAGAGCCAAGCTATAAATCAGCAGTCCGACTCGACTGCAGCTAAACACACTGCCTCCCAGGTACCATAACTTATTTAAGCCATTTCCAATCGGTGTGCATTTATTCATTTTAGAGTTTTATTACTGATGTCACCACTGCTACTGCAGACAGTGCACTCCAATAACCATTTTTATACTTATTTCCCAATTCTAGCAGCACTAGGTCAGAGGGTATGTGCATTTTAAACTCCTTTTAAGTCCCAGTTCAGTGACAATCTCAACCAGACTGTACTCCTGATTGCCCAATTTAAACCTGATTGCCCAACTTAATTTTACTTCAAATTAAATATTTGAAGCAGAAAACTAATAAAGGGTACGATGAGGTAGCATATGTACTCAGCAACAAAATATGAGAGTTTGCTGGACACCACAGAATAACTTAAAAACTATAAGGGTGAGAAACAAAGACTTTATTTAACAAGCACTACAGTATGGACCACCTACTATAAATATTAAAGACTCATTACTTTTATAATTAAAGAATAGTTTTTAAAAAATGCTTTGATGTTTAAAATGGCAAATTCTAGTTAGGAACAATGGTATCCTGCATGGTGATTTTCCTGACTTTCTCGATTACCTTAGGACAGACTTTTCCTTTGTTGACCTGCCTTTAAGATTTCCTAGAAAAGTTCCTAATGAAATAATTTTCTACTTCCATAGTAAATCTTGATTTCAGTTCAGTTCAGTCACTCAGTCGTGTCCGACTCTTTGCGATCCCGTGAATTGCAGCACACCAGGCCTCCCTGTCCATCACCAACTTCTGGAGTTCACCCAGACTC
Organism: Bison bison bison; assembly: GCF_000754665.1. Taxonomy (NCBI): domain Eukaryota; kingdom Metazoa; phylum Chordata; class Mammalia; order Artiodactyla; family Bovidae; genus Bison; species Bison bison. The sequence continues at coordinate 9,552,405 of NW_011494826.1, read as the reverse complement.
ACATCCATCGAGTCAGTGATGCCATCCAGCCATCTCATCCTCTGTCGTCCCCTTCTCCTCCTGCCCCCAATCCCTCCCAGCATCAGAGTCTTTTCCAATGAGTCAACTCTTCGCATGAGGTGGCCAAAGTACTGCAGTTTCAGCTTTAGCATTATTCCTTCCAAAGAAATCCCAGGGCTGATCTCCTTCAGAATGGACTGGTTGGATCTCCTTGCAGTCCAAGGGACTCTCAAGAGTCTTCTCCAACACCACAGTTCAAAAGCATCAATTCTTTGGCATTCAGCCTTCTTCACAGTCCAACTCTCACATCCATACGTGACCACAGGAAAAACCATAGCCCTGACTAGAAGAAACTTTGTGGGCAAAGTAATGTCTCTGCTTTTGAATATGCTATCTAGGTTGGTCATAACTTTCCTTCCAAGGAGAAGTGTCTTTAATTCATGGCTGCAGTCACCATCTGCAGTGA
>NW_011494826.1:9549744-9550697 GCF_000754665.1 Bison bison bison | reverse complement strand
TTATCTCTTCTTGCTATTCTTTGGAACTCTGCATTCAGATGTTTATACCTTTCCTTTTCTCCTTTGCTTTTCGCTTCGCTTCTTTTCACAGCTATTTGTAAGGCCTCCCCAGACAGCCATTTTGCTTTTTTGCATTTCTTTTCCATGGGGATGGTCTTGATCCCTGTCTCCTGTACAATGTCACGAACCTCAGTCCATAGTTCATCAGGCACTCTGTCTATCAGATCTACGCCCTTAAATCTATTTCTCACTTCCACTGTATAATCATAAGGGATTTGATTTAGGTCAGACCTGAATGGTCTAGTGGTTTTCCCTAGTTTCTTCAATTTAAGTCTGAATTTGGCAATAGGAGTTCATGGTCTGAGCCACAGTCAGCTTCTGGTCTTGTTTTTGCTGACTGTATAGAGCTTCTCCATCTTTGGCTGCAAAGAATAGAATCAATCTGATTTCGGTGTTGACCATCTGGTGATGTCCATGTGTACAGTCTTCTCTTGTATTGTTGGAAGAGGGTGTTTGTTATGACCAGTGCATTTTCTTGGAAAAACTCTATTAGTCTTTGCCCTGCTTCATTCCGTATTCTAAGGCCAAATTTGCCTGTTATTCCAGGTGTTTCTTGACTTCCTACTTTTGCATTACAGTCCCCTATAATGAAAAGGACATCTTTTTTGGGTGTTAGTTCTAAAAGGTCTTTAGGTCTACACAGAACCATTCAACTTCAGCTTCTTCAGCGTTACTGGTTGGGGCATAGACTCGGATTACTGTGATACTGAATGGTTTGCCTTGGAAATGAACAGAGATCATTCTGTCATTTTTGAGATTGCGTCCAAGTACTGCATTTTGGACTCTTTTGTTGACCATGATGGCTACTCCAAATCTTCTGAGAGATTCCTGCCCTCAGTAGTAGATATACTGGTCATCTGAGTTAAATTCACCCATTCAAGTCCATATGAGTT
>NW_011494826.1:9545270-9549550 GCF_000754665.1 Bison bison bison | reverse complement strand
CTTTTTGCTTTGGCTCCATCTCTTCATTCTTTCTGGAGTTATTTCTCCACTGATCTCCAGTAGCATATTGGGCACCTACTGACCTGGGGAGTTCAGTATCCTATCATTTTGCCTTTTCATACTATTCATGGGGTTCTCAAGGCAAGAATACTGAAGTGGTTTGCCATTCCCTTCTACAGTGGACCACATTCTGTCAGATCTGTAAATCAGCACTAAACAGTAAAGTTAATTCTTACATGGAAAAATTGTTTTCCCCAGACATGGGATCATGCTACTTCAAATGGTTCCCTCCTCACAGGTACTTGGAGAATAGATATTTACCTAGTTACAGCCAGCAAGTGGCAAAGCACTAGAGAGTGTGTCACCTGAGCACAGCCTGTAAACAAGGTATGTAAATACTCAGAATTTTATCATATTTCTGTGTAAGAATCTGACTAAAGCCTGAGAATCGCTAATTCACTCATGATCCTTTACCTTTTTAAACATTAAATAAAAAAAGCTTTGTTGAAGTACAATTTACACACCAATATTTCACAAAGTATTCACCTTTAAATATTAAATACTGGAGAAATGATGTTACATAATGGTTTGACATATGAGTGCTAGACCCAGACCAATCTGGATTTGAATCCTAGCTGTGTCCTGATTAGCTTTGTGACCTTGGGCCAATTACTTAACCCTTGTAATGTTCTTTCCTTGTAAGTAAAGTGGGGATAATGCCACCAAAATCACAGATATTCTGTAAGGATGAAATGAAAATACACAAACACATAAATACATAATTGCTAACCATGCTCACATAGATGCTCATAGTTCAGGAAGCACATAGGCACTAAAGGAAACTGAGCCTGTTTCTGCCTCAGTAGAATGAAAATTACACCTATGCCTTACCACAGCCTGCAGTACAGGAACCTCTGTGTGGCACTGAGCACAGTGTCTGACCCCCAGAAGACGTCATAAGCTGAGATGTACAGACCTGTTGCTATTTATATGAACATAATATGCAACTGATCAAATCTGTCAGCATTTGGTCCAAACATTGACTAATATGACTGACAAATCATAAAAGCAGGCAAACTTGATATTTAGTATTTCTTTTAAAAATTAATCTCTTATTACTTTTCATGTGTGTATGGGACTTCTCTATAGATAATCAGTCCTCTACATATCACTATCTTTGTGTACTTTCTTAGCATTTCACATCAACTCCTCAAATGTTTTTAAACTGTTTGGATGTAGACAACTAAACCTATTAAAAAAAAAAAAAAAAAACTCCTTCAGCTGAAAACAGTCACTTCACAGACACAAGAGAGCACACCAGTATATGACTCCATTCACATGAGGTGCAAGAACCAGCCCAACACTATTCTGTGGTGAGAGAGGCACAGGAAAAGGCATGCAAAAGGCCTTCTGGGGTCTTGGTATCATGTTACATGCCATACCTAGTTCTGGGTGGTGACAAGTTGTATGCATTGGCAAATATTAATCTATAATTTAAAATCTGTTCATTTTACTATATGTAACACCTCAATTTAAAACAAGAAAGAAAAGAAACCCACAGTTACTTACTCTAAAATATTTGTAGCTTTCCCTTGTCTTAATTCATTATCTTTTGTCTCTAATTGTCTTTTCTTAAAGCACTATATAAAAGCTCTTCCTTGCAGTTCTAAGACCAACCCTGCCTGATTTCAACCACTCTAAAACCATCCCATAAATATACCTTTCTATGTAGTTCTTCATCTTAAGAACTGAGTGAGTTTTCATTTAAACAAACAAACAAGCAAAAAACAACTGAAAGCAGAGAGTCTGTCTACTGTCACATGGCTTCATCTACATAAACCATCAAGTCTAAATCAGATTTCAATTGTATTCTAATGACAGACACATTCTTTTACTCTCTTTGCTTCCTTAGTCTGTAGGCTCTACCACTACTCTTTCCCCTCATTCCCTCCTCCACATTTTACTGGAATTAAAATTGATATTCTTTCTAAGTAATGATTTGCTCATTTTGTACCATATTCAGAAACCAGTGACTCTACAATGCACTAGCCTATATTCCTCAGCCTGACATTAAATACCCTCCAGTGTGATCCAAAAGTTCCTTGGAGGTCTCTCCCCCATGAACTGGCTCAAATGGTTTCTTTACACATCTTGTACTTTTCTTTTGCCAGGATGTTCTTTGTTAATATCATTCTTTCTACTTGGATCACCTATTCTTCTTATCAAAATCCTAGCCACTGGAATCCTAGCCAATTCACAAACTTACTTTCCCAACCTGAAAACTGAATACACCCTACTTGGAATTGTTTTGTCTTCTGAATTCTTACAACATTATTTCTATAATATTCATTTAACATTTATGTATTACCTCTTTAAATACAGTAACTATGGTTTCCCACCGCCTATAAATTACTTAAGAGTAAGGACTACCGTATTTCTTGGTAGCTCCCAGATATAATCAGTACATGAGCAGTGACATAAAGGTTACAAGGTATGTGACCTTAGATGTTCCTAATCTTTGCTGTTCAGGAGCTATGTCTGACTCTTTGTGACCCCATAGACTGTAGCATGCCAGATTTCCATGTCCTTCACTATCTCCCAGAGTTTGCTCAAATTCATGTCCACTTAGTTGATGATGCTATCTATCCATCTCATCCTTGGCTTCCCTCTTCTCCTGCCCTCAGTCTTTCCCAGTATCAGGGTCTTTTCCAGTGAGTCGGCTCTTCGCATCACATAGCCAGAGTATTGGAGATTTAGTATTAGTCCTTCTAATGAACATTCAGGATTGATTTCCTTTAGGATTGACTGGTTTGCTCTCCTTGTAGTCCAAGGGTCTCTCAAGAGTTTTCTCCAGCACCACAATTGGAAAGCATCAATTCTTTGGTGCTTGGCCTTTTTTATGGCTCCTAACCTTACTGTTAACAAAGAGCCAGACATGATTGAGCGAGTGAACTGAATCTTACTGTGCCATATTTTCATCCTTATATGTGAATAATAACAATCTACTTCGATGGGTTGTAGTGAGGATTAAATGAGTTTCCACGGGTAAAGTGCATGAAATAGTTTTGGGCATACATAAGTCTGTGTTCATTGTTTACTATCATTGCCATCATCATGACCCCAGAATTTTAAAAAATAGGAATGAACTGAATTAGTAAAATTAGTTTATTTATTTGCTTCTAAGATCTATCCTAAGAAACTGATTTATAAATGTGCAGCCAATGGAAACATGGAAAATAAATTTTCAGGAACCAAAGAATCATGTAATCTAATTGATTAGTCATCTAACTTCTCAACAGACACTGCCCATGTTCCTACTGTATGACATACGCTGTTAGTTCCTAGTAACAGAAAGGTAAGAAACAGTCTCTTCATGCAGGACCTCACAATTATTAGGGGAGAACACATGATATAATACCAAACACAGAGAAGTCTGGTGACTTATGACAGCAGGATACCTAATTCAGGTTGGGGAGGTAATGGAAGGAAATCTGAGAAAGCTTCTTCAAGAAACAAGAGAGGCACTAAGACACTAGCGTATGAAAAGCATAGAAGTTTTAAGTAACCTGATAAAAGTAATAATGTCTTAACTAAATTAGTGGTGGTTTCCACAAAATACACCCAAAATGGAACTAAATGCTAAAAAAACCCTCCAATTTCTGCAATGCCGAGAACTGAGGCAAGTTAAGGTACTGTCTCCTTTTGACTTTTCCTGAGCACAGAACCAGCTTTTCTTATTATTGATTCAACTACTAACACCTGACACGATGATCCGCACATGACAGACTCTAGTGATGATTTAAAGACTGAGGGAAAAGATGCAGAAGGAGAGCGTTCTTTAACCTGACCACTCTCCAGACTATTCAGTCCATTTATACAGATATCAAAAACACACAGGAAGACCCACTGTACAGCACAGGGAACTGTACTCAATATTTTTTAATAACCTATAAGGGAAAAGAACCTGAAAAAGAATATATCATAACAAACACCCTCTTCCAACAACAGAAGAGAAGACTCTACACATGGACATCACCAGATGGTCAACACCTAAATCAGATTGATTATATTCTTTGCAGCCAAAGATGGAGAAGCTCTATACAGTCAGCAAGAACAAGACCAGGAGCTGACTGTGGCTCAGACCATGAACTCCTTATTGCCAAATTCAGACTTAAATTGAAGAAACTAGGGAAAACCACTAGACCATTCAGGTCTGACCTAAATCAAATCCCTTATGATTATACAGTGGAAGTGAGAAATAGATTTAAGGGCCTAGATCT
>NW_011494826.1:9541691-9544601 GCF_000754665.1 Bison bison bison | reverse complement strand
AGGAACCAGAGATCAAATTGCCAACATCTGCTGGATCATGGAAAAAGCAAGAGAGTTCCAGAAAAACATCTATTTCTGCTTTATTGCCTATGCCAAAGTGTTTGACTGTGTGTATCACAATAAAATATGGAAAATTCTGAAAGAGATGGGAATAGCAGACCACTTGATCTGCCTCTTGAGAAATCTGTATGCAGGTCAGGGAGCAACAGTTAGAACTGGACATGGAACAACAGACTGGTTCCAAATAGGAAAAGGAGTACATCAAGGCTGTATATTATCACCCTGCTTATTTAACTTATATGCAGAGTCCATCACGAGAAACACTGGGCTGGAAGAAGCACAAGCTGGAATCAAGACTGCCAGGAGAAATATCAATAACCTGAGATATGCAGATGACACCACCTTTATGGCAGAAAGTGAAGAGGAACTAAAAAGCCTCTTGATGAAAGTGAAAGTGGAGAGTGAAAAAGTTGGCTTAAAGCTCAACATTTAGAATACGAAGATCATGGCATCGGGTCCCATCACTTCATGGGAAATAGATGGGGAAACAGTGTCAGACTTTATTTTTGGGGGCTCCAAAATCACTGCAGATGGTGATTGCAGCCATGAAATTAAAAGACGCTTACTCCTTGGAAGGAAAGTTATGACCAACCTAGACAGCATATTCAAAAGCAGAGACATTACTTTGCCAACAAAGGTTCGCCTAATCAAGGCTATGGTTTTTCCTGTGGTCATGTATGGATGTGAGAATTGGACTGTGAAGAAGGCTGAATGCCGAAGAATTGATGCTTCTGAACTGTGGTGTTGGAGAAGACTCTTGAGAGTCCCTTGGACTGCAAGGAGATCCAACCCATCCATTCTGAAGGAGATCAGCCCTGGGATTTCTTTGGAAGGAATGATGCTAAAGCTGAAACTGCAGTACTTTGGCCACCTCATGCGAAGAGTTGACTCATTGGAAAAGACTCTGATGCTGGGAGGGATTGGGGGCAGGAGGAGAAGGGGACGACAGAGGATGAGATGGCTGGATGGCATCACTGACTCGATGGATGTGAGTCTCGTGAACTCTGGAGTTGGTGATGGACAGGGAGGCCTGGCGTGCTGTGATTCATGGGGTCGCAAAGAGTTGGACACGACTGAGCAACTGATCTGATCTGATCTATATATTCTACACATGTGTGTATAAATGAATCACTGTGCTGCAATACCTGAAGCTAACACAATATTGTAAATCAACTATATTTCAAATACACACACACTCACAGAGGCATACCCATACTTAGTCAAAGACTCACCTGATCCAGGAGTGATAAGAGGCCCCTCTAGTTCAAGTGCCTCATCTTCAGATTGGTCATCTAGCTTTTTCTTTTTTTTCTTTGTTGGATCTCTGGGTTTTTTCAATAGAGAAAGCTCTTCAGGGTGTCTGATGTCTGTTACAATTAAGAAAAAAAACATTATTTTACTGGGATAATGGAAAGTTTAAACACATTACACTTGGTAAATCTACGAATCCATTTCAAAACAAGACCTGTAATTTCCTCCTGAGCATGTTTGTATTTTGCCAGATACTAACGCCATGCAAAACACTAGAATATGACACTTTCAAAAACAATATACCAAAGCACACTTAATTTGTAACTATCCAATAAATGTAGTTACCTAGTAGAAAGATAATACTATGGTACAGAAAGAAAATAATAGAGCTCTTATTTATATATGTTTTAAACCAAAACTCTATGTAAATAGGGTTTATATTATATGGTTGGTTCATTCTGTATATAAGTTATACTGGATATATGAAGTAAATGTAAAGAAAATATTTTCACACCATTACCAAATCTCAAAATTTTAATCAACTCAAACTTTCCTACCTTGATACCAAATGTCTACAAGTTTCTGAATATTCTATTCATTTTCATGTGAAGAACCTGATGTGTACACATAATGAAAAATGGGCAAAATAACGAAGATTGATATTTTCCTGTGTCTGCTGTCTGGTCTTCTACAATTCCGTATCTCTAACAGTACAGTTAGTGATAGCTAGGAGTATAAAGTTGTCGCCCATCAAAAAAAAAAAAAAAGAAAGAAAGAAAATCACCAAGTGGGTTTTAAAAAACCAAAAAATATATAAGAAGCAAAGTGGCTACACAAAAAGAATTAAAAATGACCCAAATAAGTTTATATATTACATTACATATTATATACCATGTCCATAAACAGCAGGAATGACTAAGAAGTCAGTGATGTTGTTTAGACACTAAGTCATGTCCAACTCTTTTTCCACCCCATGGACTGTAGTCTGCGAGGCTCCTCTGTCCATGGGATTTCCCAGGCAAGAATACTGGAGTAGGTTGCCATTTTCTTCCCCAAGGGATCTTCTAGACCCAGGGACCAAACCTGCCTCTCCTGCATTGGCAGGCAGATTCTTTACCACTGAGCCACCAGGGAAGCCCAAGTTAAGAAGTCAGTTCCTCCCAAATTGAGCGAAAGATTTGATGAAATTCTAATCCAAATTCCAGCTTACTCTTCTGACTGTAGAATTGTTCTCATTTCCTTATAAATTTTATAATAGTGAAAGCAATTTTGAAAACGAATAAAATTGGAAGACTTAAACTACCTGATTTTAAGACATCATAAATCCATAGCAATTAAAACTGTGCAATTACTGGCTAAATGATGAGACATATAAATGAATGGATCAGAAGAAAGGACCCAGAAACAAATCCAGACACAGCCAATTATTTTGGACAAAGGTGCTATGGCAATTCAAAGGAAAAGGGAAATCTCTTAATTCAGTTAAGTCGCTCAGTTGTGTCCAACTCTTTGCGACCCATGGACTGCAGCACGCCAGGCTTCTCTGTCCATCACCAACTCCCAGAGCTTGCTCAAACTCATGTCCACCAAGTCGGTAAT
>NW_011494826.1:9537986-9541591 GCF_000754665.1 Bison bison bison | reverse complement strand
TCGGTAATGCCATCCAACCATCTCATCCTCTGTCGTCCCCGTTCTCCTCCTACCTTCAGTCTTTCCCAACATTTGGATCTTTTTCAATGAGTCAGTTCTTTGCATCAGGTGGCCACAGTAGAGCCTCGCAGACTAAAGTCCACGGGGTCGCAAAACAGTTGGACGTGAGTTAGTGTCTTCAGCATCAGTCCTTCCAATGACTATTCAGCACTGATTTCCTTTAGGATGGACTGGTTGGATCTCCTTGCAGTCCAAGCGACTCTCAAAAAGACTCTTCTCCAACACCACAGTTCAAAAACATCAATTCTTTGGTGCTCAGCTTTCTTTATAGTCCAACTCTCACATCCATACAGGACTACTGGAAAAACCATAGCTTTGACTAGACGGACCTTTGTTGGCAAAGTAATGTCTCTGCTTCTTAATATGCTGTCTAGGTTGGTCACAGCTTTTCTTCCAAGGAACAAGCATCTTTTAATTTCATGGCTGCAGTCACCATCTGCAGTGATTTTGGAGCCCCCCAAAATAAAGTCTGTCACTGTTTCCCTGTCTATTTGCCATGAAGTGATGGGACCAGATGCCATGATCCTAGTTTTCTGAATGTTGAGTCTTAAGACAACTTTTTCACTCTTCTCTTTCATTTTCATCAGTTTCTTCAGTTCTTCGCTTTCTGCCATAAGGGTGGTGTCACCTGTGTATCTGAAGCTATTGATATTTCTCCTGGCAATCTTGATTCCAGCTTGTGCTTCATCCAGACTGGCATTTCTCATAATACACTCTGCATAGAAGTTAAATAAGCAGGGTGACAATATACAGCCTTGATGTACTCCTTTCCCGATTTGGAACCAGTCTGTTGTTACATGTCCAGTTCTAACTGCTGCTTCTTGACCTGCATACTGATTTCTCAGAAGGCAGGTAAGGTGGTCTGGCAATCCCATCACTTAAGAATTTTTCAGTTTGTTGTGATCCACAGTCAAAGGCTTTGGTGTAGTCAATAAAGCAGAAGTAGATTTTTTTCTGGAACTCTCTTGCTTTTTTTTAATCTCTTCAATAAACAGTGCTAAATGAGAGACTCATGTATTTTTCAAAAAGAACATTAGCTCTCATCTAATGCAATATGCAAAAATTAATTTTATGTATCATAGGCCTGGGCTTCCCAGGTGGCACAGTGGTAAAGAATCTGCCTGACAATGTAGAAGACAAGGGTCTGATTCCTGGATTTGGAAGATCCCCTGGAGGAGTAAATGGCAACCCACTCCAGCATTCTTGCCTAAAAAATCCCATGGACAGAGGAGCCTGGTGGGCTATGGTCCATGGGATTGCAGCGAATTGGACACGACTGAGCAACTGAGCACATCATAGACCTAAAGAAAATTTAAGTAGACAAATATTTCTTAGATAGGATACCCACACCCCTTATTAAAAAACAAAAAAAAACCCAACAACTGCCCTTTACTATAAGAAAAAAAAACTGTTGTGAAAACAAAAAGGCAAGCTGTATACTGGGACAAAATATTCACATAATATATTATATCTGACAAAAGAGTTGTATCCAAAATATATAAAGAACCCATTCAACTTAATAATAAGCAGACCAGTGGGCTGAAGATTTGGATAGGCATTTCACCACAGAATACATAAGAATAGCCAAGAAGCATATGCAAAGATGCTCAACATTAATGGTCACGAAATGCAAATTAAAACGACAAGACACAAATACACCCATCAGAGTGGCCAATATGAATAAGACTGATAATACCCAGTGTTGGTAAGGATGGAGAGTAAGTGGAACTCTTATACTCAGTTGCTGGGAACATGAAATGCAAAATTTTGAAAACACCTTGGCAGTTCTTTATAAAGTTAAACATGTTCTTTGTAAAGTTAGACACTCCCCTCTTATTTAAGAAAATGAAAAGCATATTTATAATAGTTTTACTCACAAAATTCAATAGAAATAACACAGGTGGAAGAACATATTTTCATATCAGTGAACACTACTCTTAGAATGTAATACAAGTCATCAGTAAAAAAAACCCCACAATACTACTGATATATTCAATAACATGAATGCATCTCAAAATTATTATCTAAGTAGAAGAAGCCAATTAGAAAAGGGTACATATACTGCATGATTTCATTCACAACATTCCAGAAAATGACAGCAAATCTACAGTGACAGAGCAGATCAATGACTGTTAGGCTAGAGTTTGATAGTTAATGGAAATGTTCTATATCCTGATTGTAGTATTAATAGTTTCAGAGATGGAAACATTTGTCAAACTCATTCAACTGTACACTTTAAATGAGTAGAGTTTACTGTACATCAATTATACAAAAATAAAGTTAATTAAAAAATAAAATGTAAAGAGAGGGAAAGCCAAGGAAAAAAAGCAGCAGAAAGAAGTGCTAGTTGTGTTCTTGGAGTGTTTGGTGGCATCTACACCATCTGTCAGTATGAGGAGAACAGACAATGAAATCCAAGTCCTGGCCTAACTTGTAATGCTGCAGACTGCTAAGTCACTGGATCAGAGTTTGACAGCAGGTCATCTGTACTTTCAGAAACCCACAGTCTCCACTGTGTATTAGGAACTCCACCCAGTATTAGGAACTCAGGAAGCTTTTTATCTAGAGGAAAATTAGAACTAGGATCAGCCACACTGCTGCAGAGCTGATGATGCACAATTTGAGGCAGAAGCACACAGCCAAACTACCTGGATTCACATCTCAGCTACACTATTAGCTGCATGACTTGGGAAAGCTACTAATTAGCCCACTAGCATCCAAGTTTCCTCATATGTAAAATGAAACTACCACCACAGGAGGTGTTTATGAAAATTCAATGATTGCACAGGGCCTGACACACAATAACTACTTCGTAAGTATTAGGTATTAATGTTTTTTACTAATTTAAAAAAATATACAATCATGGTATACATTTGGAAATTACAAGAAAGTATTAAGACATTTAAACCCTGTTTGTGAAAAATGGAATATGACTATGTGATTCAGTGATTCTTAACAGATGTACAAAACTGTGCCCATTATAAATAATGGTTCTGCAAACATCTATATATATCTACTTTTCCACATTTTATCTCTTTAGAAATTCACTGGAATAGAATTACTGGATCAAAGGTTAAATGAATTTTAAGGCCAAAATGTAGCAACTTGAGCATGTGTATTATTTTTTTAAAGCTTTATTTTTAAAACAGTATGTTTATCTCCTTGTTTTAATTTACATTTCTTTGATTATTAGTGATAATCTATACTTCCCCATGGGTTTTTAGCTATTTATATTATTCCTTCCTTTGCTCATTTTTCTACTGCTGCTGCTGCTACTGCTAAGTCACTTCAGTCGTGTCGGACTCTATGAGACCCCACAGATGGCAGCCCACCAGGCTCCCCCGTCCCTGGGATTCTCCAGGCAAGAACACTGGAGTGGGTTGCCATTTCCTTCTCCAATGCATGAAAGTGAAAAGTGAAAGTGAAGTCGCTCAGTCGTGTCTGACTCGTAGCGACCCCATGGACTGCAGCCTACCAGGCTCCTCTGTCCATGGGATTTTCCAGGCAAGAGTACTGGAGTGGGGTGCCACTGCCTTCTCCTAAAT